>NC_133520.1:24837500-25160000 GCF_049354715.1 Callithrix jacchus
GCCAGGGGGTTACACCATTTCTATCACTATAGTCTCTAGTATGATATTGACAGAGCCCAAATAGTGGGAGTGTCAAAATTTTTGTAATGCTTAGTTTTTGTGTGATAAAAAAGCAGGTCCTGGAACAAGTTATTATAGCCCATTAAGATTCTACTTTTTAATGCAAGGTGCTGAAAACATCACTATTGTCTGAAAAGTTTCCACAATTATTGGTGCAGCAAATCATTTTCAAAGATAAATTGCAAAAGACTCAGATCTGCTTAAGAACGCACACTGTTCAAAGTATAAGGACTTAAGTTATAGGGAAGTACTGTGCCTTAAAAGTGACTCACTTTCCCTCATACTCACACCAGGTGACAGAGTGTCAAACCTGGCATAGTCCAGTTGTCATCAATATTCATTAACCACCAGGAAATACACAGAAACACAGCCCTTGATTTTCTATGCAGAGGAAACTCTTGGTTTTAGAATATGTCTCTTTATAAACAGAGTATTTTTCAATACAACAAAATATAAAAATATTTTGTATCTCTTCCTTTGTGTAATGAACACTCCATAGATAGAGAATAAGTCTAGGGCTTTAAAAAATTGTGGTTAGATAATTTTAGGCATATTATATTTCACATTCTCATACTGGTTACAGAGTAAACATTCTGCTAGGAAATTTGCCAAATGTTTTCTGCTCATTCCAGTAAGTTAGGTAGGAGAAAACATTTTTTTCCCCCTGAAAGACTTCAAACACTTCATCATCCATTCACCAGTGTGAAAACAATATTTAAGACAAAGTTCTCTCCCACGCATCTACTCCTCAGGATAACAGTTTGCCTTATGTGTAAATTCCTTCTGGTGACTGCCACTTGTGTCTTGATTTTAGAAAGCAATGAGCCTACACTCAAGGGCAATGATTTCTACCAATATCTCAACCTTTCCTCCTCTCCTTTAAATCTGACCAGTGTCAGAAGAGAAGGTATCCTTTACTCCCTGGCTATCAGAAAGCAGAGTTGTGGGGTGGTTTTCTTCTCCTGATCAGGATAGCTTTCAATTTATTTACTTTTGAAATTCATATGTCATATTTGATTAAAGTTCACTGGGATGAACCTACACAGTTTTCATGCTTAGAAATGCCACCAAGAGGCTTTATATAGTTCAAAGTGCACAGAAAACTTCTGACATCCTACAGCATGTATTGTCTGTGGCACCTTGTCATGTGACTCTATCATGTATTTTATTATTTTAGTGCTGTGTGCTCTGTGTATATATTTTCTCCTGAGATGGTAGCCCCTTCCATCTGGGGATAGCACCAGGTGCCTCTTTTGTGATCTTTGGGGCCTGTACCTGTGCCTGAGCATAGCAAATACTTGTACATAGATAGATCAATGAATTAAGAAAAGCACTTATCAATTCTGGACCATCTGTTAATTGCTAGAGAATCAGATAATGAGTAGAACCTTAAAAGTCAGTACTAAGATAATGCTTTTATTTTGTTTTGTGGATGAGATAATGTGACAGATTTGTGCATCTTAAACAAACTTAATAATCATATCAGAAGGAAAAGCATAATAATATACCATCAAACAATATTGTGTGTGAGGACAAACGAGGATATTCTAGGAAGTGAATCCCATATATGCTATAACTCATGAAAAGAAATAAAAGTTGGCTTACTTTCTGCTCAGCCTGAGGCAAGACAATTCAACCAAGTCATGTTATAGACTGAATGTTGTGTCCCCGCAATTCATATGTTGAAGTCATAACTCCCAGTGTGGCCATATTTGGAGATGGGGTCTCTAAGGAAGTAATTAAAATCAAATGAGGTCATAAGGGTGGGTCTCTGGGGTTGATGTCTAAGACAAGACACCAGAGAGCTAGCTGGCTCTCTTTCCTTCTCTAGGGATGCACGAAAGACAGGTGTTATGAGGACATGGAGAGAGGGTGGCTGTCTCCAAGCCAGAAAGAGAGTCCTCATCTGCAACCAAATTGGCCAGACCCTGATCTTCAACTTCTAGCTTCCAGTACTGTGAGAAATAGATTTTTGTCGTTTAAGCCAACAACTGTGTATTTTGCTATGGCAGCCTGAGCTGATCAATAAAATCTGCCATATCTGATCTCTATTAGCTGTCTTCTGTTTGCTTCTAATTTTTATCAGTCAGCATCCTACCAGTTCAAAGGTGAGTTCGTGAGAGTGACTCTTCATTATCCCTGCTTTGAAGGCAACAAAAGGGTACCACCTAAGACATGGGTGCACTGCAAGCTAGGGTGCTAAGTGACCCGGCAGATATCACATAAATCTTGATTTATTCAACAAGCATTTTTTTGAGGGCCTCTCATGTGACAGGCACTGTTCCAGGTGCTGGGATATAGCAGCAGGCAGACGAACACCCAGGCTTCATGAAGCTTGTATTCTAGTTTATTGTCTATTATGGTCAAAGAGAGCTTAAATACCAACTTAAATACAATATAAAAATAGTATGCGATGACAGTTGATGGTGACTGAGTAAAGACCTGAAAGAGGGAAGAGAGAGAGCCATGTAGCTAGCTGTGAAATGAGAGTTCCTGGCATGAGATGGCTTGAGTGCACCTGAGGAACAGTAAGGAACAGAAAGGAGGTCAGCGTGGTGGAAGGGTGAGAGCCTCCAGAGATGAGCTCAGCGCCTTAGTGGGTGCAGGGGAAGCTGGTGACGCAGGGTCTTTCTTGCAGGGCATTCATCACACTGTAGTTTGAACTCTGTGTGTGATGTGAAGCCACTGGGGGGTTTGCAGCAAATAGGTGATCCAAGATGTCTAATACCTAACACTGTAACACAGTTACCTGGGCTGCTGTGTTGAGAAGAGTCTGAGAAGCTGAAAAACTTTTTAGGAGACTATTGTGATAGTCCTGTTGAGAAATGAGGGTGGATTTAACCAGGCTAGAGTAATGGAAGTGACAAGAAGTGATCACATTTTGAAGGTAAGATTCAAATAATTTGTTGACAGGACTGGATATGGGATGTGAAGAAAAGGAATTAAGAATCATTCCCAAAATTTTAAACTCAGCAACCAGGGGAATGGAGATACCATCAGCCGAGGTGGGGAAGCTGTGAGAGGAAGGGTCTGGGGTTGGGGGATGGGACACCAGGATCTCGGATTTAGACAAATTAAGTTTGAGATCTGTATTTGACATTTCACAGGGAGATGAGTGAGCAGTTAGTAAGCAGCAGTTAAGATGGAACCAAAGACATTGTGAGCATCTGCTGGTGAGAAAGATTATCTCAGAGATGGGAAAACTGATAGTGGGGAAAGAGGAGAGATTTGCTTGAGTGCCATTCTCCAAAAGGTGAGAAGAGATGAAATGTGGTGTCCCCCTGAAAAACTCAGGTGTTTATTCAAACTAACAGGAAAGTAGGGCACGGTGACTCACGCCTGTAATCCCAGCACTTTGGGAAGCCTAGGTGGGCGGATCACCTGAGGTTGGGAGTTCGAGACTAGCCTGACCAACATGGAGAAACTCTGTCTCTACTAAAAATACAAAATTTCCAGGCCTGGTGGTGCATGCCTGCAATCCCAGCCACTCAGAAGGCTGAGGCCAGAGAATCACTTGAACCCGGGAGGCAGAGGGTGCAGTGAGCCGAAATGGCACCATTGCACTCCAGACTGGGCAATAAGAGTGAAATTCCATCTCAAAACACACCAAAAAACAAACCAAAAAAAAAAAAAAAACGAACAGGAGAAAGGCAGAGTTTGAGAGTTTGTAGCACAAATGCATGGGGTGGGTAAATGTGATGTTTGGGATCTTGTGGAAATTCTCTACTGACTACTTCAGTTTCCTCAGTGAAAAAGGAAGAAAGGGGACAGCCAAGAAAGAAAATAGGTAAGGAGTTGTGAGAGGTTTGATGAGAAAGAAGATATGAAACAATGGTTTGGGAAAGCAAGCATGCATGGACTTGGAAATGATGGCTGAATTGCCTGCCAGTTGGAAGGGTCCCCTGTAAGGTTACGGTCATGAATTTAAACAGAGACTGGCCTGTCTCCAGCCACAATCAGCTGAGCAGGTGCAGGCATGGATTAGGCAGAGAGCTGGAGTTTTGCCAAGCAAGGAAGACAAGGTGAGAGAGGGCCCATGGAGTGAAGGGTCTAACCAAGGGAGCAATTATCATGATGGACTACGCGGGCTGAGCTGTTACAGAAGAGCAATGACACGATGGGGCTCTGGGACCTTGAAAAGGTGGTGGATCAACAGATTGAGGTTGCTGGGCTGGCAAAGGATTGCTGGAATCATGGTACCAGAGGAAGTGAGCTGGTGTGAGAGGAGGTGGAGGCCGGAGAGCGAAATTCTTAACATGGAGACTGTGGCAAGTGCGTCCTGAGTCCTCAAATCCAATTTACAGAAAGGCCTTTGACTAACAGGTAAAAATCCATTAATTAATACAAGCTTTAAAGTCTAAAAGTGCCCCCATGGCTACAACTTCTGTTTGTTACTGTTTCCACAAGCAGAGGGCAGGCTAATAAAAACGTTACTGTATTCCTGGAAGTTAATGAATAATAAAACCACATGCCTGGAAGCAACTTCAAGAGGTCCTAGTTCAGATGACTTGACATTCTGCCACCAATGCTGAAAACCCTGGGAAGGAAATGCCACCACCCAGGTGAGCTGGTCATTTGCCGACGAACACTCTTGTTCAGGTTACGATTTTGTAAAACATTTCATTGACTTTAAATTCTATGTCCTTTTTTTTCTTTAGAGAAGAGAGAGAAGAGCAGGCCAACATCATTTGTTTAGTAACCCTTAACATTAGAAGGATTTGGTATTTATGAGATGTCTCCTTAAAATTCGGATTTGGTATGTGCGAGGTGTCACCTTGCCAGGTGGTTTTCACCTGTCAGAGAGGTAGAGGAAGACCTCTGATGGCAAGAGACAAAAAAATTTGTTAATGCGCACTGAGATGGAAATGTCTCACTCTTCATGTTTTTTAAAAAAGAACTTTATGTGTATTTACAATGTTAGCATGACATCTTAGCCAGAAAAATTTTGAGACCCGCATCTGAAAAAAACATACAATTTGTTTCCAAAACTGTAATGTACATACACACAACACACACACACACACACACACACACACACACACACACACACACAGTTTTTTTTTTTTGAGATGGAGTTTCACTCTTGTTACCCAGGCTGGAGTGCAGTGGCGCGATCTCGGCTCACCGCAACCTCCGCCTCCTGGGTTCAGGCAATTCTCCTGCCTCAGCCTCCCGAGTAGATGGGATTACAGGCATGCGCCACCATGCCCAGCTAATTTTTTGTATTTTTAGTAGAGATGGGGTTTCACCATGTTGACCCTTTGGGAGGCCACCACCCTCCTTGGCCTCCCAAAGTGCTGGGATTACAGGCCTGAGCCACCGTGCCCGGCCAAATACATATATTTTTAAAAGTTCATATTGTTTCTCAATTTGGAGCTGTCTCCTTGCTAATTCTTTGCATTGGCTTGAATTGTACTTGGAATTCTCTGATTGCCTGCTGGGGAACACAATTCTCCTTTCTGGTTTTGCAGAGATGTGGTGTAGGAGGTCTGGTTAGGGGACTTGTTACATTTAGAACCAGCTGACTCAGGTGTTCTTGAGGGGAAGTTGGTTCTGAGGAGAAACTCTATTATTATAAGGCCTTATTAGGGTTTTTAAGCCTTGGGCTTTTTGGCAGGTCAACGTGCTAAATCATTGAAAAATATGGAAAGTCAGGTAGAAAGTCTTTTCTCCTTATTTTTTAAAGAGTGGAAACAAGCACACCAGACAGACTAACCAGAAATCAAAGCGAAGCGAGAAACAACTGCTTCTTAGTTGTTGCTGTTGCTGTTACTGTAACTGCAAACTGTTGATTGCATGTTTCTGGTTCTGATTAAAGGTAAGTCGATTTTAAAAGGAAATTCCTTTTAATAAAGGGGACTACAAATCCCAAATTCAAGAGAGAAGTGAGAACAAAGATTGATTATTCTCAAAGTTGCCTCATTTACTGCAGCAATAGATACCTACAGAAACATTTTCACAAAATTCTATCTGAAATGTAGGCAAAGGGAGCATTAGGAAGAAGTATGTGATTTCAAAGTGATATGCTTCCTATGGTGGGAAGACGGTAGGACGTGATTAGATGTGTAAAAGAGGAAGGTAAGGAGAGCTATAACAGATTAAGTTGAAAACTCATTCAAACTAGCTTAAGGGAATATGAAACCGGAAGAAATAAATGCAACTTCCTGTTCCCTACCTCCGTTCCCTGCAGGCCTCTGGTAACCATCACTCTATTCTCTGCCCCTGTGAGTTCAAGTTTGTTAGCTTTCACATATAAATGAAATCATGCAGTATTTGTCTTTCTATGTCTGGTTTATTTTGCTGAGCACAATGTCCTCCAGATTAATCCACATTGTCACAATTCACAAGATTTTCCTCCTTTTAAAGGTTGAATAATATTCGATGGTGGACGTATACCACAATTTCTTTATCTGTTTATCTGTGGAATAGGGAGTTACTTTTTGATCAAAGGGTACAAAGCTTCAGAGAGACAGGAGGAATTGATTTTGAGATTTTATTGCATGCCAGGGTGACTGTCGTCAATAATAAAGTATTATATAATTCGAAATAACAGGGAAAATTTCAAATGTCATGATTATAAAAAGTGATAGGAAAGCAAGGTGATAGGTATGTTAATCAGCTTGCTCTAAACATACCACCTTGTAAACATACTCAAAAGATCACATTGTAGCCCATAAATGCATACAACCACTTCATGCGTGCATTAAAATGGATTTGTCAATGTTAAAAAATGAAAAAAAAAGAAGAAATAATTGTGCTTGAATCTGAGGGACTAGAAATAGAGACTGGAATGACATCAGGACTAGAGAGTGCCTCCCATTTCCTCCCCTCCACTCTCCAGTCCCACACGGTCTTTTCCTTCAGCTTCTCTCTTCACTTTTGCTTTCTCCCACTGACCTCACTTTCCTGTAGTTGGGTGTTTGCTACTCAGCATGTGTTCGACATGGTTGACCCACTGCCCCTGAGTGGACATGTGCTGAGATGAGGGAGTAGGGTGGTTAACTGACTTGCCTCCCTCACAATAACAAACCACTGAGGGAGAAATTCTGATAGGCCACATTGTGGTGACAAGATGAGGCAGTGTCATCTGGCACAAACCAGAAGGCCAGATTTCTCCCTGTAGGTGGGGGTGGACAAAGGAAGTTTTCTGAGAAGACTATGGCATGGGGCGACACCCCAGGTGTGATGACTTTCTCTTACTAGGTTGACTTAAATGAGGACTTTGGCAGATGTACAGTTTGCATCGTCCAGTTTTTGCACAACTGTGTTCCTGTTGACATGTTGAGCAATCTCTCTCCTGAGACCAGAGAGGATTGGGGAATAGCATATATCACAGTTAATTGCTAGTGCATTAACTGGCTCCTGCCAGTGCATCACTATTCTGTCATACTCAAAAGCCTGTGGGTGACGTGGTGTGAATTCACAGCATTCATTGCTGGTAAGTGGGGGCCATTTGCCTTCACCATCCCTCTTTTTCTCTAGTAGTACAATGAATTAAAATTATTAAGTGTATTTTTCTTTTATCTTTGAACATATTAAAACTAATTTAGTAAATGTGTATTTAAATATATCAATTTTATTACATTTTAAAAATACTTGGGAACATTGCAGCACAAAGATTTTCAATAAATTAGACCATAGGCCCATTCAACAGCATATTTCTATGCTAGAAGTGTGATAAACTAAAAGAAAATATGTATTTTGGGGAAAGATTTCTGAATTTCGTAAGTAACCTAGAAACTCTTTTGTGAACGAGCGTCTGTGTATTTCTGCATCTATTTGGATTAGTATAGTAACAAATGTGTGAAACCACGTCGTCGCTGTGAGTCAAATATTGCTCTCTGAGGGCTGCAACATTTCACACCTCCTTTTTTTTGAGGGTAAAAAGGGGAGGGGAGTGTCTCTCTCTTTTCTTAATAGAATATACGTTTTCATTTAATAGATTTTGGAGATAAAGTTTAGGTCTTTTTTTCTTCTCCAAGTTTTGCATGCCTTTTGGCTCACATATTTATCTTGCCAGGAAGCTTTTCAAAATGAAACAGTCCATATTTTGAGATACCACCCTCAACCAAGAAGTAAACTGTGAAATTCTCTGTAGTTCTTTGATTTAAAACACTTGGAAGGCGTTCCATTTGTGTTTGCTTGTGTTGATATGTCTCTATTTTAAACACAAAATGCTAGGCTCCATTTTCATTTAAATAACCTTTTTTTTTTTTGAGGCTGAATCTCTCTCTCTGTCACCCAGGCTGGAGTGCAGTGGCACAATCTTGGCTCACTGCAACTTCCACCTTCCTGGTTCAAGCGATTCTCCTGCCTCAGCCTCCCTGGTAGCTGGGATTACAGGGGTGTGCCACCACACCTGGCTAATTTTTGAGTTTTTAGTAGAGACAGGGTTTCACCATGTTAGCCAGGATGGTCTCAAGCTCCTGACCTCAAGTTATCTGCTTGCCTCAGCTTCCCTAAGTGCTGGGGTTACAAGCGTGAGTCAATGCACCTGGCCTAAATAACTTTAATTTTTTTTATGGGTAAGTTGTCAGGAGCATCTCAGTGAAAACCAGAGAGGAAAGATGGCACATAGCTCTTTCTTCATTTTATTAACCAAGTGTTATGAAACATTAATCAAGATTTACATACCTATATTGGTATTATTAATATAATCCTTCTTACTATCCGCCCATTAGCAATCATGGGTAATACAAAGATAAATGACTATGAATATGGAAGTGGATTTGTGATGATACCAGAGTCTCCTGTGTCCTAAGGATCTTCATCTCTGCTCTGTTAACACTTTGATGTACAGACTTGAACAGGATGCCTAATATGCCAAGTTTCTTCTCATTCTATGATGAGACAGAGAGTACCTAGTGGTTGATCTTTTCAGGGATGGACATCTGCAAACTGAGTCCTTCACAACACACTCTAATGGTTGATGTTAAAATCATACTGTCAGAGTAGAGATGTCAAGGACACAGGTAGGCTGACCAACTAGACAGATTTTCACAGTTAAGCAGTAGTTTGATAGAGTTTCTATACCCTGGGACATAAGCCTATGGTTTGAAGGCAAAGCACCTTGATTTCTTTTGCCATGTCTTGTAGACTTTATCAGTCTCCTCAGGTCTGCCTCATGTTAAGTAAATTAACAACAAAAACAACAGACACATGAAAAAAAAGAAACCAGTTATTAATTTCCAGAGAATATGCCCTTTCAACATTCAGGTATTTGTTTCTGCCATTCAGAGATTCAGGGATCCCAGTTTCCAGAATGAAGTTACCAGCAAGAACATATTTATAAATAGGACACTGCTTGGAGATTGTGGAGTCAGGGCAAAGATAACTGGATTAGTTTAAATGGTATTTCAGTGATGCGGTGGTAAATCCTGCTGAATTTTCCCCTGCTTCTCAATAGGCTGTACTTTTTCTGTGACTCATCCTCCAGATTCAGCATACTTTTTTCTGATTTGGAGCCAGATAAACACTATCAAAATCTTGGACTTTGGTGTTTCCATGAATTCTACATTCCATGCAGATTGTAGCTGTTCTGCTAACACATTCTCTTATTAGGCTATAGCTGTCTTTAACAGCCAATTGTGTTCTTCTACAGCTAAGTACTCAGTAATGTCGATTGGGCTTAGGGGTTCTAAATATCTCTCAGTCACATACTTTTAAGCCATGAGATGGGCCATCTGTGGACTTCTTCCACAGATGGCCAATATCATGATAATTATTGCTGGCCAGGCATGCCGCTTCACATCTGTAATCCCAGCACTTTGGGAGGCTGAGGCTGAAGGATTGCTTGAGGCTAGAAGTTTGAGATCAGCCTGGGCAACATAGTGAGACCTCAGCTCTACCAAAAAATAAATAAATTAGCAGGGCATGGTGGCATACACCTGCAGTCCTAGCTACTCAGGAGGCTGAAGTGGGAGGAGGATCTTTTGAAGTCAGGAGGTTGAAGCTGCAGTGAGCTATGATCACTCCACTGAACTCCAGCCTGGGCAACAGAGCAAGACTCTATCTCTAAATAATAACAATAACTGCCATTTTTTGAGCCTACAATATACCACCAGGCTTATCTTATCTCTGTTACTTTTCACAGACTGTATATTATAATATCTACTTTTGAAGTAAGAAAATTGAGACTCAAAGAGTTAAAGGACTTCTTTTTGTTACACAGCTTGAAAGGGACCAAGTTGGGATGGATGGATGGATGGATGGATGGATGGATTGATTTGAAACAAGGTCTTTCTCTGTCACCCAGGCTGGAATGCAGTGGAGCCATCTCAGCTCACTGCAACCTCTGCCTTCTGTGCTCAAGGGATCCTCCCACCCCAGTCTCCCAAGTAGCTGGGACCACAGGTGTGTGCCAACATGCCAAGCTAATTTTTGTATTTTTTGTAGAGATGGGGCTTCTCCATGTTGACCAGGCTGGTCTCTAACTCCTCGGCTCAAGCGGTCTGCCTGCTTCAGCCTCCCAAAGTGCTTGGATTACAGGCAGGAGCTACCATGCTTGGCCCCAAGTTAGGATTTAAGACCAGTTTTGTCTGACTCAAAGCTTGTCCCTTCTAATGTTGACCCCTCCTGCTTTTACTTTTAGGGGATAACGTCTAGGTTTTCAGAGACCTCTACTTCCCCCTTATATCCTGATTGTAATAGAAAATCAATGTTTTGGAATAAAAACCATGTAATGCAGAGTTTTTGTATCAATGTAACAGAAGTTCTATATGTCTACCATTTATTTATCATTTAATATGTAACAGACACTATTGAATATTCTTGACATGCATATTTTCATGAACTATCAGGGTCAATTGTTTGAAGTTGATAGTGCTATTAACAATGTACAGTTGAGAAAATTGAGTCACAGAGAAGTTAAATAACTTTGCATAGTGACACAAGCCATGACTCAAACTTATGCTGTCTGCCTAGGTTTGAGCTTTTACCTAGTGTACTATACTGCCTCTTCAGTTAACAGAAACTTTACATATAAAGGTCCAAAGATAGTATTGGCTGAATTGTGTTACATAGAAGGTTCATTTAATGAAATCAGTAAGTACTTCAAGCCAGACTCAGTGCCATGATACAATAATAAATAAGTCCTTTCTTTAAAAATTATAGACATGTAAGTGACATAACCATAACACAAAGTGATAAGTAATGACCTACATGATGCCAGGGGAATACAGATGAGGAGGAAATTAATTCTGCTCAAACGATGGGAATGAGAAGGCACTACACGGAGGAAATGAGAAGTGATGAGTAAGGGGAGTCCCAAAGCAGGAGTGGGGCACAGGCAGAAGAAAGGGGATGGGAAAGGGAAATATCGTATTAGGCAGCAGCAAGAGGTCTGTAGGCTTGTTACAGAAGGAATTGAGGGATGTTGCTGGAGCAAGCCAGAAGGTAGAAAATAAGGCCAGTCAGACTGGGACCAGATTTTGAAGAGCCTTTTGTGCACAGAGTTTGGATGTTGCAGGCAGTGGAAATCCATGGAGATTTTTGAGCACTGTGGTACCACGATTAGCTCAGATGTGTGTGGAGACTGGGAGTCGAAGTGAAGCAAAGACTGTGATTTAAAAGGGCAGTTTTATAACAATAAAGGCAAGAATAAAGGATGAGGGGCTAGTCTAGAAAAGGAACAATGGATACGAAGATTGCCAGGTAGAATCTAAAGGAAATCATGGCTGATTAGATGGCTCCAGGGAGCCAAGGATGACCTTGTGATTTCCAACTTGAGCAGTACAATGAATGTCGATTTTTCTTAATCAATATTGGCAATTTAAGATGAGGAGCGTTTAAGTAATGGCGTCTAGTTACTGTTATTTGTTTTTTGACATGACATTATTTTCAAATGTCTCTTTAAAATTTCTAAGTTGTTAATGTAAGTTTTAATTTGTAGGGTCCAACTTCTTCCCCGATATAACATTTTTTAAATCAAAATATTTCTAGAAACTGATAATTCAATTGATCGGACTTTAATTGAGCATCTCCCATGTATTTGACTGCAACAGCTATTCAATCTTTAGAAGAAACAAAGATGTCATAGTTGAGAATCCTTAGTTGTTCTCTGGCCACGGTGTGATTTTAAAGGAATATTACAATACATGCTCAATGTCTACTCACTAAGTACAAAGTCCCTCTTACAGTCTTTGAACTGCACAGTTGGTATTTATCATGATGTCAACTACTTGAAGAAGACGAATTAATTCTTCTTTAGACTACTCATTTTTAGGTTCAGAGGGTTTTCTTTTCAAAATTACCTAGGAATTTACCTCCGGTAATTAATTTTTTCCATAGTTATTGGAGTAATCCTGGTTTTGCAAACTAGGATCAACATATGACAAAAACTGGATTTTAGAGACTAGAGGAAAAATTCTGACAATTGAGCAAAAGATACTTCCTTTAATCTTCTATTTTCTGATTTTTGAACTATTTATGGATACACTGATAAAGGAAACATTGATTGCAAACTTGTAACAGGCTGTATTGATTCAGGAGCCAAACAAAGCAGCATTTGGTGAATAAGATACTGTGTTAACAAGATATCACAGTTCTGACAAGTGAGCCCAGGCACAGAATTTGAGGATGGAAAAGACTATCTTTGTATGCCGCAATTTAGGATCACTGCTGATTTATTCAGAAGGGTCTGGAAGAAAGCTAGAGAGGAGGCTTCTTGTTTGTGCTGAGTGGCTGCTGACGTATATCAGAGTGGATGGACTGGGAGGATCAGAGGCAGACCAGGGGAAACAGTGGCAGGCCAGTGTGCCCTTCCCTCCCTGGGTATTTGAAAAGTTTCTCATTGATGACTTGTAACCATGACTATAGTCTGTGTCTCTTCCAAACGTGGGGGTGCTTTTCTGGCTTCACTGTGTGTGTGTGTGTGTGTGTGTGTGTGTGTGTGTGTGTGTGTAAGGGTCACTAGTCAAACCCTTCCTTTTCTGACTTATAAACAGAACAACAGTGATTTATTGCATTCTTGGACTGACAATCCATGGGGTTCTGAGAAAAAACTAAGGTCTTATACCATTTCTGAAAAGTTTTATTGAGATATAGTTAATATATCATAAAGTTCACTCACTTAAATGGCTTGTAGTGTATTCACAGGTATGTACAACCATTACCACCTTCAAGTTTAGAACGTTTTGACCACATCAAAATACAATATGTATCCATAAGCCACCAGCACCATTCTCTCTACTCCCATTTCCCAATCCCTAAGCAACCACGATTCTACTTTCTGACTCTATAAATGTGTCTATTCTGGATGTTTCATATAAATGGGTTCATATAATATGTGGTCGTTTGTGGCAGCTTATGTCACTTAATACATTTTCAAGGTTTATCTGTGCTGTACCATGTATCAGTATTTAATTCCTCTTTATAGCTGATTAATATTCCATTGTATGATTATACCACACTTTGTTTAACCATTCACCAGCTAGCAAACAATTGGGTTGTTTCCACTTTTTGCCTAATACAAATACTATTACTACAACACTTGCGAACAAGTTTCTGTGTGGACATTTTGTTTCATTTCTCTAGGGTGTAGAGAATCTAAAGACAACCCAATTGTCTGTAATTGCTGGATCATGCCTTTCTTTAACTATTTGAGAAAGTGCCAAAATTTTCCAAAGCAGCTACAATATTTTACATTTCCACTAACAGTTCATAAGCATTCCAATTTCTCCATCTTCTCTCCAGCACTTGCTATAATCTGACTTTTTGATTGTAGCCATTCTGGTAATATGAAGAGGTTACCTTATTGAGGTTTTGGTTTGTATTTGCCTAATTACTAATGAAAACAAGCATCATTTCATGTGCTTATTATTTGTAAATCTTCTTTGGAAAAATAGCTTTACCCATTTTTAATTTGGGCCATTCGTCTTTTTATTCTTGAGTTACAAAGATTCTTTATGTATTTTAGATACAAGTCCCTTATTAGATATGTGATTTGCAAATATTTTCTTCCATTCTGTGGATTGTCTTTTCACTTCCTTGATACTGTCATTTGAAGCACAGCAGTTTTTAATCTTGATGAATTCCAAGTAATATATATATATTTGTTGTTGATCATGCATTTGGTGTCCTTTCTAAGAATCAATTGCCACACCCAAGGTCTTGAAGATTTACTCTTATGTATGCTAAAAGTTTTATAGTTTTGGGTCTTACATGCAGGTATTTGATCCATTTTGAGTTAATTTTTGTATATGGTCACACACAATTTTTTGCATGTGACTATCCAGTTGTCACAGCACCACTTTTTGAAAAAAAAAAAAAAAAAAAAGCTATTTTCTCCATTAAATAATTTTAGCATATTTGTATCAGTTGACCATCAGCACAACTTTTGTATCTGTTTATTTATATTCTCTATTTGATGCAACATTATCATCATATTTCCTTTAATTCTTTATAATGGCTACTTTGAAGTCTTGATCTGTTAAATCCAACATCTGGTTACTCTAAGAGGCGGTTTCTGTTGTCTGCTTTTCCCCCCAATATATTGCCATACTTTGTTGTTTCTTAGAATGTCTCATAATTTTTTGTTGGAATATGGACATTTTAGGTAATATGGCGACTCTGGGTACTGGTTTCCCTGACCCACACCTAGGAACTTGTTACTATTATTTATTTATTTGGGTGCAGACTTGAGTATGGCCCCAGGCACCTTGGAATGATAGAGGTTTTGGCTGGCCTCTGACCATACCCAGCTGTTAAGCTCCAGTAATTGCAGGCTGCTTCTCCACTGTTTTCAACAATGCCCTAGGGTATAAATTGCTGCACGAACTGATCTAATCAAATATGGGCTCCTTTGAAGGGATAAACCCTGAAGCCAGGGTTTGAGATTGTTTTGACTACAGAAGAGCTTCTCCCAGCTGTGTTATTCCCTGGCCCTCTCCAGCAAAGCAGCAGGCCTACAGTTAAGCCTAAATTGCCAATGAATCTACCTATTTTATTCCCAATTGCCTTTCACCAAACCTGTACTGCTTTTGAGAATGTGATTAGGCTTGAACTCCTTCACACTCTGTTGCAAATGAAAGCATTTCTTTTGAGAAGAGTTTTGGAGCTCTCTGTTTTATGACTTGCCATTTCTCCTGTCCAGGCAAAATTTCTGAAGCTGAGGGTAGGGGATAATGGTGTGCTTCTCTCTTAATTCCATCTCCACTTTAGGAGCTGAGTGCTCAGTAAAGGGGAGAGCAGCAGCCTCAGATCCTCTTGCTGCCTTTCCCAGCATCGAATCTCCATCTTAGGAGCCAGGCAAGAGCAATTGGCAATGCTATACCCAAGGTAGAGCACTGCATCTCACAAGCGGGGACTGGACTAAGGAAGCCCCTACAGTTTTTGGTGCATTTGCCTGGAACTTAGACTCAACAACTGGTAGCTGGGGACAGAATGAGAAATGCCTACCTTTTCTGACACCCACTGCAAGATATCCCTTTAACTAGAAACTGGAGGGACAAAAAGCTCTGTGTGCTTAGTATTACGAGTCTGAGGTAAGGTTTTGTGTCACTGAGCTAAGACTGGGGAAGGAGGAGTAGCTCTTGGTTCAAAAACCACCGACTTTCACTGTATGAGTTCTTACAGATTTTCTAGAATAAGTGTTTCTTCATTTGTTGATGCCTTTAGGACTGTTTCCAGAGACTTTAATGAAAAAAAATCTGCACGAGTTTCATGTAGTGGGTCTGAGGAGGTCCTCACATAGTCACATTGGAAGTGGAACTACCTTCTAGATTATTGTTTCTTAAATACTATCATCGTTCTAGAAAGGATGCAAATACAATTGCTTTGGGTTATTTAGAAATAATACGGTATCCCCATGTTTTAACCTATACTATTCATAGTGTTTGTTAAAAAATAACATTTATATTTCATTTATACTTTTATTTTTATTTATTATTTTTTTTATTTTATTTATTTATTTTTTTAAATTTTTTATTGGATTATAGGTTTTGGGGTACATGAGCAGAGCATGCAAGACAGTTGCGTAGGTACACACATGGCAGTGTGCTTTGCTTTTCTTCTCCCCTTCACCCACATTTGGCATTTCTCCCCAGGCTATCCCTCCCCACCTCCCCCTCCCACTGGCCCTCCCCTTTTCCCCCCAATAGACCCCAGTGTTTAGTACTCCCCTCCCTGTGTCCATGTGTTCTCATTTTTCATCACCCACCTATGAGTGAGAATATGCGGTGTTTCATTTTCTGTTCTTGTGTCAGTTTGCTGAGGATGATGTTTTCCAGATTCATCCATGTCCCTACAAACGACACGAACTCATCATTTCTGATTGCTGCATAATATTCCATGGTGTATATGTGCCACATTTTTCCAATCCAGTCTATTATCAATGGGCATTTGGGTTGATTCCAGGTCTTTGCTATTGTAAACAGTGCTGCAATGAACATTCGTGTACATGTGTCCTTATAGTAGAACGATTTATAGTCTTTTGGATATATACCCAGTAATGGGATTGCTGGGTCAAGTGGAATTTCTATTTCTAAGGCCTTGAGGAATCGCCACACTGTCTTCCACAATGGTTGAACTAATTTACACTCCCACCAACAGTGTAAAAGTGTTCCTTTTTCTCCACATCCTCTCCAGCATCTGTTGTCTCCAGATTTTTTAATGATCGCCATTCTAACTGGCGTGAGATGGTATCTCAATGTGGTTTTGATTTGCATCTCTCTGATGACCAGTGATGATGAGCATTTTTTCATATGATTGTTGGCCTCATATATGTCTTCTTTCATAAAGTATCTGTTCATATCCTTTGCCCACTTTTGAATGGGCTTGTTTGTTTTTTTCCTGTAAATCTGCTTGAGTTGTTTGTAAATTCTGGATATCAGCCCTTTGTCAGATGGGTAGACTGCGAAAATTTTTTCCCATTCTATTGGTTGCCGATCCACTCTAGTGACTGTTTCTTTTGCCGTGCAGAAGCTGTGGAGTTTCATTAGGTCCCATTTGTCTATTTTGGCTTTTGTTGCCAATGCTCTTGGTGTTTTGTTCATGAAGTCCTTGCCTACTCCTATGTCCTGGATAGTTTTGCCTAGATTTCCTTCTAGGGTTTTTATGGTACCAGGTCTTATGTTTAAGTCTTTAATCCATCTGGAGTTAATTTTAGTGTAAGGTGTCAGGAAGGGGTCCAGTTTCTGCTTTCTGCACATGGCTAGCCAGTTTTCCCAACACCATTTGTTAAACATGGAATCCTTGCCCCATTGCTTGTTTTTGTCAGGTTTATCAAAGATTGTATAGTTGTATGTATGTTGTGTTGCCTCCGGTGCCTCTGTTTTGTTCCATTGGTCTATATCTCTGTTTTGGTACCAGTACCATGCTGTTTTGATTACTGTAGCCTTGTAGTATAGTTTGAAATCCGGTAGTGTGATGCCCCCCACTGTGTTCTTTTTGCTTAGAGTTGACTTGGCTATGTGGGGTCTCTTTTGGTTCCATATGAAGTTCATGGTGGTTTTTTCCAGTTCTGTGAAGAAAGTCAATGGTAGCTTGATGGGGATAGCGTTGATTCTGTAAATTACTTTGGGCAGTATAGCCATTTTCACGATATTAATTCTTCCTAACCATGAACATGGAATGTTTCTCCATCTGTTTGTGTCCTCTCTGATTTCGTTGAGCAGTGGTTTGTAGTTCTCCTTGAAGAGGTCCCTTACGTTCCTTGTGAGTTGTATTCCAAGGTATTTTATTCTTTTTGTAGCAATTGCGAATGGCAGTTCACTCTTGATTTGGCTTTCTTTAAGTCTGTTATTGGTGTAGACGAATGCTTGTGATTTTTGCACATTGATTTTATATCCTGAGACTTTGCTGAAGTTGTTTATCAGTTTCAGGAGTTTTTGGGCTGAGGCGATGGGGTCTTCTAGGTATACTATCATGTCGTCTGCAAATAGAGACAATTTGGCTTCCACCTTTCCTATTTGAATACCCTTTATTTCTTTTTCTTGCCTGATTGCTCTGGCTAGAACTTCCAGTACTATATTGAATAGGAGTGGTGAGAGAGGGCATCCTTGTCTAGTACCAGATTTCAAAGGGAATGCTTCCAGTTTTTGCCCATTCAGTATGATATTGGCTGTTGGTTTGTCATAAAAAGCTTTTATTACTTTGAGATACGTTCCATCGATACCGAGTTTATTGAGGGTTTTTAGCATAAAAGGCTGTTGAATTTTGTCAAATGCCTTCTCTGCGTCAATTGAGATAATCATGTGGTTTTTGTTTTTGGTTCTGCTTATGTGGTGAATTACGTTGATAGACTTGCGTATGTTGAACCAGCCTTGCATCCCTGGGATGAATCCTACTTGATCATGATGAATAAGTTTTTTGATTTGCTGTTGCAATCGGCTTGCCAATATTTTATTGAAGATTTTTGCATCTATGTTCATCATGGATATTGGCCTGAAGTTTCCTTTTCTCGTTGGGTCTCTGCCGGGTTTTGGTATCAGGATGATGTTGGTCTCATAAAATGATTTGGGAAGGATTCCCTCTTTTTGGATTGTTTGACATAGTTTTAGAAGGAATGGTACCAGCTCCTCCTTGTGTGTCTGGTAGAATTTGGCTGTGAACCCATCTGGACCTGGGCTTTTTTTGTGAGGTAGGCTCTTAATTGCTGCCTCAACTTCAGACCTTGTTATTGGTCTATTCATAGTTTCAGCTTCCTCCTGGTTTAGGCTTGGGAGGACACAGGAGTCCAGGAATTTATCCATTTCTTCCAGGTTTACTAGTTTATGTGCATAGAGTTGTTTGTAATATTCTCTGATGATGGTTTCAATTTCTGTGGAATCTGTGGTGATTTCCCCTTTATCATTTTTTATTGCATCTATTTGGTTGTTCTCTCTTTTATTTTTAATCAATCTGGCTAGTGGTCTGTCTATTTTGTTGATCTTTTCAAAAAACCAGCTCTTGGATTTATTGATTTTTTGAAGGGTTTTTCGTGTCTCAATCTCCTTCAGCTCAGCTCTGATCTTAGTAATTTCTTGTCTTCTGCTGGGTTTTGAGTTTTTTTGATCTTGCTCCTCTAGCTCTTTAATTTTGACGATAGGGTGTCAATTTTGGATCTCTCCATTCTCCTCATATGGGCGCTTATTGCTATATACTTTCCTCTAGAGACTGCTTTAAATGTGTCCCAGAGGTTCTGGCACGTTGTGTCTTCATTCTCATTGGTTTCGAAGAACTTCTTTATTTCTGCCTTCATTTCGTTGTTTACCCAGTCAACATTCAAGAGCCAGTTGTTCAGTTTCCATGAAGCTGTGCGGTTCTGGGTCGGTTTCTGAATTCTGAGTTCTAACTTGATTGCACTATGGTCTGAGAGGCTGTTTGTTATGATTTCAGTTGTTTTGCATTTGTTGAGCAGTGCTTTACTTCCAATTATGTGGTCAATTTTAGAGTAGGTGTGATGTGGTGCTGAGAAGAATGTGTATTCTGTGGATTTGGGGTGGAAAGTTCTGTAAATGTCCACCAGGTTTGCTTGCTCCAGGTCTGAGTTCAAGCCCTGGGTATCCTTGTTGATTTTCTGTCTGGTTGATCTGTCTAGTATTGACAGTGGAGTGTTAAAGTCTCCCACTATTATTGTGTGGGAGTCTAAGTCCTTCTGTAAGTCATTAAGAACTTGCCTTATGTATCTGGGTGCTCCTGTGTTGGGTCCATATATGTTTAGGATCGTTAGCTCTTCTTGTTGTATCGATCCTTTTACCATTATGTAATGGCCTTCTTTGTCTCTTTTGATCTTTGTTGCTTTAAAGTCTATTTTATCAGAGATGAGAATTGCAACTCCTGCTTTTTTTTGCTTTCCATTAGCTTGGTAAATCTTCCTCCATCCCTTTATTTTGAGCCTTTGTGTATCCTTGCATGTGAGATGGGTTTCCTGGATACAGCACACTGATGGGTTTTGGATTTTTATCCAATTTGCCAGTCTGTGTCTTTTGATTGGTGCATTTAGTCCATTTACATTTAGGGTTAATATTGTTATGTGTGAATTTGATACTGCCATTTTGATTCTAAGTGGCTGTTTTGCCTGTTAGTTGTTGTAGATTCTTCATTATGTTGAAGTTCTTTAGCATTCAGTGTGATTTTGGAATGGCTGGTACTGATTGATCCTTTCTATGTGTAGTGCCTCTTTTAGGAGCTCTTGTAAAGCAGGCCTGGTGGTGACAAAATCTCTGAGTACTTGCTTGTTCGCAAAGGATTTTATTCTTCCTTCACTTCTGAAGCTCAGTTTGGCTGGATATGAAATTCTGGGTTGAAAGTTCTTTTCTTTAAGAATGTTGAATATTGGCCCCCACTCTCTTCTGGCTTGTAGAGTTTCTGCCGAGAGATCTGCTGTGAGTCTGATGGGCTTCCCTTTGTGGGTGACCCGACCTTTCTCTCTGGCTTCCCTTAGTATTCTCTCCTTTATTTCAACCCTGTTGAATCTGACGATTATGTGCCTTGGGGTTGCTCTTCTTGCAGAATATCTTTGTGGTGTTCTCTGTATTTCCTGCAATTGAGTGTTGGCTTGTCTTGCTAGGTGGGGGAAATTTTCCTGGATGATGTCCTGAAGAGTATTTTCCAGCTGGGATTCATTCTCTTCGTCCCCTTCTGGTACACCTATCAAACGTAGGTTAGGTCTTTTCACATAGTCCCACATTTCTTGGAGACTTTGTTCATTCCTTTTTGTGCTTTTTTCTCTGATCTTGGTTTCTCATTTTATTTCATTGAGTTGGTCTTCGACTTCAGATATTCTTTCTTCTGCTTGGTCAATTCGGCTATTGAAACTTGCGTTTGCTTCGCGAAGTTCTCGTATTGTGTTTTTCAGCTCCTTTAATTCATTCATATTCCTCTCTAAGGTATCCATTCTTGTTATCATTTCCTCGAATCTTTTTTCAAATCTTTTTTCAAGGTTCTTAGTTTCTTTGCATTGATTTAATACATGGTCTTTTAGCTCACAAAAGTTTCTCATTATCCATCTTCTGAAGTCTAATTCCGTCATTTCGTCACAGTCATTCTCCGTCCAGCTTTGTTCCCTTGCTGGTGAGGAGTTTTGGTCCTTTCTAGGAGGCGATGTGTTCTGGTTTCGGGTGTTTTCCTCCTTTTTGCGCTGGTTTCTTCCCATCTTTGTGGATTTGTCCGCTGGTCGTCTGCGTAGTTGCTGACTTTTCGTTTGGGTCTCTGAGTGGACACCCAGAATGTTGATGATGAAGTATTTCTGTTGCTTGGTTTTCCTTCTTCCAGTCTAGCCCCTTTGCTGTACGACTGTTGAGGTCCGCTCCAGACCCTGCTTGTCTGGGGTGCACCTCTAGTAGCCGTGGCACTGCGAGGGATGCTACCAGTTTCTTTTTCTGCTCTCTTTGTCCCAGGATGATGCCTGCCTAATGACAGTCTTTTGGATATAGAGGGGTCAGGGAGCTGCTTGAGGAGACAGTTTGTACTTTATAGGGGTTTAATTGCTGAGCTGTGCACTCTGTTGTTCATTCAGGGCTGTTAGGCTGCTATGTTTGATTCTGCTGCAACACAGCTCATTAAACAACCCTTTTTTTTTTCTCAAATGCTCTGTGTTGAGGGGTTTGGGCTTTATTTTTGGATGTCCGATCAGGTGTCCTGCCCAGCTCAAAGGCAGACTAGCCACTGTTTGGCTGCCGAGGCTCCGCCCTGCTGTTGTGTGATTTGCGCTGTTCCTGCCGGCTCTGCTGTGGTCTCCGCCACGCCCTGCGGCGGAGTCTCTTTGTTGTAGCGTGTTGCCTCAGCAACGGCAGGCTGCGTCAGCAGTGGGCGTGTATCTCAGTAGGGACGGGTTGCCTCGGCAACGGCTGGCTGCGTCAGCAGTGGGCGTGTATCTCAGTTGGGGCGGGTTGCCTCGGCAACGGCTGGCTGTCTCAGCAGTGGGCGTGTATATCAGTTGGGGCAGGTTGCCTCCGTAGTGGTGGACGCCCCTCCCCCACAGAGCGTCTCGGACCGTCTGCCCGGGATAGTTTGAAATCGCGGTTTTGTTCGTCCCACTGGGTATCCCAAGCGATCTGTCCCTGCAATCCCCTGGGCTGGGCTACTGTGCAAGTCTCATTCAGTCTCAAGTCCAGCCCTCTCAAGTCTCAGGTTGCCGGTTCAACAAGGCACCCGGACAAGCGCGCCCTGTGGGATTGCTGGGTAGGGCCGGCCGCTGCCGCCCCGGCTGCCGGCTTCGCCAGGCAGACCTACTGCCTGGCGTCCCGTGTCTTTTTATACTTGGGAGTTTCCCTGTTCTGTGGGCAACAAAGATCAGTCTGGAAATGCAGCACTGACTCACCATTTGCGAATTCAACGCGGGCTCCAATCCTGGGTTGTTCTCACAGCGCCATCTTGAGTCCCCCTCTCATTTATACTTTTAAAAGCTCCTGTATATATAAAAAGAAACTGCCTCACTACAGTAACACAGTTGCTCCTCCAAATGTTCCATTTAAATCACCCCTTTCCATCTTCACCTCAATCAATAGTCCTCATGATAGGAATGGTCACCCATGGAGATCAGTCGCCCTTCTTGGGGTACTTTGGATAAGCAGAGTCTGGGATGCTAAATTCAGTTACATAACTAAGCTTCTCTTTTCTCTTCTGCATAAGGTCATCAAATATTTTTGCCTGCCTCACAGTCCAAGGGAAGCATTCAAGAGGAATTCATTCTTGCATAAAGGGCTTTCCAAGTTTTTTTCATGAGTCCACTATCATTTCCTCACTTGTCAATTTCCCAGCTGCTCTTGTTGCCTTTAACTCTCCACTTGGGTGCAACAGGATGGGCTTCATGGCAGACAACCTATACTGTCACACTACGCCTCATGCTAAGCAGGGCCCTACTGTTGGTTTAGTGCTCTGCTGTGATTAAAAAAAAATCTTAGTAATTTATTAACACGGGGTCTACGCAACCCTGCAAGTTATGAAGTTGGTCTTGCTAACAAATAGTCGCTATGGCCTGCAGCATGCCTCTAGTGACCAAATGGCAGGCACAGAATATTTCAACCAGTTGTGGCTCCTGTGGCAGTTCACGTAGCCCCAGAAACATGTCTTGGTTTTCCTTGGGGACATGGCCACTGCTATGTTGGAAACCATGTCTGCTGAAGCCTCGGCGTGTTCACACTCCTCGCGGGTTATCTTCTAAGATTCATTTAACCAGTATTTGTTGAATGCTTATTATATTAACAACACTATGGTGGCTATAATAAATATAAGAGATTAATATCTCATCAAAAGGGATTAAATTATGGCTGTGATCAAATTAGAACTGTGCTTTTCAATTAATGTTTCAAGGAGTATTTGTGACTTCTAAGTGCAAATTGGTGATACACTAAAGAAAAGTTCTTACTAATGAGTAAGTTTGAGAATCATTGGGTTAACAGTTCTTCATTACATTACTTCAGGAGGACTTTTATATCGTCATGTATATTATGTATCTCTTCAGGTGGGATTGATTATATATTGAGTTCTAATTTAAAAACTCTTTTTTCTAAAATAAACATATTTTAAATTAATGAATTATCTTTTTTAAAAAGGCAAGCAGTATGTATTGCTCAGTTACTTTGCACCAGGTATTTACACTGTTGCCCCTCCAGTGATGAAATTAAGGTAGAGAGAATTTAACGGATTTTCCCAAGTATAAGGTTTGTGAATCAAACCCAGTTCTGATGCCATCACATTTGTGGCAGCAAATAAATTAATGACTGAATAAATCTAGGTAGATCTTTCCATTTTTATTTTTGAATATAGATTTGCATATAGCATTAATATATGAGCCCAGGAAAGAAATATTGCTTTAAAACATCATGGTTCTTAGAAAATTCAAAAGTTTGACCAAGTAGTATTTATCATGTCTGATTCATATAATTTAAGAATCTCAGGGAAAACACATTTTTAAGAAAACTTCTACGTTCAGTGGTACATGTGCAGGTCTGTAAAATAAGCACAGTTGTGTTATGAGGGTTTGTTTTACAGATTATTTTCTCAGGCAGTTATTAAGCCTAGGGACCATTAATTCTTTTTTCTGATTCTCTCTCTCCTCTCACCTTCCACCCTCTAATAGGCCCCAGTGTTGGATATTTCCTACTGTGTCCATGTGTTCTCATCATTTAGCTTCCATTTATAAGTAAGAACATGTGCTATTTGGTTTTCTCTTCCTGCATCAGTTTGCTAAGGATAATAACCTTCAGTTCCATCCATGTTCATGAAAAGGACATTATCTCATTCTTTTTTATGGTTGCATAGTATTCCATGGTGTATATGTACCACGATTTCTTTATCTAGTTTACCAGTGATGGGCATTTAGGTTTATTCCATATCTTTGTTATTGTGAATAGTGCTGCAGTGAACATACATGTGCATGTTCTTCTGGGCTCAGTCTTAGAAGGATATATGTGTCTAAAAATTTATCCATTTTTTTCTATCTTATGTGTATAGAGGTGTTTGTAATATTTTCAGGTGGTTATTTGAATTTCTGTGTTGTCAGTGGTAATTACCCCATTGTTATTTCTAATCATGTTTATTTGGATCTTTTCTCTTTTCTTCCTTGTTAGTCTGGCTAGCAGCCCATCTATTTTATTATGTTTTTCAAGAAAACAACTTCTGGATTTGTTGATCTTTTGAATTTTTTTTTGCATTTCAATCTCCTTCAGTTTAGTTCTGATTCTGGTTATTTTTTGTTTTCTGCCAGCTTTGGGGGTTGTTTGCTCTTGGTTCCCTAGTTTTCTTAGTTGTGATATTAGGTTGTTAATTTGAGATCTTTCTAACTTTTTGATGCAGGCACTTAGTCTTATAAATTCCCTCCAAACACTACCTTTGCTGTGTCCCAGACATTCTGGTATGTTGTATCTTTGCTCTCATTAGTTTCAAATAACTTCTTGATTTCTGCCTTAATTTCATTATTTACCCAAGAGTCATTCAGGAGCAGGTTATTCAATTTCCATGTAATTGTATGGTTTTGGGTGAATTTCTTAGTCTCGATTTCTAATTTGATTACACTGTGATCTGAGAAAGTGGTTGTTACAACTTCTTTTGAATTCACTGAGGAGTATTTTGTGTCTGATTATGTAGCTGATCTTAGAGCATGTGCCAGGTGGCAATGAAGAGAATGCATATTCTGTTGTTTTGGGGCGAAGAGTTCTGTAGGTATCTATCAGGTCTGTTTGATCTAGTGCTGAGTTCTGGTGCTAAATATCTTTATTTTCTGCCTCGATGATCTGTCTAATACTGTCAGTGAGGTGTTGATGTCTCCCACTATTATTGCATGGGACTGTAAGGTTTTTTTAAAGGTTTCTAAGAACTTGCTTTGTGAATGTGGGTGCTCCTAGAAAACGCATTTTTTCATTAATCCCTCTTTTTTCAAATTTATTTTTGTTACTTAAGTTCCAGACCTTATTCTAAATATCAGGTGCTCTGACTTGACGTTTAGTGGCCTCTATGGTGCCTTTGCAGGAGCGAGTCATTTGAAAACTTTCTTTATCTGAATGACAATTTGAAGACTGTTATTCTGAATGCTACATGAATACCTGTTGACTCCTCACTGGAAATGATCTCAGAGAGGCTCTGGTTCAAGTTGTTATTTTCTAATGGACAAGCTGAACCCAAGGAAGGGAGCTTGACCTACGACTATCTGGGAAATTATAATAAAGCTAGAATTGGGTCCCAGAGAAGCTTTGTTTTCTTTAGTCCTGAGATATGAGAAACATCAATGTTATGTAAACAGCAGACATGTTCAACATTTGTCCTAAAGAAACATTTTTCACATCTCTTCATATGCCAGAGTTCTGTAGAACACAGTTTGGATGATGATGAATTAGAGACTAATGTTAGCCCTCGCTTGTTTAAAACCCAAAAATGTGGGGAACAAGTAACGCATGTTAGTTTATAAGAGGGCCGAATTTGTTCGTGGTATAATCAAGGAATGTATCACATAGTAAGCATGTCATAATTGGAAGGCCCTTGGTGCGAAGACATGGACTGCTGGGACCTCAGTGGCAGGCACATGAAGAGAGGAAGCCAGAGCTAGGATGAAGTAGCGCCAAGGGAAGTGGTCAGGCTAGGTGACTGGCTTAGTCCTTTAGGAACGTGCCTCAGACACCAAAGGAGTCTTGGCCCAGAATAGCATGTGTGTTCATTTGGCCTGGTCTGAAGGAAAAGGTATAGGCATACAACTTTCTGTCAGAGTTGACATTTGTAGTTAAGAGAGTGGCAACAACATGGTTCCTAATGCTGTATCTTGGAGCTTGATCTAGGACATGCCTAAAGCTGGTCTCAGGACCTCCCTGGCTCCTGTTACTGCACCAGCTGATGTGTCTTTCATTGGGAAAACATAGCTCTACGTACCTCCTTTTCATGCTCTGTTTCTTATCTCATAGACTGATCCTGGTGTTCTGTCGCTGTTTCTGCAGGGTCCTGTTTTCTGCCTGTTCCATGTCAGTGTCTTTATCCTGTTGATGCATCATGGCAGGTGTGAGATAAGCAAGAAATACAAAAGTATTTTGTGGCTCCAAATCTGCACTTTGAGTTCCCTCAAATTAAATTAAGACACATGGGAATTCATTAATTAGGCAATTTGTTTTTTATCCCTTACAGTGGAGGTAAATTTTGGTCCTATTCCAAGCAGAGTACAAGTGACTTTAGATCAGTAATTCTTAGTTAATTAGAATTTAATATATATATTAATTGATTAAATTAAAGTATCTTAATTTAAACATGTTATTTTAATTTCTCCCTAAGGAGAAGAATTACTAAAGAGTAAGAATTTTGTCAAATAGGATTAAGCTTTGGAAGATTGCAAACTACTATAAAATGCAGATTTTTTTCTGATGCCCCCTCACCACCAGGACTAGATTTTTTTCTCGGTTTGGATGACATCTCCCCAGCTGAAAATGCATCCTTTATGTCTTGACGTGTAACATCTGACTTGGTCCCTTGGCTTCGAAAGATAGCAGGTCACGGAATGAGTGTAGGGATTGACATTGGCATTTAAATTTGTCACAGAGCAGCCCTGAAGTGACACAGTTCCTAACCTTCTGGCAAGCTTCTCCAGGCATGGATCTGGTAATTCATTCAATCAATCAATACAAACTTACTCTCAATGAGCAGTTATCATTACTGCACCATGTAGGTAGTACTACCCACACCATGTACATGCACCAAGTAGGTAGTGGGGAAACAGAGATGAGTAAGATAATATGGCTTACTGGTGAAGACACACGTGAAAGCTGGCACTTAAAATGTAATCTTCCCAGTTCAATCCTAAAGTTATTATGGAAACACTGAATAGGGATGCCTATAGCAGGTGGGTGGGAGAATAGTTAAGGAAGTCTTCCTGGAGAGGTTGACACCATCAACAACATCAGAAAGCCATCATGGACACTTGTCCAGAGTCAGACCGAGGAGCTCACCTCATCTGGACTCACTCCTGAGATTAGGAAGGTTTGCAGGGCAAGAAGAGGGAAGCATGTTGCTCCCAGCATATTTTACTGTTAGCTGAATAATGCAATGTATGTGTATATTGAATATAATGTATACAGATAATATGTATTTATATAGAGACAGTAGAGAACATACTTTTTTTTTTTTTTTTTGAGACGGAGTTTTGCTGTTGTTACTCAGGCTGGAGTGTAATGGCCCGATCTCGGCTCACCGCAACCTCCGCCTCCTGGGTTCAGGCAATTCTCCTGCCTCAGCCTCCTGAGTAGCTGGGATTACAGGCACGCACCACCATGCCCAGCTAATTTTTTGTATTTTTAGTAGAGACGGGGTTTCACCATGTTGACCAGGATGGTCTCGATCTCTTGATCTCGTGATCCACCTGCCTCAGCCTCCCAAAGTGCTGGGATTACAGGCTTGAGCCACCGCGCCCGGCCGTGAACATACATTTATATTCTCTACTCTTCTCCAATCCTATCCTCCTGTCCTCAGCCCCACTTCAACTCATAGTAAGCAATGTTAACTACCTGCTGTGGGTTGTTGTTTTTTTTTTTTTTTTGTAATTTTGCCACTACAAATAATGTTGCAACAAATTCCCTTTTACATTGTGTTTTTCTTTTAAAAGTATTACTTTTCTGATTACAAAATAATTAATGCTTATTATAGAAGCATTGGGAATTTTTTTAAAAAGGATAATGAAGAAGATGACAAAAAGGAAACAAATCAATCACAGTCTACCCTCCAGAAATAGACCCTTTCCATGTTTTGGTGACTATTTCAGTTTTTCTCTATGCAAATACATGTGCGTACTTCCATGCATACACACATTCTGTTTTTTTATTAATATGCCATTGGGATCATGCCATATGTGCTGCTTTGAAACATTTTTTTCTCAGTTGATGTGTTGTCAGTATCTGCCATATCACTGAATAATCCTCTGTATTTAAAATTTCCTAATTGGCCTGGCGTGGTGGTCTGCACCTGTGATCCCAGCTACTCAGGAGGCTAAGGCTGAAGGATTTCATGAGCTCAAGAATTTGAGGCTGCAGTGGGCTATGATCATACCACTTCACTCCAGCCTGGGAAAGAGTGAGGCCTTGACTCTAAAAAAGTAAAATCAAATTATTTTCTTCTTTTTTTATTTTAAAATAAAATTCGTAATTGTTTTTTCCCTCTTACTATGAAAATTATACATACTTATTATGTAGGTCCATCTATATGCATGTGTGTGAAAAATACACATGGTCTTTGTGTATATCTATGTACTAATTTTAGGTTAGATTTCCAAATTAAAACATGTACTGTAATTAATTTTGCATATAGGTAACAGAAGTGAGGTCATATGGCAATACTATTCAATAAATTACATTTTTTTATTAGACAGCACATCTTGTACAGGTCAATTTATACAGACCTATTTTTAAATGGCTGCATGGTAGTACATTATTTATTAATCAATTTCTTTTCAATTGATTGCCAATTAGTAATTAGCTGTCAATGGATGGACATTTTAATTATTAACAATTCTTTTTCCTTATAAAACGTGCCTAACAAATAACTGGTCAAACACCTTTTGGCATTAATGACGGCATTTGAATTGGAGTAATTCAAAATAGAAGTAATTCAAAAAACAATGAATGTCTAAGAATTACTGAAGTGCAGTGGCATGAAGAATTCATGAACTTCTAAGAATTACTGAAGCACAGTGGTATGATCTCTGCAGCCTTGAACTCCTGGGCTCAAGAGGGCCTCCTGCCTTAACTTCCTGAGTAGTTAGGACTACAGTTGTGCACCACCACACGTGGTAATTATTTTTCACTTTTAAAATTTTCGTAGAGATGAGGTCTTGCTATGTGGCCCAGGCTGGTGTTTAATTTTTAGGATGTTTGTTTCTTGTAGATTAGAACTTCATGTTATGTGCATTGCACAAAGTGCCTGGCACAAACTATGCCATAAGCATTTTATAAAGAATAAATATATAGGCTTACAATTTTTTTGAATTAAATATTCTGTATTCAAGGTTTCTTTCCTTCCCCCTCCTGTTTCATTTTACTTAAATCTTTCAATATTAAGAAGAAAAAAGTAAGATATAGAGGAACCAAAAAAAACTAATGTTTATTCCTTACGGTTTCTGTGCCTCACAGAAATATAATACAATCGCAAATTTTAATAAATATTTTTCAAAAGTCATCAAAACATACCATGTGCTAGATTGAATTTTAGGGATCTAAATTGACTAAGTATAATGAATAAATATTATCTCATTTTTGGCAAATTATAATAAAAAAATTCAACTTTTAGTCAAGTGCTGCCATAGATTATAATTATATGATTATAATTATCTATCTATCTATCTATCATCTATCTATCTATATGTTAGTTCAAACTGAACTTTCCTTAGATGAGAGGTGTTTGACCCTCTAGCAGTTGTAAAGTGCAGGCAGCGGCAGCAAAGACAGAGGCCAGTTTCATGGTTAGCAGTAAACAAAGGAGCATGAAAGTAACAGGGCAGCCTGGCACAATGCTGTGTACCCTGTTGGCAGTCAATAAATTCCTGCTGACTACTGACTGTTATAATTTTTTTAAGCCTATAAGGGGAGATGAGGGGCAAGGAAAAATGGTCCCAGAACAAATGCAGTTAGAAGGGGCCATTGCTGTTGAAACTTGAACCCAGAGAGGAGAAGTTCCTCAACAGTATAAATGAGGGATTTCTAAGCACGAGCCATTCTGCTCAGACAAAGCCTGGATACAAAGACCTACATACAGTAGGTCTTCCTTAACAACTTAGCTATTCCTGGTGATGTGATTCCAACATGGCTTTGCATCAGGGATTTGACCTAAAATCATAGTCACAACTGTGTTTCTTTTGGAGAAAGTTGGAATTCCTTTTCTCCTTCCACAAGGTGTTGATGTCCTAGGAGGTCACCTTCAGTGGTACAGGTGATAAATTACAGCAAAAACATTTAAAATACATAGCTTTGCATAATGTGGTTTACCTTTCCTTAGGTAAAGAAAATGCTTTTTATAACACTACTAATGTATACTTTGTTGGCTTACAAATAAAGGTCTTTATAAGCATATAATTAAAATGCACTATACTTATTTTTGAAGGTTTACATAAAAAGTTACTTTATAATCAAAATCAAAAAGATGCATGTTTGAAGCATCCCTATACAGGTTTAAGAAGGAAATAATTACAGGTGGTTTATAAACGGGTGACATTTTCAGAAAAATATATTGCTATGCCAAAATATGCTAGTGAGAGCTCTGACGAATGGCTTTCATAATTATGATGACTGTGAAAGAGAAAAACTAGTGAAAACATCTACTCTCTTTTGGTTAAAAAAAAATTAACTTCTTTTTCCCCAGTAAAAGCAGAGACACTTTATATTTTAGGACCCTCTTGGCTCCTAAACCTAAGTGCTGCCTGAAAAATGGCCCTTTCAGCTTTTAGCCAGCAGCCACAGTTGAAATCCACAAGAGAGATGCCTAACAACTCTGATTTAAATGGCAGTCTGCCATTTCAGAAAATTGTAGCTTTTTGAGAAAAGAAAAAAAAACTAGTAAGCCATTTAATTCACCCCTTTGGAACTGGATGTAAGTTAAGGAAAAAAAATAAGGAGAATGAGCAAAATATCCTAATTCCTATTTTAAAACTCTTTTAATAATTGGTAGAAACAGAGTCTGCAGTCACAGCATCTGGAGTAGCTGTGTCAAATAGAACAATTTTTAGGAACCTAGTTTCTCTTAGAGTGAAGAAACATAGGTACCATTCTTCCACTTGTATCTGAATACATTGAGAATTGGCAGACAGCTAAGAAATGGGCTACCCCCAAAATGGTATTATTTGTAAACTTTGGGAAAAAATATTTAATACTGAATACCAATTTTTCATACTTGTGCTGCACATTTATCTGGTCCTTTGAGTAGATACGTTTATTCATATCTCGTTGTCAGGAAAAGTTTCCTAAATGTAAGAGCTCTCTATGACCAGATCAGCATTCACAAAGTAAAAAGAGTAAGCTCATTTAAGATTTGATTTCAAGTCTAAGTATGTGACTGCCAAAGTCATGTGATAAAATGTGATCAGAGACCCTGATGATTCAAATACCCTTAAGAAACATAATAATTTTTGCAAGCGTATCCACTTCTTCGAATGTCAACATCCAGTATGTGTTTATTGAGCACTTACACCGTGTGATCATGTGCTTAGGTACTGGTGGTACGAGACTGAGCAAAACCAGACACTTTCTCTGTTTTCAAGAAGGTTAAGTTGTAGTGGTAAGTACACTAACAGATTTTGGTTTCCAAATTCCACTGCTTTCTTAAAGGAATTGGGGCTCCATTGAGAGATGGCTGATTGGAGGCTGGAGGCAGGGTAAAACTGGAGCATGTTGTTGTATCAAAAAGTAAAAAAAGCACACAAAGAATGATGGGTATATTTTGAAAGGACACAGGAACTGCCTTGAAGAGGATCCAACAAGACACACAGGACAATCTGAGTACCCACCCTCCCAAAAAATAAGGGTAATATGTTAAGACTAATATTAAAAAATAATGTGTGGGTGTTTTAAAAAAGAGAGATGGAAGGAGAGCTTCTGTACAGAATAGTTCTAGTTTATAAATTTAAAAAAACTATAACATTTTAAAAAATTACTATTCTTCAGCTGGGCTTGGTGGCTCTTGCCTGTAATTCCAGCACTTTGGGAAGCCGAGGCGGGTGGATCATGAGGTCAAGAGATCGAGACCATCCTGGTCAGCGTGGCGAAACCCCGTCTCTACTAAAAATACAAAAATTAGCTGGGCATGGTAGCATGTGCCAGTAGTCCCAGCTACTTGGGAGGCTTAGGCAAGAGAATCTCTTGAACCTGGGAGGTGGAGGTTGTGGTGAGCCAAGATTGTGCCATTTCACCCCCGCCTGGGCAACAAGAGCAAAACTCTGTCTCAAAAAAAAAAAAAAAAAAAAAATCACTATTCTTTAATCCCTTACATAATAATTGATTCAGGCAAGGATTATCAATGGATATTAAACCCATTAGGTAAATGTTTCTGATGGAACAAGATATTCACAGAATTTCAGGATATTATTCCCAGACTATGATTAAATACAAAGAGGGAAAACTTTCCTTTTACAATGGATGAATCTGTCAGACATCGTGTTAGAGATCAAACTTAATGATCACAAATGAGTGGGTAAAGTCACGTTATGCATCTAAATGATGCAGTATAATGGAAAGTATATGCCATCACCCACGTAATATTTTTTCAAGAAATGTTTAACCTGAATATAATCATGAGGTAAGAATAAAAAATCCAGATTATGAAACATTCTATATCAGCAAGAAAATTAGCTAGATTCTTTAAAAATATCAATGTTATGAAAGATAATAAAAGAAGGGGGACTTTCCCAGGTGGAAAGAGACTAAAAAGACACACATTGGCCATAAGTCACATCCTTCATTGGATTCTGGATCCCAAACATTCACACACACACACACACACACTTTGAATGTGGACTTACATTTGAAAATGTTATTGTGTATTATTACATTTACCGAGTGTGATAATCATATTGTGGTTTTGAAGGAGAATGTCCTTGTTTGTAGGAAACATATATGAAGAACTTAGAATTATCATGTCTACGACTTACTTTCAAATGTTGAGAAACAAGTTGAAATACACACACACACACACACGCACACAAAACATTTACATATACACACAAATATTTGAGAGATATATAAAGCAAAAATATCAAAATGTTGAAAATTAGTAAATCTGGGTAAATGGTATATGAGTGTTCATTGTACTGTATTAGCCTTTTTGTAGGTTTGAAGATTTTAAAAATAAAACGTTGGGTAAAAACATTCATTAGAAGTTAAGTCTAATGAGCTCTTCATTAAAACAAAGTCATTCCTTTTCTCGTAAATGGGCATGAAAACTGGCCTGGATCACCGTATGAATGGGATTGATATCTTCCCTCTTGAACCTTACCATATTTAGAGTTTTTATGCATTGTACAAAATCATAAAATTTTGTTCGGCAAAATTAGCATCATTTAGCCAAAAATAATTGTAGAGATATTATCTGTTCTAGTCTCTCAATCAAAGGAAGATGGTTGAGAAAACCTGTTATGACTGTTTATTTTTGACTTTCTTCTTTCAGTCCTCAAGGATTGATTCATTAATTTATCTGTTCACTCAGCCAATGAGCACCATAGGCCAGAGCCTTGTGCTAGGCAACAGGCAGACACAGGAGGGAAAGGCAGGTGCCTGGCTATCTGGGAGCCCCTCTTCAGGGAAAGCTAGGATAATAAGTCAGGTTGAGAACCACATAAATACACTTTAATGCTTTCTTACTTTCCCCAATGCGTATGAATTATTTTTTAAATCATTCTTTCAAAAACTTTATATTAATAAGTGTTCTGAATTTGTAGCATCAGATGCCGATGTTCCATAACAGGAAAAGCATGCAGAAACTTGACTCTTTTTTTTGAATTGGCAGGTGCTAACCTGTATTGTCTGCTAAACAGGTGGCTTGGAATTCACTGTGTAGAAATGTTTATTCTGCTCTGTGGAAATGTTTGTGAAAAATCACTCAGCTCTTTGGTAAGAAAGTATCATCTGAAAACCAAGAATAACTTCTTGGAAAAAGAATCTGTTTACTGGGACATGGAAGCCAAGTTTTTCTAAAAATTTAACACTGTACCCTGCATAGACGTGATCCTTTAAGAGAACAGGGATATTTGTAAACCAAGTGAGTGGAATGAATGACTGAGAAGCCTGTGGCTATAACGGGTGTCACATATTGATCGGATAGTTTATATAACAATTCTAGCTGGCTAAGTTGGTATTCAATTCATTAATTCAATGAAAATGTATTGAAAACCCATGAAATGTCAACACTGTTTTAGGCATTTGGAATGTAGATATAAATAAGGCTAAGTTCCCACTTTGGAAGAGAAGGAATGGTGTAAGAAGAGGCGAGTGTCTGTATGCTCTCTATGTAGCTGGAGGATGGAGCATAGGGATCAGTGTCAATGTAATTAGGAGTGTAGACAGAAGCTCAACCATGGAGAGTTGAGCTCCATGTGTCTGGGCATCAGATGGTAGGGGCAATTGAAAATTCCAATACTCGAATGTGGAAACAGAATGATCAGAGTTGCATTTGCCTGCTTTGGTGAAAATCACTGTAGATGGGAAGAAAGGTATAGATGAGACAGACATTGAGAATATGGAATCCAGGGGACTTAGCAATAAATCTGTTGTCAGAGATGAGTCATCAAGAATAAATCCAGGTTTGTAGCTTCAATGTCTTGGAGTCACTGAGAATGGGAATGCAAAATAGAAACAGGTTTAAGTCAGAATATGATTTTACTATGTTCAATTTTAAGGACAGTCTAAAATTTGAGGTTAGCCAATAGTTGGATATACAGGATTAGAGAGTAGTTTTATCTAGAAGGCATGAATTCATGGGTCCCTAAAATCTTACTGGAATTAAAAGTTTAAAGCCTGAGAGTAGATAAGATGACCTAACTAGTTACAGAGAGCCAGAGATGAATAAAGGCAGAAAACCTGCCTTTAAAGAGTGGTTGAAGGACCAAGAGTCATCAAAGATCCTGAAACAGAAGAGTACCTGATCTGCTTACTTCACATAAACTCAACTGAGAGCCTTCACTGGTAGGACTGTTCTAGGGTCCCCTGTGCAGTCCAAGGTCAGATGGCCAACAGAGGCCGTCCACTGCAGCACCATCCCACAGCTACATGGTATGTTTCCATTCAGACGGATACATTAGAAAAAGCACTGGAACCCGCAAACCCGGGGCTGAGTCCCAATTCTTACCTTTGCTATATGACCTTGGTTATGCCACTTAACTTCTGAGCCCCAGGTTTTCATTTATAAAATGGAGAATGGGGTAGTGTGTCATGCTTATTATTCCTATTTCATGGGGTTGTTGACAGCTAGATAACATATTTGATATGATTTGTAAGCTGCAAAGTGCATTAGTAATGAAGAGTCTGTATTACCATTGACATCACTGGAGTTTGAGAGTGTAACTGGCCCTACATTTGTGGACTTGAATGGAAGCAGAATGGAGCAAAATAGGGTAAGAGTGGGCACAGGGACTTGCTTAATCTTCAGTTTGTCTTTTCTTTTTAAAATTTTTAATTAAAGTAATAACTGTGTATACTTCTAGGGTACAATGTGATGTTTTGATATATCCATACATTATGGAATAATTAAATCAAACTGATGACCATATCTGCCATCTCACATACTTATTTTTCTTGTGGTGTGAATATTTAAAATCTATTCTCTTTGCAACTTTGAAATATAGATTATTATTAACTGCAATTACCACATTATGCAGTGGATCTCAAAAACTTATTCCTCCTGTCTGACTGAAACTTGGTACCTTTTGACTAATATCTCCCCTCTCTACCCCATTCTCAGCCTCTGGTAACCACCATTCTACTCTTTACTTCTATGAGTTTGATGTTTTAAGATTCCACATATAAGTGAAATCATCCAGTAATCATCTTTCTGTGCCTGCCATGTTTCACTTAGGATGATGTCCTCTGGGTTTATCCATGTTACAAATGTCAGAATTTCCTTCTTTATAAAGACGAATATTCCATTGTCTATATAGACCATATTTTCTTTCTTTTTTTTGAGATGAAGTTTTGCTCTTGTTGCCCAGGTTAGAGTGCAATGGCATAATCTCAGCTCACTACAACCTCCTCTTCCCAGATTAAAGTGATTCTTCTGCCTCAGCCTCCCAAGTAGCTGGGATTACAAGCGCCTGCCACTATGCCTGGCTAATTATTTCTATTTTTAGTAGAGACACGGTTTCACCATGTTGGCCAGGCTGGTCTCGAACTCCTGACCTCAGGTGATCCACCTGCCTCAGCCTCCCAAAGTACTGGGATTACAGGCGCGAGCCACCGTGCCCAGCTATATAGACCATATTTTCTTTTGATCTATTTATTTGTTGGTGGACACAGGTTGATCCCATGTTTTGGCTATTGTGAATAGTGATATAATAAACATGGAAGTGCAGCTATCTCTTAACATATTGACTTCAAGTCCTTTAGACATATACCCAGAAATGGGATTGCTGGTTTGTAAAGGAGGTTTTTTTTTGAGATGGAGTCTTACTCTGTCACCAGGCTGGGGTGCAGTGGTGCAATCTTGGCTTACTGCAGCCTCCACCTCTTGGGTTCAAGCGATTCTCCTGCCTCAGCCTCCCGAGTTGCTGGGATTACAGGCACGCGCCACCACATCTGGCTAATTTTTGTATTTTTAGTAGAGACGGGGTTTCATCATGTTGGCCAGGATGGTCTTGATCTCTTGGCCTCATGATCTGCCCACCTCGGCCTCCCAAAGTGCTGGGATTACCGGTGTGAGCCACCACGCCAAGCCCACAGTAGGTTTATGTTTAATTTTTTGAGAAACTTCCATACTGTTTCCCGTAATAGTTATACTAATTTACATTCCCACTGTGTAGAGGGGTGTTTTTTCTTCACAGTCTCTCCAACACTTATCTTTTTGTTTGTTTTGTAAATGACAGCCATTTTAACAGGTGTGAGGTTATAGCTTTTGGTTGTAATTCGCATTTTCCTAATTATTAGTTTTGCTGAGCATTTTTTCATATACTTGTTGGCCATTTGTATGTCTTCTTTTGAGAAATGTCTACTCATGTTCTCTGCCTAATTTTTAATTGGATTATTTGCTTTCTTGCTCTTGAATTGAGTTCCTTATATATATATATATATTTTTTTTTTTTTTTGAATAGCAACTCTTTTTGTATGTATGATTTGCAAATATTTTCTCCAAATCCATATATTGTCTCTTCACTCTGAATTGTTTCTATAATAAATGGTGTGGGGAAAACTGAGTATCCACATGCAGAAGAATAACATTGAAACCTATCTCACACCTTGTTAAAAACACTCAAAATGGATTAAAAGCTTAAATGTAAGACCTGAAACTGTAAAACTATGGGAAGAAAACACAGGGGAAAAGCTCTATGACACTAGTCTTGGAAATGATTTTTTGGATATGGCCTCGAAAGCAAAAGTAACAAAAGAAAAATTGACAAAGGGATTGCATCAGATTAAAAAGCTGCAGTCTTCTTTTCTCTTTTAGTCTCTTACTGTTCCTTTGGCTGGATTTTTTTTTCTTAAAAATATTTTAATTGATATATAGTAGCAGTACGTATTTTGAGAGGACATGAGAAAGCTTTAGTGTTCTTTAAGTGAGGATATTCTTGGAGGATTGTGAAGCAGGTATATTTTATTTCTTTGCTTGGCTGCTAAGCAATTAATTTCATTCAAGTAAGCCATCAAGCTGCTGCTTTTTTCCTCTCCTCCTCTTCCTCTTCCTTCTCCTCTTCTTCCTCCTCCTTCTCCTCCTCCTCTTCCTACTCCTCCTTCTCCTCTTCCTCCTCCTTCTCCTTCTCCTCTTTCTCCTCCTCCACATGATCCCTTCTAAAACCAAATCATTTTAATTTAAGCTTTGTTTACATATATGGTTTGGTGTTTGTTTTATATACTTTTTTCATGAAAGTTTAATGATGTTATAAAGAAGTCCATGAATAAAAATTGATAACCGAAGTCCTATAGGATTGTTCTTTTACTAGTATCTCTGACAATTTTAAAAACCTAACCTAAACCATTATAATTACACAATGTCTTGATTTAAATCTATATTATTATGCATGTTAATGCATGCCATATGTTAGGCACTATGATCTATAATAACTGCTTTGCATGGTAATTTTTTTTTTTTTGAGACATGGCCTTACTCTCTCATCCAGGCTGGAATGCCCTGGCATGATCTCAGCTCACTGCAACCTCCGCCTCCCAGGTTCAAGAGATTCTTGTGCCTCAGCCTCCCAAGTAACTGAGATTATAGGGACACATCACCACACTTAGCTTTTGTTTTTTTTTTTTTCATTTTTAGTAGAGATGGGGTTTCACCACGTTGGCCAGACTGGTCTCGAACCCCTGACCTCGGATGATCTGCCCACCTTGGCCTCCCAAAATGTTGAGACCACAGGTGTGTGCCACCATGCCCAGCCATATGTAATCTTATTTAATCTGCTTAGCAAATCAACAAGATTGATTTTATTATTCCCAGTTTACAGATGAAGAAACTAAGGCTCAGCTGGTTAGGTAACTTGTCCCAGAGTGCAGAGTAGATGGCTCTATGCTGTTTGAACTCAGGACTGATTCCCAAACCCATGCACTGGACTTCACACTTCAATGCATTGAAATGGACAAAATAGCAGGAAACATTTAAATATTGTCTCTTCCATCTTCAGTAAAATTACATGGGAATATGTTCTTTTGCAATATTTTTGATTTCATAATCCTTTGAAAATTTTTATAAAATGTAAAGCATGAGAAGTTTTTCATGAGTAATCTTTTCTTCAACAGTGGTTTGGAAAGGAGTCCTCTCTGGTAGTAATGAGAGAACCCTCATGAAAAGACTCCTGGGCCGTGTGTGTACATGAAGAAACAGTCCTTTGAAAAATGATCATTTGGGCATTTAGGCTATTTAAAAATATTAAATCAGCTCCCCTGGGACATTTGACTGATGAGATAGTAGAAAACCATAAGTCAAGAAAGACAGTCATTTGAGTGACTAGATTCTTTCTGTCTCCAGCTATCTGAAAGATGGATTAAATAGTGCTGTTCTTTTGGGATTGTTTTAAGAATTATTAAACATACTGTTTCATAGTTTTTCATCAATTTCTCTATCATTCCTTGGCCTTAGGAAAGGCTATTGATAGAACTTAATCAGGCAGAGAAATGGGTACCATGCTTGCTCTGGGAGCTGTTTGAAACTCTCAAAGGAGATGTGGTCAGCTCTGCTTTTGTATGATGACAGATGGGCCATATATTACTCTAAAAAGTTAGCCATTGGTTGTAGATGCTAAGTAACAGTAACAAAACCTGCAGAAGTTTACCAAGAGGAATTTTGTGTAACTTTACAGAATCCATTGCAACTAAAGAAAAACAGCGTTGCAGGAAATATGGAAAAAATATCTGTGTGCCAATGGAGGATAAGACTAAAGAAAGGAACAGAAAGTTCAGAGACAGCCTGGCCCTGAAAGTCTGATTTAGCCTCTTGCCTGGGAGTTGAGTGTATAAATGAAAGAGGCATGCAATCCAACGTGCTGAGAGGAACAGAATTAAGAACATCTGAGTTTCTGTGAGAGAAGAAACGGCCTTCCAAACTCCACTCATTTCTTTGGGAAGTAACTGCACAAATGTTTTACCATTCAATAAAAGTTCCCAAGCATGTGCTTATTTCTGTTGTTTTGAATGTGCTGATTGAATACCGTACCTGAAATAGCTTTGAAGACTGGTATCTGATATGTGTCTGTTTTAAATGGACCCAGTCATGAGAGCAGGCTAGCAGTGTGGATGCTTGATAAAGGGGACATGGACGTGAGTCATTTAGAAAAACGATGCATCCAGACTAGTCAGAGAAACAATAGGGTGTTGAGAAGGAGATGAAGGAACTATGGATAGAAAAGAAACGGGCAATAGAAAGCTAAAACGCAGGGAGGAAGGAGTCAGCGAGATGTGCCAAAAATAGTCCGATGTGTGATGAAAACTTCAATTTCAGACTGTATCTTTTTAGCTTGAAATCTTCTCTGCCCAGATCCTCACATACTCAGCAGACCTCTTTGTCTTTATATATTGGCCCTGTTCTTGACTGGTTCATTCTGAACCTTTAGCCTTCCATTTTCAACATTTTACTTGAAATGATTCAATGCGAGATAGATGTTGCTTGGGGAGAAGCATATCCAAATTCATATGACAGATTTGAAATCATATTTATTTAAATAGACACTCTATTTCCATGAGACTTCTCCGGACACTGGAAAAAAAAAAGCCCAAGTAGCTCTCCTCATTAAAATCTCTCTTCCTGTGTGTGCTGAGAATGTCAAATGGCCACTGCATTCTCCTCCAGGGAGTTTATAATCAAGCCCAGGACCCAGTTAGATGAAAAATAAGGGGGCTTTTTTTAGTTTTAACAAAGTCATATTCTTTCTTCCACCAATCCTCTCCCTCTGTAAAAAATAAAATAAAAATTTTAAGCCTGTTTATAAAAAAATGTTTCCACCTATTAGGCCATAATAAGGAACAGGAGTTTTATTTAGCATAGAGGCAGAATAAAGTCATACTTTAACTCTGTTCTGCACACATGCATGAGAAACTGTTAGGAGCATAGACTTCTCGACTTCTTTTTCTGATAATAATTATTTTTTATCAAATATTAAGGGTTTGCCAAAGTCTTCCGTTATTCAATGTCCAGCATGGATTGTGATGTTTGAAACCATGTGGTGGATATGAGACACATCCTACCCTAAGTTTGCAGTATGCTGGAGAGACACACAAACATGCAAATCAATGTGGAACTATTTTGCATACAGTTCAGAGATGCAAATTCAAATGCTACAGGAGCCACACAGGTAATAAATATAAAGGTGTGAATGTTAGCCTAGGTAAGGTTATCTGAGACTAATGGGATTAATGGTGGATCAGAAGACTTAACTTTGAAATAAAAAAAAAAAAACTTAACAAAATACTGACCATAAAACGACATCAGATTTGGCAGATAGGGCCTGCAACTATAAGTTTGCCACATCTGGCACAGATAAATGGAATACTTGTGATTATACGAATGCACCGAGAAGAAATTAAAGAGAGGTGTTAAAAATACTAGCACTTTGGAGATTAAATAAGTGGCCTTTATCAGGGAAGATTTTCTAGAGAAAAACCATTAGCCATGGTCTAAGCTAAGGAAGCATCACTACACTGAAGACCCTGAGAGAGCTACAGGCTGAATTACCTGTTGAAACTCGTAATTTTCTCTAAATATCCCTCTGAAACTATGACTTTTTCTTATCTGTGTCTAACAAATTTATTTTGAGACTGGGAAAGTTAAAGAAGTAGAGATGGGGAGAAGGGATGATGGGACTGACATCAGAGGGAGGGACATTCTCCCCTTTTCCAAACAAGTAGATGCAGGAGCTGGTTCTGGAATACAACAGTCTCGACTCTAAAATTGCCCACTGTGACTATCGAAATCAGCTGTGCACTGTAGTAGAAATAAATCGACTAGCTGAGTGCTAGTTTCTAATTCTCTGATGATGAATAACATATATTTATTTCAGTGTCAGAGAAAAATTTCCCAAGAACCTTCTGTGAGCATTAGGATGTCATTTATTTCAAAGGAAAGAAGCCCCCTGTATTTATCTCTCTGAAGGCATACTATTCTCCAACGCGTTAATTGGCCATGTTAGATTGATTTTTGAAAAATGATACCTTCCTGAGGAAAAAGTCCGATTTCCTGGTGCAGTTATCTTCTGGGTACTTATTTTTCCAGTAAAAGCTTTTCATCAAAAGCTCTTTAGTGGGTAGTTTAAATGTAAGTTTTAAAACATGTTAAAATAACAGCACTTAAAAAGTAAGAATGGCTTTGTTGCTTTGTTGAGGATTTAAACTTTTCTTTAAAAGAATCTCAGGTGTTGGCAACTGTCTGAATAGCAGAGGCTAAAATGAATTAGCAAAGACCACCAGAAAGTTAGACAGTGAGTCTGCCAAATAAGAACCTCAGGATACTAAGGCATCTCAGAGATAATATGATTCAATTCAAGTCTTAAGTTTCTTCTGTGATATCCCAACTGGTAATAGAGCTTCTGTTTCAAGTCTTGCAGTATTGAGAGAATTCACTATCTCTTAATGAAACTCATTCCATTTTTTCATGACTTCTCTACTCATTCATACATTCTTTCTCAAAGTGAAAAAAAATACCCCTTGTATCCACTCACAAAGGAACCCACACTAAATTAGTTTCAATCTTTTTGTAAATGGATTTTCATTGAAAGATAACTATTATACTTTACATAGAGTCATTAAATCTTAATTTCTTCTCTGTTTTATTTTTCTAGTTCAATGGCAGTGTTGCTTGTGTAGAGATGTGAGGATGTTTTCTGTGGGCAGATGGTTACTTTTCTCTAAGCGCAGTGAGGGACTGGGTGCAGTGGGTATGCATGCATGTGTCTCTCTCTGAAGGTCATCCTCCTGGACTAAGAGTTTGGAAAAAAATAAGATTAGTAAAAGATCTGATTCCTGTGCTCACAAATTCTATAATCTGCAGGACGGAGCACAGTGCACCGCTCAGGGCTGCTTCATAAACGATCCCTTGAAGATGACATCATGTAAACTCAGATAGCGTTAATCTGGGAAGACGTCATGAAGGAGGTGGGGTACAGTCTGGTGTTGCAACAGTGAGGTGCGGTGTTACAAACTCTGGGTCAGAAATAAGATGTCAAGGGTCACTTTCAAAGTGATTGGCTTTCTTAGTATTTGCTTATGACAGAGATTGATAAATACAATTAAATTTTCACACTAAAGTGTTGTCTACCTATAAACTGTTTATTACAATTTATTTGTCACACAGTTCTAAATGTAGTTGGTATTTTTATTCTGAGAATATATCAACATGGATTTTTATCAGAGTGAAAATAAATTTCCCCAAATTATTTGATAACTTCTCTGAGTATGTAACCATTTCATGTAGCAATTCTAACACAAATATCTTCCAATAATTATGTTTCCCCAAAATAATTTCTTTAGGGTAAAATTAAACACTTGTTTTACCCTTCATAAATCACTAGCCTTTGCTGAGCATTTTCTTCAACTCTCCATCAATGTATCCCCTTTGGACCTGAAACTGAGCATGGAAAATTTCACCTTACCAGACAGGCCTTGTTGGAAACCATGCGTAGAGGGATGGAGGCTTAAATTTATATTTAACTTCAAAGTTTTTTTTTTCCACAAATGATATAATATGGGGTACTGAGCAATCATGTTTTGGTATAATTGAGCTAGCTTGTTGTTCTGTTCAATTATTTATGAGTCACTTACAGATTCATTTAGGTATTTCAGCATATTCTGACTTCCATCTCTCAGAACTGAACATCCACAGTTTTTCTTTTTTCTTTTTGGGTGCATAAATGAATTTCATGTCAGTAAGAAATATTTCCATGTTGCAAAACAATAAGGTGATTATGTATTATGCAAAGTTATTGGGAACCCCTAAAGCATAGGGAATGAGGAGAAAAAATGACATAGATCTCATGTATGCTCCATATTGACATGATCTGAAACTGAACTAAGGAAAAGGTGGGGGCAATGTTGGGAGAGCTAGGAATTTGCTTCTCTGTTTCCTCATTTAAAGTTTTATGGTTTAGAAAAATTGACAAACTAGCAATTTGAGCATTTGGAATTATTAAGTCAAAAGTGCCAAACTTATACTCAATAAAAAAAGTACCAAGAATTAAACATTGAGTTACTGAGATGAGGGCACTGATTATTTATTTATTTGCCTTTATGTATTTGTTAATTTATTTGTTGCTTTAAGTAATATAGGAGAAAGACTAGGAGAATAGAGAAATTAAATCTTTTGCAATAGAAGGGGAGAAAAACGTGAATATAGGTGGAGAAAATTAAGAAGCAATAAAAGCAACTTGGTGAAAGTCTAGAATACTTATGATTAGATACAGGAGGCAGCAGGAAGTAATAACTTTGATTGGGACTGCCTTTTTGTTATAGGTGTCCTGGAATTCTTTGCGAAGGTGCAGACAGAGCGAGGTCATGGAAGTCATAAGTACTTGGAATGAAATGGGGAACAATGCTAGTGGAACAGTTGCCACTTATAACTGCTAGAAGGTGTGCCCTGAATCTGTCAGCGAGATTTCTGTCTGGGTTGAGTTGGATAAACAGCAGGGCAAGGAGATCAAACCTAACTTATTTTTACTCTGGGTCTTCATTGGCCCCTGGAGAAAGTGACAATCTCACTTACATTATTTTTTATTATGATGTTTTGGTTTTAATTCTGCTGAACTTATTCAATGCAAGTCTTAATACTGCGGTTGTCAGGCCTTATATGAGATTAGCACCTTTTTTATGCCTATAGTTTTCCCTGAGCTGCCTACAACTATCACTGAACCAATTATAATTTGGTAATTCGGAATTTTTGATTACACCACTTACGGTATTTCACTTGTTAGTATGTAGTACAGTTTGACTATTTTAGATAAGTATTCATTCACCGCAGCTTTGTGGTGGCTAAGCCCTTCCGCACTTCCTTCCCTGCACCCTGCCAAGTGTAGGTGCTAAGTGAAGAAACTTTAGGATAAAAAAAGAGCATGAAACTAACCCCAAAGTGTCAAAACGGTAGGACATATCTTGCATGACTTTTGAACAGAACGATTATTTAAATAAATTAAAAAACAAGAAATAAACTGCCAGCAAAACAAAAGTCGTGGAAAGAAGGACATATTTAGGTAGACACTTTTCTTCATAATACATTGCCGAACTGCCAGCAAAACAAAAGTCGTGGAAAGAAGGACATATGTAGGTAGACACTTTTCTTCATAATACATTGCCGAACTGCCAGCAAAACAAAAGTCGTGGAAAGAAGGACATATGTAGGTAGACACTTTTCTTCATAATACATTGCCGAACTGCCAGCAGAACAAAAGTCGTGGAAAGAAGGACATATGTAGGTAGACACTTTTCTTCATAATACATTGCCGAACTGCCAGCAGAACAAAAGTCGTGGAAAGAAGGACATATGTAGGTAGACACTTTTCTTCATAATACATTGCCGAACTCCCAGCAAAACAAAAGTCGTGGAAAGAAGGACATATGTAGGAAGACACTTTTCTTCATAATACATTGCCGAACTTTAATATTCTCACCACACATCATCAAGAAAGAAGGAATACTGTGTGCTACATTTCCCAAATTTATTTGAGATAAAAATGAATTTTTGGCAGAACATCTAATAGAGACAACATTGAATATAACATGTTTTGAGAAACATTGCCCTATATTAATTGATTGAAGCTTTCACCTCTATGGAAGGGCCTTGCTATTAATATAAAAAATTCAATGCACAAACCTGGCTAGCATATACATGAAGCCTTGCCAATTCCGCTAAGCTAGAAATGGGCAGCTCTTCATTTCCCCCTTGTCCTAGAGCCTGAGGTGGTACCAGACATAGGGAAAGTAAAGTGACCACAGGCTCTGGAGACATATTTCATGTCAGCTGCATGGCGCTCCTGCCTATATCTGTCAAACTTAGAAACATTGTTTGCCTAATTTGAGCAAAAGCCAATTTATCAAAGAATCAAGTCACCCAAGAACCACTTTTCTTAATTTACTGATTTCTAAACACTTGCTTCTTATAATTCTGCATAAACTTAACAGATATATTGAATGAAATGCTTTATAACAGTTTTTGAGCATTTCACAAAAGCTTGAGTGGCTAGATTTTCTTTTTTCTTTTCTTTTTCTTTCTTTTTTTTTTTTTGAGATGGAGTCTCACTCTATTGCCCAGGCTGGAGTGTAGTGACGTGACCTCTGCTCACTGCAACCTCCTTCTCCCAGGCTCAAGCAATTCTCCTGCCTCAGCCTCCCTAGTAGCTGGGATTACAGGCATGTGCCACCATGTCCAGCTAATTTTTGTATTTTTAGTAGAGACGGGGTTTCTCCATGTTGACCAGGCTGGTTTCGAACTCCTGACCTCAAGTCATCCACCCAGCTCAGCCTCCCAAAGTGCTGGGATTACAGGTGTGAGCTGCTGCATCTGGCCTTAAGTTTTTACAATTGAGTTTAAATATTTAAACAGTTTCTGGCTCAGCTTCCTACTGCTGTGTCTGGAGGAGGTGAGACAGAGTGGGGACGTAGTGCTGGAAATGAGGGCAGAGGGCTGGGACATAACCCAGCCTGTGCTGCAAGCCCTGGGGGAACCAAGGGGAGGCAGGAGTAGAGAGTCTGGGCAGCATCTGAGAGAGAAGTCTGGGTTCCGGAGAATGGAGGAGACAAAGTTCAGGAACAAGGGGAAGTGAAAATCAGAGAGGGAAGAAAAAGTAAAGAGCAGTAAGAGGAAAGAAGAATTTAGGGCAGGGAAACAGTTTGAAGTCCCCAGAGTCCCATCCTTCTTCCCACATTTATCATAGTTTCTGCCAATCCATCCAATATGAATTTCTCTGGCCCTTAAACATATTTTATTTAAAACCATAGTAAATTAGTGAATTGGTAATTTGGTGAAGAGTCCAGTCAATGAGGTCAATTGGCTTTTGGTAACTACGTAGATCCTGAGCCTCATGACCTGCAATTTTAATTCCAACTGTTAGTATTTTGTCGTGATTATAGTCCCAGTGCCTTGCACAGTGTCAGACACAGAGGAAAAGCAATAAATATTTCTTAAGTGAATAAAGGCAAGAATAATTAGATGAAGGTGTGAAGTACCCAGAGCTGAATAGTCTCCAGGTGATATACCATTTGGCTTTCCCTATGCCTAGACCTACTGTGGGTGATTGAAAAAACGGATTCGATTACTAGTTATTTAGTGGCCTTAAGAAAGCAACTGTGAAGTCGGGTGTGGTAGCTCACGTCTGTAATCCCAGCACTTTGGGAGGCCGAAGCAGGTGGATCATGAGGTCAGGAGATTGAGACCACCCAGGCCAACATAGTGAAACCCTGTCTCTACTAAAAATACAAAAAACAAACAAACAAAAAGCTCGGCGGTGGTGCACGCCTGTAGCCCCAATTACTTGGGAGGCTGAGACAGGAGAATCACTTGAACCCGTGAGGTGGAGGTTGCAGTGAGCCAAGATCGCACCACTGTACTCCGGCCTGGTGACAGAACAAAACTCCCTTCATCTAAAAAATAAAAAAAAAATAAATAAATATCATTTTTAAAAAGAAGGCAATGTGAAATACAAATGGAAGGTTGATGTAATTTACCACCTAAGGAGAGATAGTGTGTGTTTGGCAATTTTTCAAATTATCTCTGAAACAAAATTGATTTGCTCCTTTCTTCATCTTACCCTTTTATTTTATATTGTGGTGTTTTTTTTGTTGTTGTTTGTTTGAGACAGGGTCTTGCCCTGTCACCTGGGCTGGAGTGCAGTGGTACGATCACAACTCACTGCAGCCTTGCCATCCCGGGTTCAGGCAATCCTCCCACCCCAGCCTCTTGAGTAGTTGGGGCTACACGTGCAGCCACCAAGTCTGGCTAATCTTTTTCTTTTTTTTTTTCTTTTTTGGTAGAGATAGGGTTTCGTTATGTTGCCCAGGCTGGTCTGCAACACCTGGGCTCAAGCAATCCACCCACTTCATTTGAGCCCCCACACCTGACCTATTTTATATTGTTAATAGAATTTTTTACAATTCATTGATAACCAACTGCTGTGACTCCTCTCATTTAATAGTGCTTTGTTCTTTGTGGGGAATTAGAGTTTTTCAGAATCACTTCTTTCAGCAATTCCCTCAATTCTGTTCAAACAGGATGCCTCACTATTCTGGTAAGGAACTCCGCTCTGCAATATTTAAATATGACTCACATCCAAAGTGTATACTTTAATTTGATTTCATCACAGTGACTTATAATCATTTAATTTTATGTTTTCAGTGATTATTATGACCTGCTTTTCAATAACGTGAAATTCTTTAATGAAACAAATGGAATTTTTATGTATCACCAAATACATTGTGTTAAAAATAACTTTATAATGAATACTTTTGCCAAACTGCATATAATATGCAGTAATGCAGAATGATTAATGTATAGAAACTATTTCTGAAGCAAATTTTTTTTAAAGCCAATCTTTTTATTGAAAATTTCAAACATTCACAGAAATTAAGAGAATGCTACAGTGAGCCCACGTACTCAATCCCCAGCTTCAGCAGTTAACTCAAAGCCAGTTGCGTTTTCTTTGCAGCTGCCCACTCCCACTGGATTATTTAAAGCAAAGCCTAGACATCTTACCATTTTATCCTGGCATATTTCAGAATGCATTTCTTAAGAGTAAGTAAAAGTGCTTTCAAAAAGTATAGCCATACTAGCATTATCTGTTCTAAAAATTTGTTAATATCCACTTTTTACTTTTGCCTGATTATGTCATACATTTTTAAAAAGTGTGTTCAAATTAGCATCTACATAAGGTTAAAGAGGCTTGAATTTTCAGATATCATTTCTGCTAGGTTAATCCATTTCGGTTGAAATATTTAAATGTTAAATATTTAATGGGCTTATTGTCTAGGCTTATAAAACGTGAGGGATTATCCAGCCTGACAGGGGTTTAGAAGTCCTTTGTTGTTGCTGTATTACTGTGATATTTATAATCGCATTAGTAATTGTTGTTGTAGTTGGCTTTTACTAATGTGTACAGTCATGCTATTAGAATTAGGATGACTCTTTTGGGTTGCTTCAATTATTCCCACACCTTAATTCAGAAGCAGTTTTGTTATGTTTCTATAGTACAGTATAATTGAATACAACTAAAGCACCTATACAACAGTTAGAAACATATTTATCTACAAGGAGGACTATTTATATCAGTGACTCTGGGGCAAGCTTTTCAGATCTTAATTACACCCAAGGGAAATAACTGTACTCAGCAATATTTCAAACTTTTGATGCCTCTGGAGTTCATTACCAGCAATAACCACATTATCTCTCATGCCTGATTTTTACATGTTTGCTCTCCAAAGCCTCTTCATTGGCTGCATTATTGATAGTAACAGAAAACAAAAAGGAGCTGCTCTGTTGTAAAGCTGACTTCTCGTGTGGGTGGAGTACTGAAACTTACGTGTGTGGAATAGTTCATGTTTCCTTCAACACAAAGATAACTATATTTTTAATCTAGATTTTGTTCATGAAAAATAGGCTTGCAAAAAGTATCTGCAGCCAAATAGAGATCAGTAATTAACCTCTTTCCCTACAAAACTCTCTTTCTCTATTATTGCAAGCAATAAATATTCATTATAGAACAATTAGGAAATGCAAATAAGCCCAAAGGATAAAGATAGAGCTAACAACTGTTAAACTTCAGTCAAGTGTTCACATTTTTTTCTGAAAATATTGTATAGTACAATGCATACAATATATCACAGATATCTTAATATTAATTTATAATGATTCAAATTCTACAAACTGCTATTAATGTGCTTTATTCATTCGACAATATATTATGAACATCTTTGCATGTTAATATGCTGCTAGATTTTCCACTGTTAGACTGATATGATGTATACATTCATACCATCTCTGATTTTTTATCTTATAACCTGTATAAGAAACATTATTATACATAAGACTTGTCCAATTAATTTTTTATGATACATTACTAAAAGGGGAATTGCTAAAAGTTGGCAATTTTAAATAGAAAATGGGCTTCCACCAAAACTCTACCAAAATATTCCTCTCGGCTTTTTCATGTCTAATGGGCACTGTTTCTTCACATGCTCAGCAGCCCTGAGTAATATGATTTTTAATCTTTTTTGATCAAATAATGAAAATTTCATCTTATCATGTTAATCTACATTTGCTGTATTATGAGAGAGTAATGTTTTGTACACTTATTGGATATTTGTATTTTTCCACAGTGCATTGGCACTTTGTATTTTTAGACTTGTTTTCTACTATAGAATATTTTAAAAATAATTTGAAAAAATATTTTTACATCTAAGGAGTTAATTCTTTAAATACAATATATTTTGTAAATGTTATCCTACTTCTTGCTTTAACTTTGCGGGGTTTGTTGCTGTTGTTATATAGAAGTTCTTTAAGAGGGAAGAATCAACATCTTTATAATATTAAACCCTCTAGTGAGGAAGCATAGTATGTTTCTCCATGTATTAAAGTTCCAAGGAAATGGAACCAATAAGATATAAATCATAGGTTATATCTATATAATATGTGTGTGTGTGTGTGTGTGTGTGTGTGTACATATGAAAGATACTTATAAGAACACATTGTTCCACGTGATTATGAAGGCTGACATTTGCAAGTTGGAGACTTAGGAAGGCAAATGGTGTAGCTTCCATTCGCATCTGAAGCACTGAGAACCAGGAATGCCTAGGGGAGGATGCAGAGGAAGTGAATTCCATCTTCCTCTGCCCTTTTGTTCTATACAAGACCTCAATGGATTGTATGATGCCCACCCATATCACGGAGTGCCATCTGCCTTTACTCAGTCTGCTAATTCAAATGCTAATCTCCTTCAGAAACACCCTTTCAGACACACCCAGCAATAATGCTTAATCAGATATCTGGGCATCCCATGGCCCAGCCAAATCAACATATAAAATTAATTATCATACTCCAGATATTCAACTTTTTCTTTATGACTCCCAGTAATATTTGCTAGTATTATGTATATGAGTTGCATTTATATCCCTTAATAAATATTAGTGGAGCACTTAGTCTATACCAGGCACTGGTCTCATGCTGAGGATACAATGAACTAGACAAGCAAGCTGATAATGTTCTGGTATGAGGAGACAGAAAGTAAACATATGAACAAATTAATAATTAAAAAAATCCATAGTGGGAAGTATTAAGAAGACAACAACAAAACAGGGTAGTGAGATACAGTGCAACTGGGAAGTGGGATCAGGGAGCTACGTTAGCAGGTGGTCAGGGGGTCCCCTCTAGAGACGGCATCTGAGCAAAGCGTTGAATGTTGGTAAAGATCCAGTTTGAGCAAAGAATTGAATGTTGATAAAGATCCAGTTAGCTGAGGACATTTTGGTAGAGTGGCAAGCAAATGTAAAGCACAGATTGGATTGAGTTTCTTGTGACTGAGTCAGCAAGAAGGCTGGCATGGTGGAGCAGATTGGTCAAGGGAAACAGTGTAATAAGTAATTGATATCTGAGGCAGGCAGTATCCAGATCACAGTTGGATTTGTAACCTGGGAAAAGAAGTTTTGCTTTACCACCTTGTTGCATCAAGAAGCCACTGAAGTGCGTTCTAAGCAGGGGAGCAATGTTACCAGATGTATGTTTTAAAAAGGTTATCCTGGCTGCAGTGTTGGGGGTGAACAGTTGTGAGAAGGGTGGAAGAGAAGACACTTGTTAGAAGGTTGTTGCAATACTCCGAGTGTAAGCCAAGGCAAAGATGAAACCAGTAGCAACAATGAGCAAGAGCAGTTTACTTAGGTAACCTGAATACTTAATTAACCAGAGGAAAATCAAGATTGTTGCCTTCAAACCAAGAGGTTGCCTTCAAAGCATTCTCTGATGCCTTTCAGGGCAAGAGATAGGACCCAAGAGGCAGGCTTAAAAAGTTTGGTAAGGTAATGCTAAGTTGTGCAACTATTACAGACAGCTATTTTTAGAATAACATAGTGCCCCATTATCTTCAGAATATATCTTCCAAGACCCTCAGTGGATGCCTGAAACCACAGATAGTACTGAACCCTATATTTGGTATCGAGTTTTTTTTTTGACCTGATAGCCTAGATGGCTATTAAGTGACTAATGAGCAGTGTATTAGTTCATTTCACACTGCTGATAAAGACATACTTGAAACTGGGAAGAAAAAGAGGTTTAATTGGACTCATAGTTCCACATGGCTGGGGTGGCCTCAGAATCATGGTGGAAGGTGAATGGCACTTTTAACATGGTGGCAGCAAGAGAAAATGAGGAAGAAGCAAAAGCAGAAACCCCTGATAAACCCATCAGATCCCATGAGAATTATTCACTATTAAGAGAACAGCAGGGGAAAGACCAACCCCCATGATTCAGTTACCTCCCACTGGGTGCTTCCCAAAAAACATGGGAATTCTGGGAAATACAATTCAAGTTGAGATTTGGGTGGGGACAAGCCAAACCATATTGAGTAGGTAGTATATACAGTGTGGACATATTGAACAAATGGAGGATTCACTTCTTGGACAGGATGGAGCATCATGGCTTGAGATTTCATCACACTACTCAGAACAGTGCATAACTAAAAACTTTTGAACTGTTTCTTTCTAGAATCTTCTATTTAATATTTTTAGATTGTGGTTTAAAACAACTATCTGAAGCTGAGGATAAGAAGGACTACTGTATTTGTTCTGTTTTGAGTTGAGATACTAATTTTTTTTTAAACCTTGCTGTGAATTTTTGAACATCTTTTTTTTTTTCTTTGGAGACAGAATCTCACTCTGTCACCCAGGCTGGAGTGCAGTGGTGGGATCTCGGCTCACTGCAACCTCTGCCTCAGCCTCCCAAGTAGCTGGGATTGCAGGCATGTGTCACCATACCTGGCGAATTTTTGTATTTTTAGTAGAGACAAGGTTTTGCCATGTAGGCCAGGCTGGTCTTCCTGGCCTTAAGTGATCCACCAGCCTTGGCCTCCCAAAGTGCTGGGATTACAAGCGTGAGCCACCAATGACTGGCTGATTTTTCAATATTGTTTTTGTTGTTGTTTAAAGACAGGGTCTCACTCTGTCATTCAGGTTGGAGTGCAGTGGCAATCCTAGCTCACTGCAGCCATGAACTCTTGGGCTCAAGGAATTCTTCCCACTCAGCATCCTGAGAAGCCTTCTGAGTAGCCTCAGGGTCAGGTCACTACACCCAGGTAATTGTTTCGTTTTGTTTTGTTGTCTGTAGAGACAGATCTTACTATGTTGCCTAGGCTGTTCTTGAACTCTTGGCCCCAAGTGACCCTCTCACACCAGGCTCCTAAATTGCTGGTGTTACAGGCATGAGCCACTTTTGCCCAACCAATATCTATTATCTATTCATGACTAGTAATGTAAATTATAGTTTCATTTTGATGAAGAATAAGCTTCATCCAAGCTCCCCAGGCCACACATATCAAGATGAGAAAACAATGACAACCACCACCCTATAAATCAGTCATGCAAAGAATGCAGGAATATTCACCAGTGACAATTTTAGAATCTGCAGACACTATGCCTTAACTGGGGATTTAAAAACATGCATGTACTACTGATATAATTCACATAAAGGATTAGATAGTGGTGCAATTTATCTATTTAGAAAAATACTTTATCTTACACTTGTAAAGAACCCAAACTTTCCATCATTCACTTTCATTCTTCATTAGTTATCATTATTAATAACTTGCATTGCTTAGTACTTCATAGTTAATGAAGGTATTTAGTGCAAATTTGTTTAGTTTTTCTTGTTATGCTGTGAGCTCATGCATTATTACTTTCATTTCACAAATAAAAAAAAATCAGATACATGAAATTACTTGCCCATTTAAAAACCTCTCAGTTGGAGAGTGGTTGACAGAGTATTAAAACTCTCTCTCTCTTTCCAATAACAAATTATTTTCCACTAGTCTACCATCTAAAGATGTTGGTATAATTTTATGTTACATGAAAAATAACCCCTTAATATTCATGGTTGCTTGTATGACATTCACTTTCATAATCTAAAAGGCAAAATCCTGAAGGGATGAGGTAGGTTTTAAAGGGGGTGGGACATGCAGGGATTCTGAGGGTAAGAAGGTTGGTGACAGTTGACATTTGACGGTCTTGCAGGCCCCTGGGATTCATTTGACACTGATAAATCCAAGACCCTCACCAAAGAAACAGCTCACTGCTCTGAGGCACCTTGCGAACCTGCTCAGGATCCCTGGCATAGATGGGGAAAGAGGGAAAGGGTAAGTAGGCCTTGCACTGAGTTGAACACTAGTCTGTTTCATTCAAGCTCCTCAAGTGCTGACTTTCTTATTTTTTCTCCTAGCAGTAAGAAATACTTTTAAAGACATCCTTTGGTTATCTCATTAAATTTGAAAAAAAAAAAAAAAAAAAAAGAAGAATACTTATCCTTGGTGGAAATCTGCCTTATTCCTGATAACACTACTGGTTATCTCAGACTGTTTTTGTCATCTTTGTTGTCCATCAATATGAAAGTTCATTTGGAAAACAGTGAGTGTAGTAGGCCTTGAGATAAGTTTATTCTTCAAATGTTATCTTGAATGTCTGTCCCCTCCAAATCTCATGTTGAAACATGACCTCCAATGTTGGAGGTAGGGCCTTGTGGGAGGTGTTTGGGTCATGGGGATGGATCCTTCATGAATGGCTTGATGTCCTTGGTAATGAGTAGTAATGAGTTCACACAACAAATCTGGTTATTTAAAGGAGCCTCGTACCCTCTCCTTTCTCTTTTGCTCTCTCTCTTGCTATGTGATACTCTGGCTCCCCCTTTGCCTCCTGCCAAAATTGCAAGCTTCCTGAGGCCTCACCTGGAGCAGATGCTGATGTACAGCCTGCAGAATCATGAACCAAATAAACCTCTTTTCTTTATAAATTTCTCAGCCTCAAGTAGTCCTTTATAACAATGCAATTAACAATGCAAAACTAACACACCAAGCTACCCCAGGAATTGAGGTATTCAAAAGTTTTCTTCTCAGACTGGCATTCCTTGGATAAATCTTGCCTTGCTTTTTGTTCATGAGAGTCTAATTCTGAGAGAGACTTTCTTTCCTCAGTCCTGGTCGTGATTTTATAATTTTGCAGGGGTCTGGGACACGAGCGTTTGTAACATTTTGGACCAACTCTTCCCATTCTCCTATGAGTTTGTCTCAATCTGAACTTGAGTCCACTCCCTCTTTGTGACAGAGTTTTGCATCTTATATGTATTTATGCTATAATCCAAATTGTGTTCTTCTCTTTCTAAGTGTCATCATTTCCCCAAGGGTAGTTTAGAATTGCAGTGGCTACCGTGGGGAACTTTTGTTATGACCATAATTATTCATTTGAAAGGTGCCTTAGAACAAAAAGGAAATACAGTTTCAAACATCCAGCATTCTGCATTTTTTCATTAATATAAGGAGAAATTCAGATTTCAAAACTGTGGCCTTAAGAAAACATAAAAAACTAAAACTATCTCTTTTTTTGGTCCCCTTAATTCAAAATTCAGACCAAATAGCCTTTGTTGTACAATTATCCTACTATTTCTCTTACCCTCGGCTTCCCTTCTCAGTTTCCTCTGCCTTCATCTCTCCCTCTGACCAGTTCCCCGTGGCTCCTCAATCATCCCAAATCCCAACACGCAGTTACCTCTTAGAGTTAAACATCCCTCAGAGCAAACTTCTTAGAGCTGATTTTAAGTGCTGGTCTTGCTCAGAGCTCGAAGCTGTGTGAAAGATTGTCCACGGTCCAGATAAGATAGCAATTTTCAGAAGAATGTAGGATAGTTTTAGGAACCTATGAGCTAGGGCTCCCAGATTTATCCTAATTGGTTCATATGTTAGTGGAAACCTCAGATGTTAAAAATTGTATGAAAAAAGGCAGAATGAGAAACCCCAAGAGTGACTTATAAAGGTTTAAATTGCATAGGAAACCAGAGGGGTTTAAAAAAGCTGTAGATGTTGGCTAAGGTCTTCTATAGGCTGTCCCCAGAGTCTGTTTTATGAAAACAGATTACACTGCAATTCAGTCATGTGAGTAAGAAAAGGACGCATCCATGAAAGACTTCAGGGAGAGACTCTTTAACATATTCAGACAGCATTTAGGAGCAGATTGTGAAACAAATGTGACTCCAGCTCTTGCCTTATTTCTGCAAATGGCATTAGTCCTAAATAGGGGATACAATAGTAAGCATTAACTCTGATGGGAAGTAGCTTCTTTCAGAACTCTAAAACCTCACTGAACTTTGGAAAGAGGCTTAAAACACAGAATAAGCAAATGAACCTACATGTGGTATTAGTCAGGGTTCTCCAGAGAAACAGAACCAATCACAAGTGTATATACTTATTTCTTAAGAGGAATTGGCTCACATGATTATGGAAGCCAAGAAATTCCATGAACCACCATTGGAACTATAGAGACCCAGGAGAGCTGGTAGTGTAATTCTAGTCTAAGGGCAGGAAAAGAGGAGATGAGATGTTTCGGCTCAAGGGGACAGATAGGAAGCAAAACAGGGTGACTTCTTCATTTCTCTGCTTTTGTTCTATTCAGGCCCTCAGTATATTAGACGAAGACCACATGCTCAATGGGCTGGATGATGCTTGTCTACACTGAGGAGGACAATCAGCTTTACAGAGTTCACCAATTCAAATGCTGACTATTTGAAACACTCTTACAGACAGACCTGGGAATATGTTTAATCGAATGCACCCTAAAGTGGCTGTCAAGTTGACAACATAAAACCGTCACACACATAAAGTATCTATATCAAACTTGTCCAACCTGTGGCCCACAGGCTGCATGCAGTCTAGGATGGCTTTAAATGGGATCCAACACAAATTTGTGGACTTTCTTAAAACATTATAAGATAGTTTTGATTTTTTTTTTCAGTTCTTTAGCTATTGTTAATGTTAGTGTATTTTATGTGTGGCCCAGGACAATTCTTATTCTTCCAATGTGACCCAGGGAAGCCAAAAGATCAGACAACCCTAATCTACATGTTCCCACTCTGGTTCTTAAACCCTGGGAGAGGGTCTGTTAGTAAAGATACTTTTAGATACAATGAACAGAAAGGACCTGGGGAAAAGAATTACCCTGCATTAGCAAATAAACTCAAGGAAACAATGAAACAAGTATTCAGTGAAGGAGGAAAAATTAAGCAACCAATTTCCCGTTTTGTCTTTTAATTCGTAAGAAGAAATTTATCTATTAAAAGATAAATTTGGTAATTTTTAAAGTGATATAGGTCCTATGATGGATTTACTAATCTTAAATTCCATCAGTGTTGCACCACCTCTGTAGGAGTCAACAAACTACTCAAGTGATGGGTACCTCTAAGAAGCTTCACGTATTTTCTATGTCCCAGCCCTTAACTGTCACCCTGGAACTTTTACCCAAGGAATATTCTTTCCTCATTTGTAATACCACATCCACTAACTAGACAGGGAGGGACTTACTGTCCAAATGGAATCACCAAATCAAATGCATCCCTTCCTTGCAGTCCCTGTGGGCTCCCTAATTTGTAATGAGATCATAGCTGATTGAGACAATTGATTTATCAGCACCATTATATCTAAATCAAAACCAAACTGAAGATCTACTTGATAGGAAGTTCTAATTGGATAGGAAGAATTACTGAGGCGAAACACATTCAGGCTCAGATTGAGTCATTGAAATTTCTACCCCAACTTGCACAAGACAAAGCAGACTAAAAGCAGTGGGTGAAACCCAATACTTGAAAGTCTAACAGATAAGGATTTATCATCTCTTGCACAGCCCTTGTTACACTCTTATCTTCCCAACTAAACCAAACCAAACCAAAACAAAAGCAAACAAACAAAAAACCCCAATGTGTGTGGATATGGGCTTTTTTATTTTCAGGACCTCAGGACCACAAATAGAATAATCATTCCCCACTTGCCTGTAGTGCTAAGCCCCAAGATTGTTTTATTTTTGGTGCCTCTTGAGATAGCGTATTTTACAGTTGTAGATTTATGTTCTATAATTTTTTAAGTGTTCCTTTAGAATCTAAAATTTAAATCAAAACAGTCAACATTTATCCTTCTCCTGGGAAAATCAACAATATTCCTGGACTGTTATACCCTAAGGATTTGCTGAGGCACCATCCCATTTTTCACAGTCCTTCAGCCAGAACCTCAAAGATGTTCAAGTTCCTTTTGATTTTTTAAAAAATTTTTTATTGCATTTTAGGTTTTGGGGTACATGGGCAGAACATGCAAGACAGTTGCATAGGTACACACATGGCAGTGTGTTTTGCTTCCTTTCTCCCCTTCACCCACATTTGGCATTTCTCCCCAGGCTATCCCTCCCCAGCTCCCCCCGCCACTGGCCCTCCCCTTTTCCCCCCAATAGACCCCAGTGTTTAGTACTCCCCTCCCTGTGTCCATGTGTTCTCATTGTTCATCACCTGCCTATGAGTGAGAATATGCGGTATTTCATTTTCTGTTCTTGTGTCAGTTTGCTGAGAATTATGTTCTCCAGATTCATCCATGCCCCTACAAATGACATGAACTCATCATTTCTGATTGCTGCATAATATTCCATGGTGTATATGTGCCACATTTTCCCAATCCAGTCTATCATCAATGGGCATTTGGGTTGGTTCCAGGTCTTTGCTATTGTAAACAGTGCTGCAATGAACATTCGTGTGCATGTGTCTTTATAGTAGAACGATTTATAGCCCTTTGGATATATACCCAGTAATGGGATTGCTGGGTCAAATGGAATTTCTATTTCTAAGGCCTTGAGGAATCGCCACACCGTCTTCCACAATGGTTGAACTAATTTATACTCCCACCAACAGTGTAAAAGTGTTCCTTTTTCTCCACAGCCTCTCCAGCATCTGTTGTCTCCAGATTTTTTAATGATCACCATTCTAACTGGCATGAGATGGTATCTCAATGTGGTTTTGATTTACATCTCTCTAATGACCAGTGATGATAAGCATTTATTCATATGATTGTTGGCCTCATATATGTCTTCTTTTGCAAAGTGTCTGTTCATATCCTTTGCCCATTTTTGAATGGGCTTGTTTGTTTTTTTTCCTGTAAATCTGTTTGAGTTCTTCATAAATTCTGGATATCAGCCTTTTGTCAGATGGGTAAACTGCAAAAATTTTTTCCCATTCTGTTGGTTGCAGATTCACTCTAGTGACTATTTCTTTTGACATGCAGAAGCTGTGGAGTTTGATTAGGTCCCATTTGTCTATTTTGTCTTTTGTTGCCAATGCTTTTGGTGTTTTGTTCATGAAGTCCTTGCCTACTCCTATGTCCTGGATGGTTTTGCCTAGATTTTCTTCTAGGGTTTTTATGGTACCAGGTCTTATGTTTAAGTCTTTAATCCATCTGGAGTTAATTTTAGTGTAAGGTGTCAGGAAGGGGTCCAGTTTCTGCTTTCTGCACATGGCTAGCCAGTTTTCCCAACACCATTTATTAAACAAAGAATCCTTTCCCCATTGCTTGTTTTTGTCAGGTTTATCAAAGATTGTATGGTTGTACATATGTTGTGCTGCCTCCGATGCCTCTGTTTTGTTCCATTGGTCTATATCTCTGTTTTGGTACCAGTACCATGCTGTTTTGTTTACTGTAGCCTTGTAGTATAGTTTGAAATCCGGTAGTGTGATGCCCCCCACTGTGTTCTTTTTCTTAGAGTTGACTTGGCTATGTGGGGTCTCTTTTGGTTCCATATGAAGGTAATGGTGGTTTTTTCCAGTTCTGTGAAGAAAGTCAATGGTAGCTTGATGGGGATAGCGTTGATTCTGTAAATTACTTTGGGCAGTATAACCATTTTCACGATATTAATTCTTCCTAACCATGAATATGGAATGTTTCTCCATCTGTTTATGTCCTTTCTTATTTCGTTCAGCAGTGGTTTGTAGTTTTCCTTGAAGTGGTCCCTTACGTTCCTTGTGAGTTGTATTCCTAGGTATTTTATTCTTTTTGTAGCAATTGTGAATGGCAGTTCATTCTTGATTTGGCTTTCTTTAAGTGTGTTATTGGTGTAGAGGAATGCTTGTGATTTTTGCACATTGATTTTATATCCTGAGACTTTGCTGAAGTTGCTCATCAGTTTCAGGAGTTTTGGGGCTGAGGCGATGGGGTCTTCTAGGTATGGTATCATGTCATCTGCAAATAGAGACAATTTGGCTTCCACCTTTCCTATTTGAATACCCTTTATTTCTTTTTCTTGCCTGATTGCTCTGGCTAGAACTTCCAGTACTATATTGAATAGGAGTGATGACAGAGGGCATCCTTGTCTAGTGCCGGATTTCAAAGGGAATGCTTCCAGTTTTTGCCCATTCAGTATGATAGTGGTTGTTGGTTTGTCATAAATAGCTTTTATTACTTTGACATACGTTCCATCGATACTGAGTTTATTGAGGGTTTTTAGCATAAAGGGCTGTTGAATTTTGTCAAATGCCTTCTCTGCGTCAATTGAGATAATCATGTGGTTTTTGTTTTTGGTTCTGTTTATGTGGTGAATTACGTTTATAGACTTTCATATGTTGAACCAGCCTTGCATCCCAGGGATAAATCCTACTTTATCATGATGGATAAGTTTTTTGGTTTGCTGTTGCAATCGGCTTGCCAATATTTTATTGAAGATTTTTGCATCTATGTTCATCATGGATATTGGCCTGAAGTTTTCTTTTCTTGTTGGGTCTCTGCCGGGTTTTGGTGTCTGGATGATGTTGGTCTCATAAAATGATTTGAGAAGGATTCCCTCTTTTTGGATTCTTTGGAATAGTTTCAGAAGGAATGGTACCAGCTCCTCTTTGTGTGTCTGGTAGAATTTGGCTGTGAACCCATCTGGACCTGGCCTTTTTTTGTGTGGTAGGCTCTTAATTGCTGCCTCGACTTCTGACAGTGTTATTGGTCTATTCATAGTTTCAGCTTCCTCCTGGTCTAGGCTTGGGAGGACACAGGAGTCCAGGAATTTATCCATTTCTTCCAGGTTTACTAGTTTATGGGCAAAGAGTTGTTTGTAATATTCTCTGATGATGGTTTGAATTTCTGTGGAATCTGTGGTGATTTCCCCTTTATCATTTTTTATTGCATCTATTTGGTTGTTCTCTCTTTTCTTTTTTATCAATCTGGCTAGTGGTTATTTTGTTGAACCTTTCAAAAAACCAGCTCTTGGATTTACTGATTTTTTGAAGGGTTTTTTTCATGTCTCTATCTCCTTCAGTTCAGCTCTGATCTTAGTTATTTCTTGTCTTCTGCTAGGTTTTGAGTTTTTTTGATATTGCTCCTCTAGCTCTTTCAATTTTGATGACAGGGTGTCAATTTTGGATCTCTCCATTCTCCTCATATGGGCACTTATTGCTATATATTATCCTCTAGAGACTGCTTTAAATGTGTCCCAGAGATTCTGGCATGTTGTGTCTTCGTTCTCTTTGGTTTCGAAGAACTTCTTTATTTCTGCCTTCATTTCGTTGTTTATCCAGTCAACATTCAAGAACCAGTTGTTCAGTTTCCATGAAACTGTGTGGTTCTGCGTTGGTTTCTGAATTCTGAGTTCTAACTTGATTGCACTATGGTCTGAGAGACTGTTTGTTATGATTTCCGTTGTTTTGCATTTGCCGAGGAGTGCTTTACTTCCAATTACGTGGTCAATTTTAGAGTAGGTGTGATGTGGTGCTGAGAAGAATGTATATTCTGTGGATTTGGGGTGGAGAGTTCTGTAAATGTCTATCAGGTTTGCTTGTTCCAGGTCTGAGTTCAAGCCCTGGATATCCTTGTTAATTTTCTTTCTGGTTGATCTGTCTAGTATTGACAGTGGAGTGTTAAAGTCTCCCACTATTATTGTGTGGGAGTCTAAGTCTCTTTGTAAGTCATTAAGAACTTGCCTTATGTATCTGGGTGCTCCTGCATTGGGTCCATATATGTTTAGGATCGTTAGCTCTTCTTGTTGTGTCGATCCTTTTACCATTATGTAATGGCCTTCTTTGTCTCTTTTGATCTTTGTTGCTTTAAAGTCTATTTTATCAGAGATGAGAATTGCAACTCCTGCTTTTTTTTTGCTCTCCATTTGCTTGGTAAATCTTCCTCCATCCCTTTATTTTGAGCCTTTGTGTATCCTTGCATATGAGATGGGTTTCCTGGATACAGCACAGTGATGGGTTTTGGTTTTTTATCCAATTTGCCAGTCTGTGTCTTTTGATTGGTGCATTTAGTTCATTTACATTTAGGGTTAATATTGTTATGTGTGAATTTGATACTGCCATTTTGATGCTAGCTGGCTGTTTTGCCCGTTAGTTGATGTAGATTCTTCATTATGTTGATGCTCTTTAGCATTTAGTGTGATTTTGGAATGGCTGGTACTGGTTGTTCCTTTCTATGTGTAGTGCCTCTTTCAGGAGCTCTTGTAAAGCAGGCCTGGTGGTGACAAACTCTCTGAGTACTTGCTTGTTTGCAAAGGATTTTATTTTTCCTTCACTTACGAAGCTCAGTTTGGCTGGATATGAAATTCTGGGTTGAAAGTTCTTTTCTTTAAGGATGTTGAATATTGGCCCCCACTCTCTTCTGGCTTGTAGAGTTTCTGCCGAGACATCTGCTGTGAGTTGATGGGCTTTCCTTTGTGGGTGACCCGACCTTTCTCTCTGGCTGCCCTTAGTATTTTCTCCTTTATTTCAACCCTGGTGAATCTGATGATTATGTGCATTGGGGTTGCTCTTCTTGCAGAATATCTTTGTGGTGTTCTCTGTATTTCCTGCACTTGAGTGTTGTCCTGCCTTGCTAGGTTGGGGAAATTTTCCTGGATAATATCCTGAAGAGTATTTTCCAGCTTTGATTCATTCTCTTCGTCACATTCTGGTACACCTATCAAACGTAGGTTAGGTCTCTTCACATAGTCCCACATTTCTTGGAGACTTTATTCATTTCTTTTTGTGCTTTTTTCTCTAATCTTGGTTTCTCATTTTATTTCATTGAGTTGATTTTCGACTTCTGATATTCTTTCTTCTGCTTGGTCAATTCGGCTGTTGAAACTTGTGCATGCTTTGCAAAGTTCTCGTATTGTGTTTTTCAGCTCCTTCAATTCATTCATATTTCTCTCTAAGTTATCCATTCTTGTTATCATTTCCTCGAATCTTTTTTCAAATCTTTTTTCAAGGTTCTTAGTTTCTTTGCATTGATTTGAAACATGTTCTTTTAGCTTACAAAAGTTTCTCATTATCCACCTTCTGAAGTCTAATTCTGTCATTTCGTCATAGTCATTCTCCATCTAGTTTTGTTCCCTTCCTGGTGAGGAGTTTGGGTCCTTTGTAGGAGTCGCAGTGTTCTGGTTTCGGGTGTTTTCCTCGTTTTTGCGCTTGTTTCTTCCCATCTTTGTGGATTTATCCACCTGTTGTCTGAGTAGTTGCTGACTTTTCGATTGAGTCTCTGAGTGGACGCCCAGATTGTTGATGATGAAGTATTTCTGTTACTTGGTTTTCCTTCTACCAGTCTAGCCCCTCCACTGTACGACTGCCAGGCCCTGCTTGTCTGGGGTGCACCTATAGTGGCTGTGGAACAGTGAAGGATGTTACCAGTTTCTTTTTCTGCTATCTTTGTCCCAGAATGATGCCTGCCAAATGTCAGTCTTCTGGATATAGAGGGGTCAGGGAGCTGCTTGAGGAGACAGTTAGTACTTTATAGGAGCTCAAGTGCTGATCTGTGAGCTCTGTTGTTCATTCAGGGCTATTAGGTTGCTACATTTAATTCTGCTGCAGCAGAACTCATTAAAAAACCCCTGTTTTTCTCAGATGCTCTGTCTTGGGCATTGGGGTTTTCTTTATGAGTGTCCGTTGCTCTGTCCTGCCCAGCTAGGAGGCAGTCTAGTCACTATTTTCCTGCCGAGGCTCCGCCCTGCTGGTGTGAGGTCTGCCCTGTTGCTGCAGGCTCTGCCCTGCTGCTGCAGTCTGCGCCCTGCTGCCAGGGGCTATGCCCTGTGGCAGAGTCTCTCTGTTGTGGCAGGTTGCCTTGGCAATGGCAGGCTGCGTCAGCAATGGGAGTGTACCTCAGTAGGTGTGGGTTGCCTCGGTAATGGCAAATGCCCCTTCCCTACCAAGCTGCACTGTCCTGGATTCAGCTGTGCCCGCAGTGAAACTCTCCACCTGGAGCATTTGGAATTGCCATTTTGTTTGTCCCACTGCCCTGGCCCAAACGCCGTTTCCCTGGAATCTCCTGGCCTGGCTCACTGTCCAAGTCCCATTCAATCAGATGGATATGCCCTCTCAAGTCTCAGATTGCTGGTTCAACAGGGCACCTGGACCAGTGCGCTTTGTGTGGAGTGCTATGGAGCGCCGCTGTGCTGCAGCGCCAGCCAAAACTGCTGTGCTGGTGTCCCACATCTCTCTTATACCTGGGAATTTCCCCGTTCTGTGGGCAACAAAGATCTGTCTGGAAATGTGGCCCTGACTCACCCTCTGCGTGTTCACCGAGAGCTTCATCCTGGGTTGTTCTCACCATGCCATCTTGAGTCGGTTTCTCCTTTTGATTTTAATCTTATCCAAAATGTGAATGACCTTTGTTGTGTTCTAAAGATGAAGTAAGATGTGAGACTGATTCCACTGATTCAATCTAACAGTAATATTGCTGTTTTACCTCACAACACATAGGAGGAGCTCAGAACAGCTCTTTGATACATCATTTTTCCCAAGGAGTTGAATTCCTGACTTCTGACAGAGTACAGATAGCTTGAAACTTTCCTAGGCCAGAGACTAGGAGGTAGCTAAGTGGATTTCTGGGTCTCACTGGCTACTCAAGGCAGAAATTTCAGTACTTTTATGAAATAATTGTCCCACTATGATGTAAGTTCTTGCTAATGGAAGCTCTTTACTGGGAACCTAAATATGAACAGGGCTTTTATTACTTAAAATTAGTCCTTCTTCTATTACTCACTCTGGGTTTGACCTAGACCTAGTTATTATAAGACTGTCTACTTCTATATGAAAGATAATGGGTAATTCCTTGGACTTCTGATTCCATTTCATGGTAATTACCAGAGATCCATGAATGGTCTCTCTCTTGACCCAGTAGCAAACACCTACACCTTGTCTAATTGCCGTAGCAGGAGCAGCTGTACTAGTGGGGGCTTCCACCAGCTTGATTGACATTAGGCTTTTTAAATCTGATAGTTCTTCATGATGTACAGGTTTGGTTGATCACAGCAAATGCATAATATTACTTAGCAAGTAGGCTTACCTCCTGTATAATCATATTATTTTCTTGTTACCACATTTTTATCCATTATTGAAATACTTAGAATTCTGAAATTATTTTTTATAACGTGAAAAAGGTGGAAATCTTGACCATCTGACCTCTAGTTGTGAGGTATGTTCAAAATAGATTTATCATAAATGACTTAGGAAACCTACACTTAATCTTCTTTGTTGGTATGCCATATCTTTGTTCTGAAACAGGAAAATATCAGACAAAATATGCTGTAACAGATCTTACTTCACTCCTGTGATATGATTTCTTGCCAGTGGCAAAATCTGCCCAGATGGTGGAACTTGTACACACCAGAATTTGTCATTAGCTAGAGATTGAAGGGTTAATAAACACACAGACAGATCTCTTTTGGGAGAGTACATGATTTTTGGAATGCTTTGGAAACAAAAAGCATAAACACTCCAATTAAGAGTATTCAGCAAATTAAATAATTTTGGACTGCTATAATGCTTCCTAACAAGATGCCAGTTACAAACGTCGGTGCTCATACAAAAGAAGCTAGCATGGATGCTAAGAAAATATAAAATGTCCAGGCTGATCATCATCCCAGGCCAGTAGCACTCACTGAGATCCTACCCAAATCTCTGAGAGGTGCAAGGAGGCCATTACAGAATATTGAAGCCAACTCTAGTTGGGAATGGGTACTGGGAGAAATCTGGGTGCAAATTGGATGAAAACAGCCTTTTTCTTTCTTGTTTTCCTGGTTTAAAGCTACCTTTATCTATGAGAGTTATAAAGTCACTATTCTTACTGTTGTTTCTTGTATCCTTAACTACTTTTTGATATAAGCCCAATAATTAGCTACAACTTACCAGTGAACTGGTGAAACATACAAGTAAAATGATTATTGGGATTGTATGTTTTCATTTGAGAAGGTATTACTTCCCTAGGGCTGCCATAACATATTACCACAAACTAGGTGGCTTAAAATGACAGAAATTTATTCACTTGCAGCTCTGAAGGCTAGAAGTCTGAAATGAAGGCGTTGGCAAGGTTGGTCCCTTCTGGAGACTCTAAAAGGGCATCTGTTCCCAGCCTGTCTTTAGCTTCCAGTGGTTGTTGGCAGTCCTTGGCTTGCAACTGTATAACTCTAATCACTGTCTGTGTGTCTCTGTCCAGATCCATTCCTCTCCTTGTGGAGATATCAGTCACTGGATTAAGGATCACCCTAATCCAGTATAAGTTCCTCTTAACTTGATTACATCTTCAAAGACCCTATTACCAAGTAAATTCACATTCCCAGGTTTCAGGTGCCCATGAATTTTGAGGGGACAATATTCAAGCAAGAACAGACAGCCACATAGCTCCTCTTGCTTCCAGTCCTTGTCATAATCAGTTGGTTTCCTGGACAGATGGCTCCAAGTACTTTGTTACTTTTTGGTTGAAAAACATCGCAAGAGCCCAGGTAACCAGAAACCCACAATGGGTTATGTCATACCTAGAATAGGAGATTTCTATCTCCCCTAAAAAATACTTGTGACATTTTGTGAGAGCTATCTTTTGTGAGTAGACCTTTACAGAAATAGAACTTGAAAGAGGGCTAGGGAACAGATGGTGTATATTTGGAGTATGTCTCATTTTCACAGATCTTGCAAGTAAGACACATTCTTTCCTTTTAAACTACCTTATGATCTCTACTACAAATTTCATTGCCTGGCACCAAACTATTCTTGATAAGTGTTGTCAAAATATTACAGCACTATTTGTCAATCCAATAGATGTTTTTTTGGCCACAATGAATCGTTGAGTGGCTCCTAATGACTCGCTTTGAATTAGCAGCACAACAGCCTACCAGCTACTGTTGTCCTATTCACAAGCTAAATAGGAACAACCTATCTTGGTAAATGAATGCCTTCTTTCAGCATACTTTTTATCATCACCTAGGGTCTGCTTTGGACCACACATTTTTCCTTTGGGAAAAAGAGATAATCAGAAAACATGATTCAAAGAGAAACACTAGACCTTGATTTAAGAACCCAGATCATAACCTCTAAAGGGGAATTCTGGGTTGCTTTCTTGTCCCTTCCGCGTCTTCAGTTCATGCTTTAGCAAAGGCCCAGCAAGTGAGATTAGGAGAATCTCTAAATGCTGTGATTAGGAGAATGACAGATGAGTTGGATTAGACAATATCTCCTCATCTGAAAGGTTCATGAAAGCAAGCAGTAGGCTAAAATAGAGCCACCTTAGATATAATATTGGTGTCTCAAGAGGGAGCACATGCAGCTGTAAGAGAAGAATGTTGTGGTGGATCAAGCCTGTAATCCCAGCACTTTGGGAGGCCAAGGTGGGTGAATCACCAGGTCAAGAGATCGAGACCATCCTGGTCAACATGTTGAAACCCCGTCTCTACTAAAAATACAAAAAATTAGCTGTGTATGGTGGTGCGTGCCTGTAATTCCAGCTACTCGGGAGGCTGAGGCAGGAGAATTGCCTGAACCCAGGAGACGGAGGTTGCAGTGAGCCGAGATGGCGCCATTGCACTCCAGCCTGGGTAACAAGAGCGAAATTCTGTCTCAAAAAAAAAAAAAAAAGAGAAGAATGTTATACTTATATCTCTGCATATTAATATTACTAAAAAGAGCTGGGAAATCACAAAGAAAGTAGAAAACTAGGTAATCTGGTTAATAACCTCATAGCTGGTGAATGGTTCCACGGGCCATTCACACTGGGGATGAAATATTTTCTATTGATTTAAGGGTGAAACTCTTAGCTCCTGGCTGGGAAGTGTCTATAAACACTGATCATTATATTTCTCTTAGCATGTTGTGGCAACTAGTTGTGTGAGCTTTAAAATCTTAAATGCTGTTGTATAGTCTCTATTTTATGAAATGATTCACCAAATAATCATCAAGCAAAAGAACAGGAAAGCCTGACATTTATGGAGGTTGGAACAATCAATCACTGGTGTTATGGGCTGAGTTTTGTCACCCCCAAAAGAAGATGTTAGAACCCTAACTTCAAGAACTTCAAAATGTGATCTTATTTGAAGGTAGGGTCTCTATAGAGATAATCAGTTAAAATGAGGGGCTACCTGGATGGGTCCTAATCCAGTGGGACCTGGTGTGCTTATGAAAAAATTTGGACATTGAGACAGATATGCATTCTGGGAGAACTCTATGTAAAGATAGAGGCAGAGACTAGAGTCATGCTGATTCAACAAGCCGAGGAATATGAAAGATTGCCACCAAACCACCAGAAGCTAGGGAAGAGGCACGGAACAAATGCTTTCTCACAGCTCTCAGAAGAAATCAATCCCACCAGCATAGATCTTGGACTTTTAGCCTCCAGGACAGTGAAACAGTAAGTTTCTGTTGTTTAAGTCACCCAATATGTGGTATTGCATACCGAGCCCTAGAAAATTAATGCAGCTGGAAACTTGAAACATGATTGTGACACTTCTAGTAGCAGAGAAGATCTGGATTGATAGAACACCAAGATATTAATGGTCGATCCTTCAGCTCAGGCTGAAAATACTGGGATTCTATAATTATAATTACTTCTCCCTATACAGCTTACTGTAATGTAAATTTACTATTCCATTGTCTTCATTTGTATAAATGTGGTATTTCACGAAACTCTTGCCCAGTAGAATGAAAGTTGGAAATAACTTTATTGTTGTTATTATTGTTTCTGTATTCCAGAAAGTTCTTCAAAGAACCATCAACTTTTCAACAGAAAGCATCCACCAAGGATAGTCTATGCCCTAAGACTCTTTGAACTCATGCCTTCAGAGTCCTTGTCTTGCTGAATGAAATATTCTAATCCTACCACCAATCCTAAACTATTACATCATGGCTCTTACTGAATCTTAATAAAGCCCCTACCCATACTGAAAGCCCCATCTTATGCCAGGCTTCAAATTCCTGATAAAATCTGACCTTGTCTCTCCCTCTTTGAGATACTATGAAAGCTCTGTTGATATGTTCTCTCTCATGAAGGTTAGCAATAAACTCACTCTGCCTTATCAACAAGATATGTTGTTGATATTTAGGAACCATCATTCTACAGAATGAGGCAGATGTTTAAGTGGCTAGCACAAGTATAGTGATTCTGAGATAGAGAAGTGATGGAGGTAGACTGACAAATGATGAGTCTGAGTCATTCGAGTACCCTTTCCAAAATAGATGGGACCAAAAGAAACCAACGTATCTAAGAAATGGTGGTAGTTGAAGGGGTGGGAGCGATGACAAATATCAGTTATATTAACAATAAACTTCGATTTTGATTGCAATACAAACGACTTACATTGCAATTTTAAATCCATGTGATTATCCTGGAGACTTGCCACTCAAAGTGTAGTCTTGTGGTTGAGCAGCAACAGGACCACTTGGGAGCCTGTTAGGAAATCAGCAGCTCAGGCTACCCTCAAGACTACTGAGTCAGAATCTGCATTTTACCAAGACTCCCAGGATTCATATGCACACTAAAGTTTGGGAAGCACTAGACCCCAGCAGATCTTCAATGGAGCCCAAGAGCTTTGTATGGATGCTCAGGTTTTCCTGAGGCATGCTGTGTTAGAATTTTTGAGTGGAAAGTCCCAGAAAAGGAGGACAAGTTTTAGTCATTCTTGGAAACTGAAGCAAGGAAATGAACATATTATAGGTGGGATCTATCATTGCTAGATGGAGGCAGCATATTAAAGTAGAACAAAATTAGAGGACTCAGAGTTCAAGTTCAGTTTTGGCTGTGTATCTTCTGGTAGCCCTGAGTTACTCCTTACTTAAATTTTTAGCTCCAGTTTCATCTTAGTATAAGAGAATAACAACATCTCCTTAAGAAAGGTCTCATAAGAGTTAACTGCAAATATAGGTGAAAGTGTTTTGTAAGTTATAAATTCTTATACACATAAAAATCAGTTATGTTATTTGGCAAGTAATATAGCCCATAAGTGGTTTTTACTTATGTTCATGATAATGGTCTGTCTTAAAGTTATGCATCTGTGATCTTAGGGCAAGAAAACTATAATATGATTTATATTTTCCAGATATTTTCTAAAATAGTTATTTCTAAAATAATCTGTTTTGTTCTGTACATATTTTCATAGGAATATGAGTATATATCTTCCTTCCTCCTCTTTCCCCTTTCCCCTTTTTCCTTTCGTTTCCTTTCTCTCTCTTTCTCTCTCCTTCCTTCCTTATTTTCTTCTCTCTATCCTTTTCTCCCTCCCTTACTTCCTTGCTTCATTCAGCAATTATTTATTGAATGTCAGACACTGTTCTAAGCACTGTACTGTAACTACAATAGTTAACAAGGTTGACAAAGTGTCTATCTTCATGAAACTTATATCCTAGTGGGAAAATAGATTATTAAAAACAATGAGAATATAATTTAAGCTAGATGAAATGTCTATGAATAAACTAAAGCAGAATAATTAGGAGATAGAAAAGGATTGAATCACGTATGCAGGAAAGGAGGGGGCGAGCTATTTTAGACAGAGTTGGCAAAGAAGGACTCTCTTAGAGTAATGTTTTATCAGATAATTAAATAAAATGGCAGTGAGTCATATTAAGATCTGAATGAAGAGAATTTAAGAAAGGGGAAAAATCATTTGTAATATTGTTTTCATTCATCATGTTTCAGGAAGAACAAAGATACCATTCTGGTTGGGGGAGACTGGCCATGGAGGGCCTTATGGTGGTGATAAGAAGTCTGAAGTTTCTCCGAAGTGGGGAGTGGGGCAGGAATTTTTGTTTATAAATAAGTGTACTGTCTTTTATGAGTTTGGTGTGAATTAGTCCCCTCACAGTCTGAACAGCTCTTGATAAGCAGATAAAGTATCTGAACCTGAAAAGCTGAAGACTTGATCCTAAACTTGACTGTGATGTGGTTATGATACTGCTGAGCTGTGTGACCCTTTCTGAAGCAGATGGCTAGTTGCCCTCTTAGATTCTTTTTAAAAAAAATATGTCAAAATGTTTCTTTTCAGTGTAAGAATAGAAACCTATCCAAAAATTTATCTTAAATAAGCTAAGCAAAAAAGATTTATTGACTCATATAACTGAGCAGATTATGGTTAGCTGTTGATGAGGTTCGATTTAACTCAATGACCACCTCGGGTCATTACATTGGCTCCATTCCCAGGCTTCAAAAGGTGGTTTCCTGGAAGCTAGAGGCTTTTTTCTTGACTGCAGCAGTTCTCAGTCTCAATCCTCATTCCTTGTATTATCAAAGGATATTCTCTCTCTTCTCTGATGGCTTGGGGCGTGTAGATGATAGAAAGAAAAGAGGGGAAGCTTATCTCCCAGAAGCCCTAGAAAATACTCCTCAAATCTTATTGGATTAAAGTCAGCCATGAGCACAGTCCTGAATCAACTCTCTGGCCAGTAAGATGAAATTGTCTTATTGGCTAAAGTTAACAGAGCCCACCTCCAGAACTAAGAATAGGGTTCATCTTACCCAAACTGGACAGTATAAAATGTGAAAAGAAGGGAGTCTATAAAGGAAAATCTAGTGTGCATTGGCAGAATAGTAGGGTGAGATAGATGCTCGGGGACACCAAAAAAAAAAAGAAAAAATGGATGTTACACTGGATTTGAGGAAACTACAGCCTCTGGGCCAAATCCTCCCCATGATCTGTGCAGCATAACCCTGGAGCTAAGGATGGTGTTTACATTTGCAAATGATGAGGAAAATTTGAAAGGAAAATAATACTTTATGACATAAAAATCATATAAAATTCAAAGTCCAGTGTGCATAGTAATTTGTATTGAAAATAATCACACTCATTTATTTATATATTGCCTACGGCTATTTTCACACCGCAATGACAGAGTTGAATAATTTCAATAGGGACCATAGGCCATGCAAAGCCTAAGTAAAGCCTATTTACTATCTGGTCCTTTATAGAAAAAAATCTTACTACCTGTATTAGTCCATTTTCATACTGCTATAAAGAGCTGCCAGAGACTGCGTAATTTATAAAGGAAAGAGTTTAATTGATTCACAGTTCAGCATGGTTGAGAAGGCCTCAGGAAACTTACAATCATGGCAGAAGGTGAAAGGGAAGCAAAGCACCTTCTTCACAAGGCAGCAGGAAGGAGAAGTGCTGAGTGAAGCAGGGAAAAGCCTTTTACAAAACAGTCAGATCTTGTGAAAACTAACTCATGATCATGAGAACAGCACGGGGAAACCACCCCATAATCCAATTACATACACCTGGTCTCTCTCTTGATATGTGGATTATGGGAATTATGGAAATTATAATTCAAGATGAGACTTGGGTGGGGACAAAAAGTGTAATCATATTATTCTTCCCTTGGCCCCTCTCAAATCTCCTGTCCCTTTCACATTTGGAAACCAATCATGCCTTCCCAACAGTCCCACAAGTCTTAATTTATTCCAGTATTAACCCAAAAATCCACAGCCCAAAGTCCCACCTGAGACAACCCAAGATCATTCTGCCTACAAGCCTGTAAAATCAAAAGTAAGTACATTACTTCCTAGATACAATGGGGGATAGGTATTGGGTAAATACAGCCATTACAAGTGGGAGAAATTGGCCAAAACAAAGGGGTCACAGGGCCCATGCAAGTCTGAAATCCAGTGAGGTAGTCAAATCTTAAAGCTCCAAAATGGTCTCCTTTGACTACATGTCTCACATCCAGGTCACACTGATGCAAGAGGTGGTTCCTGAGGACAGCTCTGCCCTTGTGGCATTGCAGAGTACATTTCCCTTCCTGGCTGCTTTCACAGGCTGGCATTGAGTACCTGTGGCTTTTTCAGGCACATGCTGCAAGCTGTTGGTGGATCTACCATTCTGGGGTCTGGAGGATGGTGACTCACAGCTCTATTAAGCAGTGCCCAGTGGAGAAATCTGTGTGGGGGCCCTGACCCCACATTTCCATTACACACTGACCTAGCAGGGGTTCTCCATGAAGGCTCCACCCTTGCAACAAACTTCTGCTGGGACATCTATACATGTTACCTTAAGTCCTCTGAAATCTAAGCAAAGGTTCTCAAATCTCAATTTTTGACTCCTGTGCACCTGCAGGCTCAACACCACATGTAAGCTGTCAAGGTCTGAAGCTTGCACCCTCTGAAGCGACGGTCTGAGCTGTATGTGGGCCCATTTTAGCCACAGCTGGGACACAGGGCACCAAGTGCCAAGACTGCACAAAGAAACAAGGCCCCAGAGCCCAGCCCAGGAAACCAATTTTTCCTCCTAGGCCTCCAGGCCTGTGATGAAAGGGACTGCCAGGAAGGTCTCTGACATGCCCCAGAAACATTTTCTCCATTGCTGTGGTGTTCAACATTTGGCTCCTTGTTACTTATTCAAACTTCTGCAGGGTGTTGAACCTCCCCAGAAATGGGTTTTTCTTTTCTACTGCATTGTCAGGCTGCAAAATACTTAAACTTCTGTGCTCTGTCACTTCTTGAACAGTTTGTTGTTTAGAAATTTCTTCTAACAGATACACTAAATCATTCAAGTTCAAAGTTCCACAGATCTCTAGGGCAGGGATGAAATGCTGCCAGTTTCTTTGCTAAAGCATAGGAAGAGGCACCTTTATTCCAGTTCCCAACAAGTTCCTCATCTCCAACTGAGACCATCTCAACCTGGACTTCATTGTCAATATCACTGTCACCATTTTGGTCAAAGCCATTCGACAAGTCTCTAGGAAGTTCCAACTTTCCCACATCTTCCTGTCTTCTTCTGAGCTCTCCAAATTGTTTCAACCTCTGCCTGTTACCAGTTCCAAAGTTGCTTCCACTGTTTTGGATATCTTTATAGCAACACCCCACTCTCTGTGGTACCAAATTGCTGTATTAGTCCATTTTCATGCTTCTATAAGAAAATGCCTGAGACTGGGTAATTTATAAAGCAAAGAGGTTAAGTTGACTCATAGTTCAGTCTGGGGAGTCCTCTGGAAATGTACAATTATAGTGGAAGGTGAAGAGGAAGCAAGGCACATTCTTGACAAGGTGGCAGGAAGGAGAAGTGTCAAGAGAAATGGGGAAGAGCCCCTTATAAGACCATCAGTTCTCATAAGAACTCACTCACTCTTATGAGAACAGCATGGGAGAAACCACCCCCCTAATTCAATTGCCTCCACCTGGTCTCTCCCTTGGCACATGGGGATTATAGGGATTACAATTCATATCACCAACCTCAGTACTAGACCATTTAAATCAGCACAAGCAAATAAAGGGAGGTGATAGCTAACATAATTGAAAAGTTCAGCAGTGGATATGCATTTAGGTCTGGCTAGAAGGGCTACAAATGTGCCCAGCAACATTTTTCTCTCTCTCTTATTCTTGCTATTCTCAGCCTTTCTCTGGCATTCCTTCCTCTTTTGCCATGACTTGGCTCTGTTTTTTTTCTGTTAGCTTTGTTGGGAATGCTCTTCCCAGGTGGTAGCAAGTACACCACTGAGAGCTCTAGATTTATGTTGTCCCCACAGCTAGTGAATCAAAAAATCATTAATTTCCCAAGAGCATTAGCAAGAGCCCAGAGAAAAATTCTGACACCTCTGCCTTGAAACTATAGCTCATCCCTGGGATGAATTATTGTACCTAAACAGTGAAGGATTCTGATTAGCCAGGCTGGATGATGTGCTCACTCTGTGTCTGGGGTCCTGAGGTCACCAGTGGGTAGCAGAAAATTCCCAAAAGGGGAAGATGCCAGAAGACAAAAAGCATCAGATGTTTATTAAAAATCTGCCCTTTAAATTTTATAAAAGATTAATTGTTATTTTTAAAAGATACTAATCAAGTTCTTTATTTTATTTCCATGTACTTGTTTTTAAAAGTATTTTTCAATACATGTGTATGATGCAAATGCATTGAGTGATGCCCATTTCCTATTTTGGATAATTTTTTAGGATCTATTCAATGGTAAGTAGTTGGCATTGTAAGGTAGACTTTTTTCCTGAAAGCCTATTCAGGGGAATCTATGTCTGTTTATCCAGTGGAAGCATGAAACAAAAGGGAATGTTTCACAGCAAACAGCTTTTCAGAGAACAGTTGCTTGGGCAGTTTTTCCAGAGCAATGGGATTTAGATGTGGTGGAAAATACATAAGGCCCAAATACCTGATGAAACTTGTCAACACTTTTAATTCTACATCTGTTGTTGATCACACTATGGGACTTGTTAATATGTTTATGATCGTGTTGCCACAATGGAAAACACCAAGTTAAATTGTCATGTCTAGTCAGGTAGGGCACTAGGTCCTTCATGTATATTTGATGACAAACAATTCTATTAAAACATGGCTGGGTTATTTCATTAGTGTAACTCATAGAAAGCCTTGTGTTTGGTTTTGTTATTCTTTGTGCCCCAGGCATAAGCAAGTAGAAGAATTCAAGACACTTAAGCCAAGAAAGTGGAATAGTAATTAGCTCCCCCATTAACAAAACATCAGTTTTGTGTGAAGTGCTGGTTAGGTTTTCAGGGTTGTCATCCGTCATCTGGTTAGCAAGTGAACAGAAAAGGCAGCTTTTTGATACGGAACGTGCTAGGGTTCAGGTACTCGCTAGAACTTCTGGTTGTTAAAATTGAGAAAATACCAGGGGATTGTACTATCATGTTGCAATTAATGTTCCCTATCAACACTAAAGTAAACCTTTTTTAGGCAATAACTTGAAATAGATTTTTTTTTTATGCTGGCTGGGTTTAAGAGGCTGGGGTGGGTGGATTGCTAGAGCCCGGGAGTTCGAGATCACCCTGGTCAACTTAGCAAAACCCTGTCTCTGCAAAAAGTACAAAATACATAGAGAAACTTGTATGATGTCTCACCTAAGATACTTCATACTGTAACAAAATTATTAAATAAAATCAATTTAAAATAATCAAAGAAAATGAAATTTAGTGTTGCATAGCCAAGTACAATCTGTAAGGTTTTTGTAACTGAATTCTCAGACTGTAGCAATGCTGGACCCTTGAGGAACCTTGTCTGAGGCATCCTCTCCCTCTATACAAAGTACCTAGCAGAATACAGTAAGCACCACAGAAATAAATATATAAAACTGCACCTTTGCATCCACACATCAACCACCATCTTGTTAGACTTTTATACATATTTTAACTTCTACATTAAAAGCCATTATCCTTAAAGGCAGAATTCATTACGAACCACAGCATAGTGTCTTTCATGTCGATCATACGTTAAATATCTATTTTGAAGTGAAAATATAACATTAATTACATCTAAAATACTTTACCCGTAGGGAGTAGAAAACGTGAATGTACATTGGTGTTCTGATTTCCTCTTAATAATGGCTTATCTAATTTTCTCATGAGAACTATTTTGAATTGTCTTCATTAATGATCTGGACAAGGTAGAGGGATTTAAGCAGATGGTACTCATAGCTGGTCTTTTATTCTCAAGCATTTAAAACAAAACACAGGCCAGGATAAAGTCGTAAGACATGACGACATGGAATCCCAAGTTGAAATACCCTCTGGTGTTTTCAGCTGCTTTATTTGGGAATGATCTTTCCTCTAAGGTCTACTGGCTGGAAGATCAAGTGAGGAATAACTCTCTCAGAATGACATTTAGGTAGAAAATAAATATCCTAATGAGAAAATACCAATCATGTATTTAGAAGCCTTGACTATGGGTAGAAAATAGGAAATGAAAGGCAATAGGCAAAACCGGATGAAACATCATCCATAAAAACAACATGGATGGCAGGTATTATGGCTCATTAGAATTTCATGTAGAAATTCTCAAACCAAAATAATGTTTTTTTCTTAGAAAAAACAAGAAACAAACCCCCAAATTTCACATAATTTTATAGCAAAAAGTGACACAGCAGGCCCATGCCCTTTCAGGTTGTATAAACAAAAGAGTTTTTAGTTTCTTTACTATGAGCTTAATGAAATTATGGGCAGTGTCCATTTTTGCTCACCACGTTACACCTAGTTCCTATGACAATGCCCAACACATAGTAGGTGCTTCACAAATATTTGATGAATAAATAATTAGTAGGGTCAAAAGCCTTCAGCTCAAACACTGCTTAGCCTTGATATTGAGTAGTGAAGGCAGAGACAAACCCAAAATAACTAAAGCATTGGGAAAAAACTGTTTATTTTTAGACTGTCCCTTTTCAGTGTTGCTCTCCTTTGCAATTGTTTCCACCTTCTCAAGCTTCTTATTCTTTTCAATATAAAGAGAGGTGCAACAGAATTGCTTAAGGAAAGCAACTTTCCTCTTAGGATCTACGTAGATTTCTGGTAGTATGAACATACACTTTGAATAATAATTATTTTTTTATATGTGTATAACACCTTCCCACTAGAGAATATTATTTTGGTTTGAGAATTTCTACATTTTCTGTAAACAGAAAAATTTATTCTCCTTTGTGGCAAGGACTTGATAAAAAAAAATTATTCCCAAATAGGTCTCATTAAGACGACAAAATCGGTTTATGTCCCAAGAGCTTCTCTCTCTGTACCATCTTGCAGCAATCCCATCTGTTTTTGACTGTTAGTGTAACAGTTAAAGTAGTATTTTAAGTTCATACATAGTAACAAGCTAATTTAGCAGACATGTTAAAATAACAGGCTTTTATAAAAGCTTGCTTGTCAAAATTGATGGAGTTTGACTAAGAGAAATGGTTAAAGAAGATCTAGCTGTTAAAACCAATGTTTACCTTTCCACTTAATATCTTTTAACAGTAAAGGGAGAAGCCATCATAAACAGATGACTTGAATTGGGTACATGATCCTAAATGCTTATTTCATGTGAAATAGCTCAGTGCTTAAATTATTGTCCGTTAAATAATAAGATCAGGCTCACTTGTGTTCCTGGTACTATGCTAGACTAAAAGAATAATGTTTTGAACTTCCCCAATTCTTTGACCTCTTCCCATAAAGCATGAGGGTTACTTAGCACCAAGAAAGTCTATCATCATATTTCAAGCTGACTGAGCATTTCATATAAACAAACCTGACAATTCTTTGCTTGTCTCTGGTCAAATCCTTGCCAGAGTATTTTATATTGGCTAGTGTTTGAACATAATAATTATTTTCTGCCTTCAGAATTATCTTAGTGAGTGCTATAAATTTAAAGCATGCAAATATTTAGTGAATAGGTACTATCTGCAAAGCAAAGTAGAATATGAAAAGTAGAATAAGATTTATTATATTTAAATCGTGTATAATTTCACAAAAGGATTTAAAGCAGAATGTTCATTTACTTCATTTGAAAATGGAAGAAATATGCCCACATTGCTTATTTCCAAAAGTGTTGTAAACATCAGATGACATAATTAGTGATAAGTATGTGTCAAGTATCACACAATACAAATGCAGGACACTAATTGTGTTAGTCCATTCTGTGAAGCTATAATTAAATACCTCGGACTGGGCAATTTATTTTATTTTAGTTTTTTCATCTTGAAATCCTTTTTTTTTTTAAATTTTACTTCAAGTTCTGGGATGCACATGAAGAGTGTGCAGGTTTGTTACATAGGTATACATGTGCCATGGTGGTTTGCTGCACCTATCAACCCATCATCTAGGTTTTAAGCCCCACATACATTAGGTATTTGTCCTAATGGTCTACCTTCCCTTACCCTCACCCCCTGACAGGCCCTGGTGTGTGATGTTCCCCTCCCTGTGTCTATGTGTCCTCACTGTTCAACTCCCACTTATGAGTGAGAACATGCGGTATTGGTTTTCTGTTCCTGTGTTAGTTTGCTGAGAATGATGGCTTCCAGCTTCATCCATGTGCCTGCAAAGGACATGAACTCATTCTTTTTTATGGCTGCATAGTATTCCATAGTGAACATTTTCTTTATCCAGAGGCTGGGCAATTTACAGAAAAAATAGGTTTAATTGGCTCATGGTTCTGCAGGCTGTACAAGAAGCACAGTGCCAGCATCTGTTCAGCTTCTGGTGGGAGCCCCACAAAGCCTACAATCACAGTGGAGGATGAAGGCAGAGCAGGTGCAGCATGTGCTGAGAGTGGGAGCAAAGGAGAGAGAGAGAGCAGGGAGATGCCTCTCTCTTTTAAATAACCAGATCTTTCATGAACTACCAGAGCAAGAACTCACTCATCACTAAAGAGATGGCACTAAGCCATTTACGAGTGACCCATCCTCATGATCCAACACCGGGGATCCCATTTCATTATGAGACTTGGAGGGGACAAACAACCAAACCATATCACTAATATACATTAATAATCTGTGTATTGGGATTCTCCAAGGAAACAAACCCAATTTGTTTGTGTCTGTGTGTGTACATGTATATCCTAAAAAGCTTTTTATTATACGGTATTGATTCACACAATTATAGATGCAACGAAGTCCCACAATTAGCCATCCAAAAGCTGAAGGCCGAGGAAGGCCAGTGGCGTAGTTCAAAGGCCTGAAAGCCAGAGGGTTGATGGTGTAGATTTCTTTCCAATGTGAAGTCCTGAGGACCAGGAGCACCAAGGGCAGGTGAAGGTTATGTCCTAGCTCAAGCAGTCAAACAGGGAGCAGGAATCCAGTGTTCCTCCTCCTTTTTGTTTCACCCAGGGCCTCGCTGGTTGGTAGAGGCCCACCCACACTGAGAAGGGTTATCCGATTTACTCAGTCTACCAATTTGAATGCCAATCTCCTTTAGAAACACTCTAAGACACACACCCAGAAATAATGTTTAATCAAACATCTGGGAATCCCACGGCTCAGTCAAGCAGATGCATAACATTAACCATCACAATCTGTAATTAAATAATGTTAAATGTTGTACAAAGTCATTTTAATTAGAATATTTTAACTCTTCAATTTCAGAGCCAAAGTTTAGGTATGTTCTAGGAATTTTGGAATATCAGGATATGAGCAAGGACCATATTTAGGAAGATGATTTGGGCTTAAAGGATTAGAAACCCTCACTCAATTCAGTCTGACTTAAATAACAGGAGACATTAATTTCACAAAACCAGCCATTCAGAATTATGGAAGGATCCAGGATTTTCTCTGGCATTCCTTTTCTCTGACCACTCTCAGATCCTCAGATGTGATAAAAAGCAAAGGAAAAAAATACAGGGACAATCTCTTTCTGCCTCTCTATAGGACATCTTTTTAAGAAACACCCCAACAGATTTTACTCCTGTTTCCTGATGGGAATGATGTCATATACTAAGTCAGTGACAGTGAGCGTGGGGCTCCCATAACTGTTTTATACAAACCAGGCTCTGAAACAGGAACCCACAAATAGATTCGGGATTCTGTAAGAAAGGAAGAGATGGGAAATGAATGTGGTATGAATAATGAACAAAATTCACTATGCATGGATCTGGGTTCTTGGGCCTCTTCTCATTAAATACGTTGTTTTAATTACCCCATACACTTATTAATTTATTTCTCTGAGAGTGACTATTTCTTGTACTTCAGATTCATGTTGCCAAGATTCTGCTAGTTACCACAAATTTAATTTTTATAAAACAAATTTCATTATCTAAACTCCCAAGCCTACATATCCTCGACCTTGGCTAGTAATGTTATCATTTTTCCGGTGTGGCCAATTTAAAACATAGCATCAAATTACTAGACACGCCTTCCATTGAGGGAGGGGATTATATCCCTTCCCATTAAATCTGGGCAGGCTTTTTTTTTTTTTTGAGATGGAGTTTCGCTCTTGTTACCCTGGCTGGAGTACAATGGCACAATCTCGGCTCACTGCAACCTCCGCCTCCTGGGTTCAGGCAATTCTCCTGCCTCAGCCTCCCGAATAGCTGGGATTACAGGCACGCGCCACCATGCCCAGCTAATTTTTTGTATTTTTAGTAGAGACGGGGTTTCACCATGTTGACCAGGATGGTCTTGATCTCTTGACCTCGTGATCCACCCGCCTCGGCCTCCCAAAGTGCTGGGATTACAGGCATGAGCCACCGCACCCGGCCTGGGCAGGCTTTTGTCTGCTTTGACCAATAGATTACAGTGTAAGCGATGCGATGTGACTTCTGAAGCGGGTCGTAAAAAGCCATGAACTTTATTACACTGGGATACTTTTTCTTGGAGGCTTGAGTCACTATGTAAGAAGTCTGACTTCCATGAGGCAGCCATCGAGAGGCCACATGGACAGACTCGGAGATGAGAGAGAGAGGAAGAGAGAGAGAGAAACCTAATGAGTTCCAGCCATTAGTCACACCAGTCTAGGTTCCTGACATAAGAGTGAAGTCTCCAGATGATTCCAGCTCCCAGCCATCAAGTCAATCCCACTTTCAGCTCATGCCAGCTGAAGCGCCAGGCATTGTAGAGCAATGACAAGCCATTCCTATAGTAGGTACCCTGTCTGAATTCTTAACCCAAATAATCATGAGTGTGTCAATTTGTATCTTCCAAAGATGACTGCAATAGTTCCTATTCCAGATGTTCCTCTGCACTGATGCTCCTCCTGCTGCATGGTGGGGTCTATGCTCCTTTCCATTGAATTTGGGCCAGCTATTGACTGCCCCAACCCATAGACTACAGCAAAAGTGATGCTATGTGGCTCCTGAGGCTAGGTTATAAAATGCCATGCAGCTTCTGCCTTGGTCTCTAGGAACACTGACTCTTCGGATGCTCCAGTTTGGGTTTCTTTGTTTCAGAACCCAGCCATCCTGCTGAAAGGAGCTCAAGCCACATGGAGAGGCCACATGCAGGTGCCATGGTCAACCATCCCAGCTGAATACAGCCTTTGAGTCATCCCAGCCCAGGCAGCAGAAATCTGGATAAATATCCCTCCAGGTGCACATTGGAGACTTCCTGTTGAGGCCCCAGGCATTACAGAACAGAGACAAGCCATCCTCACTGTGCCCTGTCTGAGTCCCTGACCCGTAGAATCCACAAACATAATAAAAGGATTGTTTTGTGGCATTAAGTTTGAGATGGTTAGTTAAGCAGCATTGAATATCAGAGAATAGTGAGTAAAATTGGTTATTATTGGCCGGGCATGGTGGCTTACGCCTGTAATCCCAGCACTTTGGGAGGCTGAGGCAGACGGATCATTTGAGGTCAGGAGTCCAAGACCAACCTGATCAGCATGGTGAAACCCCGTCTCTACTAAAAACACAAAAAAGGTAGCCGGTGTGGTGGTGCATGCCTATAGTCCCAGCTACTTGGGAGGCTAAGGCAGAAGAATCACTTGAACTCAGAAGGCACAGGTTGCAGTGAGCCAAGATGGCACCACTGCACTCCAGGCTGGGCAACAGAGTGAGACTGTCTCAAAAAAAAATTGTTATTTTAAGCCACTATAGTTTTGGGTGGTTTGTAATGCAGTCATAAACAAAAAACCCAGCTACACAGGTTTGAAAACATGTTTCACTCTTTGCTTTCTTTCATTGCATGTCCATTTAGAATTTTTTTTTTTTTGGAAACAGAGTCTAGCTCTGTTGCCCAGGTTGGAGTGCAGTGGTGCAATCTTGGCTCACTGCAACTTCCACCTCCTGGGTTTAAGCAATTCTCCTGCCTCAGTCTCCCGAGAAACTGGGATGTCCAGGCACATGCCACGACATCCAGATAATTTTTGTATTATTCATAGAGGTAGGGTTTCACCATGTTGGCCAGGCTGGTCTTGAACTCCTAACCTCAAGTGATCCACCCACCTCAGCTCCTCAAAGTGCTGAAATTACAAGCATCAGCCACCAAACCTGGGCTCAGAATACTTATTTCATGAAATCTATGTCTGTTATATTCCTTGATTTTATCTTCTTATTCCCACTGCCACTGTTTTGGTCAGCTATTTTGCCCCTTTTCTAGACAGTTTTAATAGCCTCTGAACTGATCTCCCTGCATCCCAGTAATTCTTCCTACTATCTCCCTGCACAGTGTGCCCAATCTGTGTCATCCACTGACACCAGAGTTGTCACCACAGACCGGGAAACTTAAGGACTTTACTGTGTTCCTGCTCCAGAACTTTCCATAGCTCTCACAGGGCATTCAAAACTCCCACAATTTTATCTTCTGGCTAGAGAAGCCACATATCTCTTCTCAACATGCTCCCTTATTTATCTTTACTCAAGATGTCTCTTTTCTCCAGTGTCCATTCTTCAGTCAAATTCACATCCTTACATCTTCCAATAAGGTTGGTAAGGCTTCTTAGACCTCTGTAGACAGAAATAGTTTTATATCCCTAGAAGATTTCATTTATGCCATTGATAAATAATTTATTAGGCTGGGGGTGGTGACTCATGCCTATAATACCAGCCCTTTAGGAGGCTGAGATGGGCGGATAACCTGAGGTCAGGAGTTGGAGACTAGCCTGGTCAATGTGGTGAAACCCCCTCTCCACTAAAAATACAAAAATTAGCTAGGTGTGGTGGCATGCACCTGTAGTCCCAGCTACTCAGGAGGCTGAAGGCAAGAGAATCACTTGAATCTGGGAGGCAGAGCTTGCAGTGAGCTGAGATTTTGTGCCACTGCACTTCAGACTAGGCAACAGAGCAAGACTGTCTCAAAAACAGAAAATAAATAAATAAATAAAGGACAAGATGGCCGAATAGAGACAACTCCGGTGCGCAACACCCAGCGAGAGAGATGCAGAAAGTGAGAGATCTCCTAGCTCCAACTGAGGTACAGGTTCATTTCAACAGGTCTGGTCAGATGGTGAGCAAAGCCCAGGCAGGGCAGACTGAGGCTGGGAGGGGCGCTGCATCACCCAGAAAGTGCATCTGACTGGTGAGGTGGGATCCCCTCCAGCACCCCGGTCCAGTTATGGTGATTTCCCCAAAGCCTCAGCGGTCCACAGAACAGGGGATCTTCACTGGTCAAGCACAGGGAATTACAAGTGCAGAGTTGAATAATAATCCAGGCCAGTGCCTTGGATTAGTAAACAGAATATACAAGGCATTCAAACAACTTTATGGGGAAACAATCTAATAATATGATTTTAAAGCAGGCAAAAGATTTGAAAAAACATTTCTCAAAAGAAGACATACAAATGGCAAACAGGCCTATGAAAATGTGCTTAACATCACTGATTATCAGAGAAATGCAAATCAGAACTGCAATAAGATATCATCCCACCCCAGTCAAAATGGCTTTCGTCCAAATGTCAGGCACTAACAAATGTTGGCAAGGATGTGGAGAAAAGGGAATCCTTGTACACTTTTGGTGGGCATGTAAATTAGTACAACAACCATGGAGAACAGTTTAGAGGTTCCTCAAAAAACTAAAAATAGAGCTATCATGTGATCCAACAGTCTTACTGCTGGGTGTATACCCAAAAGAAAGGAAATCAATACGTTGAAGAGATAGCTGCATTCCCATGTTTGTTGCAGCACTGTTCACAATAGACAAGATTTGGAAGCAACTTGTGTTCCATCAACAGATAAATGGATAAAGAAAATGCAATACTTACACACAGTGGAGTAATATTCAGCCATAAAAATGAATGAGATTCTGTTATTTGCAGCAACATGGATGGAACTGGAGGTCATTATATTAAGTGAAATAAGTCCAGCACAGAAAGACAAATATCACAAGTTCTCATTTATTTGTGGGATCTAAAAAGCAAAACAATACAATTCATGGAGGTAGAGAACAGAAGTTTGGTTACCAGAGTCTGGGAAGAGTAGTGGGATCCCAGGGAGGAGGTGGGGATTCTTAATGGCTATTAAGAAAAAAGCAAATTTAGAATGAATAAAACCTAGTATTTGAGAGCACAACAGGAGTACTATAGTCAATAATAATTTAATTGTACATTTAAAAATAACTAAAAGAGGCCAGCATGGTGGCACATTCCTGTAATCCCAGCACTTTGTGAGGCCAAGGCGGGCAGATCACCTGAGGTCAGGAGTTTGTCAACCACCAGGGCAACATGGTGAAACCCCATCTCTATGAAAAATGCAAAAACTTAGCTGGGCATGGTGGCATACACTTGTACTCCCAGCTACCTGGGAGGCTGAGGCATGAGAATTGCTTGAACCTGGGAGGTGGAGGTTGCACTAAGCCAAGATAGCACCACTGCACTCCAGCCTGGGTGACAGTGCCACTGTCTTCTTATGAAAAGAAAACAATGACTAAAAGAGTATAATTGGATTGTCTGCAACACAAAAGATAAATCCTTGTAAGAATAGACGCCCGATTTCCCATGATTTTATAATTACACATTGCATGCCTGTACCAAATATCTTATGTACACAATAAATATATATATACCTACTCTATGTATCCACAAAAATTAAAAATTAGACAAATTTTAATGAAGAATCCATGGAATAAAATGTAAAATACATTTGAAAGGTTTAATAATATACTAGATTGAGCAGAATAAAGGATTTTAACACTTGACAATAGGTCTTTTGAAAAGAGACACAATACAGTGAGCAAATATTTGAACTTTTGGTGTTTCAGAATGCAAAAAGAAGATAAAAGCGTTGGAGAACCTATTTAACAAAATAATAGCTGAAAACTTCCCAAGTCTAGCAAGAGATAAATCTTAAAAGCATCCAGATACAGGAAGCTCAGAGATCTTGAAATAGATACAATTCAAAAATGTCTTCTCCACAGTGCTTTATAGTCAAACTGTCAAAAATCAAAGACAACGAGAATTCTAAAAACAACAAAACAATAGCATCTAGGAACCAAAGGACTGGACCCCTTGATACCCCAGAACCCAGAAAAACTTCACCAGTTTCCTCTAGCAGTTTCCCTTATAAATGGCTTTTACTTATAAGGGAACTTACATCACACTAACAATGGATTTTTCAACAGAAAATTTATAGGCCAAGAGAGAATGGAATGATATATTTAAAATACCAAGAATATTGTACCCTGCAAAGGTATCCTTTACAAAGGAAAGAGACATATAGTCTTTCCAAGATAAGCAAAAATGAAAGAATTCATTACCACTACACCTGTCCTACGAGAAATGCTCAAGGTAATCCTAAATCTGGAAGTGAAAACACAATATCTACCATAAAAAAAAAATACAAAAGTATAAAGCCAACTGGTAGAAGAAACATACAAATAAGAAACAGAAAGAACTCAAATGTTACTACTACAGAAAACTAACAAATTACATTGATAAACGAGGAGAGAAAGAAATGAACAAAAAGCATACAAAACAACCAGAGATTAATTAATAAAATGAGAGAAATAAGCCCTCACATATCAATAATAACCTTGAATGTAAATGGATAGACTTTCCACTTGGAAGACATGGATTGGAATAATAGATTTTTTTTAATGACTCAAGGATTTCTTATGCTGCCCACAAGAAACTCATCTCACCTGTAAAGACACCTAAAGGCTGAAAATAAAAAGATGGAAAATAATATATCATGCAATTGGAAACCAAAAGTGAGCAGAAGTGGTTATACTCATATTATTTAATACAGACTGTAGATCAAATCAGTAGAAAGAGATAAAAATGGTCATTATCTAATGATAAAGAGATCAGTTCAGCAAGAGAATGTAACAATTCTAAACAAGTACACTTCCAACACTAGAGCATCCAGATATATAAATAGTAGTAAGTGTAAAAGAAGAGATAGGCTTCAATACAATAATAGTTGGGAATTTCAACATCCCACTCTCAGCATTAGACAGATCATGTAGACAGAAAGTTAACAAAGGAACATTGGACTTACACTGTGTATTAGACCAAATGAGTCTAACAGACATTTACAGAACATTTCATCCAACAACTATAGAACACACATTATTTTCATCAGCACGCAAAACGTTCTTCAGGATACACCATATTTTAGAACACACAAAAACTCTCCAAGATTTCTTAAAGTCACAAGCTCCAGAAGTAACAATCAAGACCAAGGAGAAATCTTAACTCATCTCCTGGCTCAGTGGCATATGGACTATGGAACTAAAAACAGCCATCATTTGAGACGGCTGTTGGGAAGCTGTGTCCTCAAAAGAGTGCGAGAAAATGAAGAACATAATCAGAAAAGAGGTAGGCAATAGAGGATATTTTGTTGATGATGGGAAGTTTAATGCAGAGAACACAATGGATGGGTTTTAGGGGGTAGAAGTGGGTGGGAGATGGTAGCATAATAGAAAACAGATAGAGCTTCATGAGGACCATAGTTCTGGAGGTGAGGGATGCCAAAGTTGTGTGATTACTGACATAAACCAGGTAAATGGGGGGTCCATACATCCCCATTTCCCCTTGGTAGTCTTGTTTTATGTCGATTATCGCAGAGTCCTGGCCAATTTAACATTGACCTGGACAAGTGCTCTGATTGACAATTTCTGTGAATATTTTATAGACGACGGGCATAATATATCTCACATTTAAAAAAATGATTTGAGATGATTTAATGTAAGTGATATCACATTTTTAAATTCATTCATCCATTCATGAATCCATTTTTCCATGGATAAATCTGTTCATCCATTTATCTACTATATATATAGTGTGTGTGTGTATGCATGCACAATATTTCATTCCATTGTATCTGTATTCCATATACACACAATATTTCATTCCATCGTGTGTGTATTCCATATACACAGATGCAATGAAATATTACTTAATGAAATATTACTTGGCCATGAAAAAGAATGAAATCATGTAACTTGCGGCAACATGGGTGGAATTGGAGATCATTACATTAAGCGAAATAAGCCAGGAACATAAAGACAAATATTGCATGTTCTCTCTCATATTTGGAGATAAAGAAATTGATCTAATAGATATAGAGATTAGAATAATAAATACCAGAAGCTGGCAAGAGTATGTGTGGAGTAGGGGTAAGAAGAGGTTGGTTTATGGGTACAAACACACAGTTAGATGGAATAAGTTCGAATGTTTGATAGCAGAGTAGGGTGACTGTGGTTAACAATGTATCATATATTTTGAAATGGCTGGAAGAGAGGACTTGAACTGTTCCCAACACATAGAAATGATAAATACTCATGGTAATGGACACCCAAGTACCCAGACTTAATAATTACTTTTTTTTTTTTTGAGACGGAGTTTCGCTCTTGTTACCCAGGCTGGAGTGCAATGGCGCGATCTCGGCTCACCGCAACCTCCGCCTCGTGGGTTCAGGCAATTCTCCTGCCTCAGCCTCCTGAGTAGCTGGGATTACAGGCACGTGCCACTGTGCCCAGCTAATTTTTGTATTTTTAGTAGAGACGGGGTTTCACCATGCTGACCAGGATGGTCTCGATCTTTTGACCTCGTGATCCACCCGCCTCGGCCTCCCAAAGTGCTGGGATTACAGGCTTGAGCCACCGCGCCTGGCCCAATAATTACTTGTTTTATGCATCAAACAAAATGTCACATGTACTCCATAAATATGTACAAGTATTATGTATCCACTTAAAATTTGTTAAGAAATAAAAGCATGTGTTTATACAAAGACCTATGTATGAATATTTACAGTAACCTGCTTTGTTGTACCCAACTAATGAAAATAATCCAAATGTCAACAGATAATGAATAAATAAATTGTGTTGTATCCATACATCTATATAAGTCAGTTGAATAATAATAATGGAACTACTGATATACACATAAATGCAATTCAAAATAATTATGCTGTGCAAATAATTTGGAAGCCAGTATATAAAGTTATATACTGTTATTTCATTGTTATAAAATTCTTTAAAATGCAAATTAATCTATAGTTAGAGAAAGTAAATCAGTGGTTGCCTGGGACAGGTAGAGTGGTTGAAGAAAGGGAGTCACAGGATGGAGAAGATACCCAGGGGCATGAGGAACCTTCTAGGAATAATGGATATGTTCATTATCTTGATAGTGGTGATGGTTTCCCAAATGTATACCTAGGTCAAAACTTATCAAACTACACATAATAAAATGTACAAATAGTTTCTTGTATGCCAATTAAACCTCAAATAAGAAAAATAAGAATCTCTTGATGGATAGGTTGAAGAGCAGTTGGGACCCAGCAGAAAAGATATATAATAATCGTTGAAAGAGAGATCCTTTTATTGTTCATTAATTACTATAATATATATTTCTCTTTATACTAAAAACATTTTTATTACATTGAAACAAACTTTCTAACCTCTTTCCTCTAAAAATAACGCATCCTACATTTACAGAATTTTTGTCAGAAGCAAAACCTGAAGATGATTTTAGGTCAGCTTGTTCATGTCTCATGTTAGACAGTGATAACCTCTAGGATTAAGTTATGGGATCCACCTTTAAATTTAAATTTCTAAATAATTTTAAGAAAAACAATGGTTAAGGATTTGACCTTCACCATTAAACACCGGGTGTCTGTGATAGCAGTATATTATATCACAAATTTGTGTAACCTGAGCTTGCATTTTAAGTGTTTAACATAAGGGGCATCACATTTTTTTTCCCCCTATACGTTTCTACTTAATTTGATTGGGTTGTTTGTTAACAACCATAACAGAAAAACTGTTTTTCTCTGAAGGGTACGTTTTGAATGAAGAATGGGCTTCCCAGACTTTGTTTTCCATGGTTTCTCCTTACAAGGTGAGGCTAAGCACAGTAATAAATTTAACTATGATTGAACCTAGAAGCCATGGAACCGTCAGGAGAAACACCATCTGCATTGAAGAAACATCAAATACAAAGAGCTTAAGGCAAAATATGTTTAAGAAGCAAGGGAAAGTGGTAGAAGATGAGGTTATATATAGGATCCAGATAATGTAGGTATCTCGTAGGGCAGTGGGTAGCAAACTTTTCTTCAAAACACCTGGCAGGCCGGGTATGGTGGCTCATGCCTGTAATCTCAGAACTTTGGGAGGCCAAGGTGGGCGAATCACCTGAAGTTGGGAGTTCGAGACCAGCCTGATCAAAATGGAGAAACCCCTTCTCTACTAAAAATACAAAATTAGCCCTGTGTAGTGGTACATACCTGTAATCCTAGCGACTTGGGAGGCTGAGGCAGGAGAATCACCTGAACCTGGATGGCGGAGGTTGCAGTGAGCCGAGATCATGCCATTGCACTCCAGCTAGGCAACAAGAGTGAAACTCCACCTAAAAAAAAAAAAAAAACCCACCAGGCAGTATTGATAAATACTTTAGGCTTTTCCTCCATATGGTCTCAGCTGTAGCTACTCACTCTTCTGCTGTAGTGTGAAAGAGGAGAATACATAAATGAGTAAGCATGGCTGTTTCAATAAAACTTTATTCATAAACACTGAAATAAGAATATATTTTTTCAAGAGTCAAAATTATTTTTTTATTTTTAAAAAATCATTCAAAATGTCAGCTTGCATTTAAATGCAAACAAGCTGTGGGCTGGATTTGGCCTGAAGGTCACAGTTCCTTGACCCCCTGTCCTTGCATATAATAATGACTTTTGATTTTTGTTCTAAGAGTGATGAGACACTTTCGGAGGATTTTTAACAAGGAAGTGACATAGTATGAAAATAAAAGGCCTGGTTAGGGCACATTTGCCATACCCCAGGCGAGAGATAACAGTGGCTTAGGCTAGGGTGTTGGTGGTAGATGTAGTGGACACTGAGCAGATGAATATATTTTACAGTTAGGGCCTATAAAATTTGCCGATGAACTGGATAAGGGAAGGGAGATGATGAGAAGAACCTAGAGTGACTTTGAAGCTTCAGGATTACATAACTGGATGAATGGTGGTACCATTTACTGACTGTGGGAGAGATGGGTTTGTGTTCCACATTTGACTCACATATGTCAAAGTTCTTCTAAAATTAAACTTAAGTTATTCATTCTTAGTCCATTTCAAGTAAGGAACTCCAATCTCATGCAAAATGTAAATATATACTATTACATGCACAGACTTATCCAAGTGCATTTTTAACCTTTGATTCCTCTCCTAGCTTAGGTATGAACCCCCTCAGGCTTGGATAAGACCCCCTCTGTCCTCCATAGCTCCATCTAAAAGAGCTAAAAACCCACTCTTCCTCACCCACAAGCCTAACTCTTTCACCATCACCAACACCACAGTCACGTCTACTAGGACTGATGTGATGACCTTTATCTTTAAATACTCACATAAATGTCCTAATCAGAGCATTTGTCCAGGTCAATACTAAATTGGCCATGACTCTGTGATAGTCAACATGAACCAAGACCACCGAGGAAAAATGGGATGTATGAACTCCCTATTTACCTGGTTTATGTCAGCTACCACATGTTAGGCACGCCTCACTTCCCAAACTTCAGTCTTCACACAGCTCTCTACAGTCCCTATTATGCCATCATCTCCCACCTACATCCAACCCCTAAAACCCATTCATTGTGGCGTCTGGATTGAACATTCCATCGTCAGCAAAATCTCCACTATTGTCTGTCTCTTTTCTCATTGTTTTCTTCATATTCTTGCATTTCCTGAAGGACACAGCATCCCGTGCAGCCTTCTCAAGTGGTGGCTGATTTAGTTCCATAGTTTATATGCCACTGGGCCAGGAGATGAATTAAGAGTTTTCCTTGTTGCTCATTGTTACTTCTAGAAACGTCCCCCTCCATCTTCCATAAAAAATACTCTTGCTTTGAATCTCATCACCAGACTGCCGTCCACTCCTACTCTGCATTAGTCTGCTAGAGTCTGGTCAGGCTGCCTCATTTCTTGAAGATTTTAGCTCCAGACTTATTGTGACTCTCCCTAACACTACTCTTCCCTTGATCTTTGGTGATTTCAATCCACATAGAAAATCAATTCCTTGAGCTCTTCTATTCCAATCTCATGTTTAACTTCACCTCAACCACTCATCCCATGCTTATACCCTAGACCTTGTTTCTACCAAAGACTGCAAGCTTTCATCATCCCAATTTTCAACATTGTAACTTTGTAATTACTACAGTTTTTCTTTCTACCTCCTCCTTTTTATCAGTCAGCTATTGTTTTATAATCGTATAACCCAGAATTCAGCAGCTTGAGGTAACAGTCCTTTATTATTTATCATGAGTCTATGAGTTGGCTGGATAGTTCTGCTGAGCTGGGTTGCTGAGTGGGTCTGGTCTTTGCTAATCTCACATTATCTTGCTAATACGTGGTCAGCTGGTATGTAGGCTGTGGACTAACATGGCTGGCTTCAGTTGGGATAATTTTGCTCTGCCTCACGTGCTCCCAGGCTTGGTTCTCAGTTCTCACAGCAGAGCCAAATGCCCAAAGGAACAAGTAGAAGTGCTTAAGGCCTTATACTCCAAGATGACATTCTGTCACTTGATCCACATTCCATCAGGGAAGGAAAGTTACAAGGCCAGCCTAAATATAAAAGACTTAAAAGTGGACTTCACCTCTTGATGGGAGGAGAGGCATGGGTCCAAGAAAGAATTGACAATAGGGACATTTTTTTTGCAATCAGTCTATCACATCTCTGTAAATCTGATTTTACATCCTTTCACAGCACCAGGCCTACAATCTGTTAATCTCACTTTTCCAATGTGACCTCTCTCACATGTGTCCTCAGTTCCCTTCTACCTAGCTTAAATTCAGTGATCAGTCATTATCATCATGTCCTCACATTCATCCTCAACTCCATGCCATTCTTTTAAGTTGCATAACTGGCTTGTCTAAATCACAGCTCTGGTTCAATTTACCCATCAGTGAACTCCACACCTGTGTTCCTGCTGCTGAAGTTAGCTGGAGAACAACCACACAACCACACAACCACACAACCACACTGACTTGTTTGACTTCAGATTCAAGGCCAGGAACCTCATGTATGTCCAGAATGCTGCTGACATTCCCTCTCCACTTCCCCAGTGCATCACTCTCATATATACCTTCTCTCTTCTCAAACCTACAACACTGGCTGTGCTGTGCTTACTCTTGGTTGGGAACCTGCTTCATATTTCAGAGACACAATGTAAGTACTGAGAAGAGAACTCTGGCACACTCTCACACCTTGTCTACCACCTCTCACCATCTGTCTCCTTGTACAACTAGAGATGAAATGCCCTCCTCCTGGGGAGGCAAAACCCATCCATTTCTGCACTAGATTCCATTCTCTTTTATCTTTGCTATATCATGTGTTTTCCTTCTATACTCGATCATTCCTTTTAGCAATAAATATCTTAAAAAAAAGAAAAACTTCAAAGACCCTCACTTCCCCCTCCAATGACCTCATTGTGTCTTCTCTCCTCTTTCTGGCAAATCTCAAAAGTCTTGTCTGGTTTCTCCATCTCTCCAGTTCCTGTCCTCCATTTCTCTTTTACAGTCATTGACTACATTCAGGCTCTCATCTTTCTTCACCTATCAGGAGCATTTGGAATAATTATTATTTTCTTCTTGAAACCTTTTGTACACTTCTCTGCCTGGACACCATTTTCTTCTCTTTCGTTCTATCACATCTGTGCCCCCCTTTTAGCCTCACTTGCTAGTTGCTTTTTTTTTTATTGCATTTTAGGTTTTGGGGTACATGAGCAGGGCATGCAAGACAGTTGCGTAGGTACACACATGGCAGTGTGTTTTGCTTCCTTTCTCCCCTTCACCCACATTTGGCATTTCTCCCCAAGCTATCCCTCCCCACTTCCCCCTCCCACTGGCCCTCCCCTTTTCCCCCCAATAGACCCCAGTGTTTAGTACTCCCCTTTCTGTGTCCATGTGTTCTCATTTTTCATCACCCGCCTATGAGTGAGAATATGCGGTGTTTCATTTTCTGTTCTTGTGTCAGTTTGCTGAGGATGATGTTCTCCAGATTCATCCATGTCCCTACAAACGACACAAACTCATCATTTCTGATTGTTGCATAATATTCCATGGTGTATATGTGCTACATTTTTCCAATCCAGTCTATTATCAATGGGCATTTGGGTTGATTCCAGGTCTTTGCTATTGTAAACAGTGCCGCAGTGAACATTTGTGTACATGTGTCCTTATAGTAGAATGACTTATAGTCTTTTGGATATATACCCAGTAATGGGATTGCTGGGTCAAATGGAATTTCTATTTCTAAGGCCTTGAGGAATCACCACACTGTCTTCCACAATGGTTGAACTAATTTACACTCCCACTAACAGTGTAAAAGTGTTCCTTTTTCTCCACATCCTCTCCAGCATCTGTTGTCTCCAGATTTTTCAATGATCGCCATTCTAACTGGCGTGAGATGGTATCTCAATGTGGTTTTGATTTGCATCTCTCTGATGACCAATGACGATGAGGCTAGTTGCTTTCTTCCTCAACCTTTCAGACATGGCATGCCCGCAGAATCCAGTGTTTGCAACAGTTTTCTTCTCTGTCTACCCTCACCAACTTGGGAATGTAATTAGTCTACCACTCTTTAACGCTACACACATGCTGATGATTCTGAAGTTTGTGTCTTTAGCCTGATTTTCTTCCTTAAATTTTCTCCAAGAAATCAGCGGGCTTCTTAAATTTAACATGTGCAAAGCTGAGCTCCTGATCTCCCCCAAACCAGCTATCGCATAACCTTTCTCATCTTGGTTAGTGGCTATTCCATCCTTAAATTTTCTCAGGCCAAGAATTGTGAAGTTATCCTTGACCTCTTGTTCATGCATACCCCACGTATGATCTATCAGCAAATCCTGTGGGTTCTGCCTTTAAAATATATCTAGAAGCCAACTCTTTCTCACCAGTCTAACCCAAGCTGTCATCATCTCTTGCCCAGGTTATTCTTAAAACTGTCTAACTGACCTTCCAGCTCCTGTCTTTGCCCCCTACAGTCTAGCCTTAAGTCACAGACAAAATAACAATTGTGTTAAAACATACATATATATGCCACTTCTGTGTTCAAACCACCTTGTGTACCTCTGTCTCATTTGAAGCAAAAGACCAAGTTCTTAAAATGACCTGCAGGACTTTAAAGATCTCCTCACCATTCCCTCTCCATCTCACCTCATTATACTCTCCTTTCTTGTTCTTCCCTGTCCACATTGACCTTCTTGCTGTTCCTCAAATACATCAAGCATTGTGGTAGGCTGCAAAATGGCACACAAAAGAGATCCATGTCCTGATCCCTGGAATCTGAATGTCATTTTATATAGCAAAGTCATTGTGTATGTGATTGAATTAAGAATCTTGAGGCGAGGATTTTATACTGACTTATCTGGGTGGACCTTATATACAATCACATATAGTCTTCTAACAGAGAGAAAAAGAAAGGTCACACACACACACACACACACACACACACACACACAATGAAGATGGGGCAGAGAGAGATTTGAAGATGCTAGACTTGAGGATTAGAGTGATGTGGCCATAAACCAAGGAAGGCCAGCAGCCACCAGAGGAATGGATTCTCCCCTAGTGACTTCAGAAGGAGCACAGCCCAGCCAATGATACTACCAATGATCTCAGCTTAGTGATACTGATTTTGGAATTATGCCCTCCCTAACCATGAAAGAATAAATTTATGTTGTTTTTAGCTAATTTTACAGCAGAAACAGGAAACTGTCACACTCATTTCTTGCTATTCCCTCTGTGAAGAATTTCCTTCCACCAGATATCAGTATTGCTACCTCCCCTACCTCATTCAAGTCTTTGAACAAATATAATTTCTGAGAGACATTCTCTAGCTTCTCTATTTAAAATCCATATTGTATACTCGCTCTTATATGCACATTTTGGCACTCACCTTCTCCCTTAACTTTTTATATATTATTGTTTCCTAAATATTCTACATATTTATTTACTTTTCTGTCTCCCTCTACTGAAATGTCAAGTCTATGAGAACAGGGGTGTTTTCACTTGTTTCACTTTATATCACTAACTCATAGACGATGTTTGAAAGACTGCTCAGTAGCTTGAATGAACTTGATTAACCAGTTATTTCACACAAACTGAGAAGAACAAATGTTCCACAGGGGTTGTCATTATATTCTGACTTTGAAATCTCAACTATTATCCATTTTGACAACATGTATACATCTTAACTCACAAATATCTTGGTTTAAGACACCATGAAGAAGGTCAGAAAAATATATAAGACATATTAAGCAGACAGCACAGCATAGTTCAGGGAGTGGTTCCCAAACTATAGGATCATCTCAGTCCCCTGAAGAGTTTCACAAAAGACATCCTGGACTTCTCTGTAGACCTGCAGAATCACCACTTTCAGGGGCAGTGCCTAAGAGTCAGAATTTTTTAGAAGAACCCTAAAGAATGCTGATGGTAAGTTGGACTTAGGAACCAATTGCTTTTCTTTGCTCATATACTTAAAAACTTCAGAAGGAATGTTATATTTTCATTTGTGATCAAATGAAATAATGTATTCTACATTAATTGTTTTTTCTATTACCTAAAACAATTACAGCTGTTGTTTGGCCACTCATGTCACTGGATGAGATCATTTGGTATGCTGTCAGACCTCATGCTATCCGTTGAAATGTGATGACATTTAACATCACTGAAGGGGAAGATTCTATATTACTGCACAGAAGACATCTCCAGTTTCCTCTCTAGCTTTCCCTAAATTACATAGGTACCTAACATTAGTGCATTACATTTAGGGTGGGCTCCATTTTCTTTGATGAGGAGGAATTTTGTTCTAAGAAATAGTTGAGTTTTAAGATTTACTTTCACTATTTTGTTTTTATTTTTCAAGACAAGGTCTCACTCTGTCACCCAGGTTGGAGTGCAATCCCACAAACTTGGCTTACTGCAATCTCCACCTCGGCTCAAAAGATCCCCCTGCCTCAGCCTCCTAAGCAGCTGGCACTACAGCTGCATGTGCCACCATGCCTGGCTAATTTTGGTACTTTTTGTAGAGATGGTGTCTCACTATGTTGCCCAGGATGCTCTCAAACTCCTGGACCCAAGAAATCCACATGCCTCAGTCTCTCAAAGGGCTGGGATTATAGGTGTGAGCCACAGAACTTGGCCTTGTTATGTTAAAAGAATGAAAATAAGCTCAAAATTATCAAACTACCTGTTCGACATAAATTATGACTATACTTCCAAGTATCAGCCCAACTTTTTCCTTAACCTCACCCCTGTAATCAATAAAGAGAGTTTAGTTACATGACTTTTCTTACAGCCTCCAAGTCATTCTCTTAATGGAGGATGGACAAGGCTAATGTCTGATCAAATGGAGTAAACTGGCTTCTGCATGGGGTGAGTATTCACCTTGCCATATGACAGTGATGAATTCTCCAGTGCCTAATTCTAGTGGTAAGATACATACGTATGCACACGGATATTCTTTACATCTCAAAATGGAGCTACACCCTCTTTTGAAGTCAATTCTTACTAAATGACAAAGTTACCAATAAATTGATACAAAATCATACTTCTTTTATTCTCTCTGTCTTGGAAGCTTTTGTCTATTGAATTCACAGGAAGTAATGACCTCAGTAATAAAACAGATTTAAAAATATGCCATTAACAAAAACCACCATTCTTGGAGAGCTTGTTATATACCAAACATTATGGCTTATGTTTTAAATATATTATCTCATTTAATCATAGGTGATGAGATAGGTATTGTTGCTATTATTTTTATTTTACTGAAGAGAAAAGTAAGGCATATACAGATTAAATCACTTGCCTAAACTTACACACCTGTAAATGATTGATCCAAGATTCTGCTTCAGGCCTATTTGGTTCCAAGACTATCAGTTTAACCAATCACTTGGTGAAATTTTCTTGCCATGATGTAAATTTAATCAAAGACTCTGTAGGTTTCAAAACATTTCTCTTAAAAAGATAAATTGGACTGAAAATTGAAAAGAAGACTAATTCTTTATTCAACTTAGGTTCCACTTCAAGAGAAATGCCAAGTGTCTGGGAACTTGGAGGAGGAAAGGGGGCTTTAAAGGAAAAACAGACCACGGCTATAAAGAGTCAGATGGCCAACATCTGGACAGCTTGTAGTCGAGCTGAATATGCTGCTGTGTGAATTACAAAGGTATGACAAATTTTTTACTCTGTTCTAATTTGGCTTGGCCTGCCTGCCTTCAGCTTTTTTGGCACAGCTTCCCACATTTGAACTAAAATGCCCTTTCATGAAGCGGTCTATTGCTGAGGATTATCATGCAGACTTTCTGTTTTGTTTTCCACCTCACTTTGTTTATGTGCTACAGGGGAGGGCTCTCGTAATGTTTGATAGCTCTTTACATCATATTCTCTACTCTGCATGGAATGCCACTTTGTATAAACCTTTGCAGTTACACAGGGATTTCTTATTTGAGTCTGCTTCTCTAGGACACCACCAGGAGTCCTCTCTTAGCGCACTTCCTTGGAGACTTCATGGGCCAAGGGACTTGGTGAGGTTTTCGATCCATGTTGCCTTCTTGGCAGTAGCTCTTTTTATGCTCAAATGCATTGGGACAGATTTCCACTGGCAATTTAAGGTTTGACAGCAAATTTTTAAATTGTAATCAAGCTTTATTATTTTTGCTTTCAATTCCTACTTAAGAAATAATTAATGCTATAATGTGATGTGAAGCACAACTGAAACAACCACAATAATACTGAGTTCTATAGTAAGGGCCAGACAATGCATAGGGCACTTTAAACACATTAAAATGTAGTAGGTGCAACTATGAGGCAGTCCTATACATGAGGTAGCTCTTCCTAGCTTCATTTTACAGATGTGAAGAATGAAGTACAGAGAGGTAAATTAGCTCACTCGGGGTCACATAGCTAAGAAATAGCATAGAGAGAATTAAAAGCCAGGTCTGTTAAAGGTCATAATTTTTAGCCATTACGTTATATAGATCATTAAAGAGATCAATTTGGACTATGTTATCTAATTCTTGAGAATTTAGATAAATATGCTAAGGAAAAACAAGACAAAAGGTAGTAAATAGCACACATTTCCCTATATGTATAAAAAATAATATTGAGGAAAGCAACACACTAAGAGACAAGAGACACAAGTTCTAATCTCAACAGTACCATACAAAGTTTCTACTTAATGTGAATTGGGGAAATTGCTTTAGTTATCATAGGATTGGGACTCATTAAATACACTTTGATTCTCCTCTAAACTTAAAATTATGGCTAACAGTATAACCACTACGATTGTGTTCTGTTAACAAAGGAAATGTTACCTAAAATTCCTTGTATGTGAACATTACATTAGACTCTTCTCTGATATCCTTTAGATTCTCCATTTCCTAAATTTATTTGTAACATCATTTCCATGTTTGTCCTTAGAACAACTCTCTTCTGAAGAGCATGTTCTGAGTCACCATCACTGCTCCAAATTACACTGGAAATTTTCTTATATGCACTTTGCTTTTAGAGATAATTTGCAACTTCCTTCCCAAAAGGAAGGAAGTTTTTCTTTCAAGCAGCACAACGTTGGAACAAAAAGATGTGGCGTATATGGTCTGTCATCTCCAAGTATCTAAGTGCTCCCTGCAGTCAGGTATCATTATTCACGATCGCCAGTTTTGACTTACCCATTTCTGGGCATTCAGTGACTATCCATGTTGGAGAGGAGCCCTCTGAGAGCACCACAGTAGGCTGTTCTCGTTCTAACCTTGCCATGGAAACCTGGAAGTCTCCAGGGACATCTAAAATCAGATTATTCCTAAGTTGCTTTTTGGTAAAGAAGTAGAAGAAAGCTGGAGAAATGGCAGGGGAAGAGGATGAAAAAGCAAGCTGGAGACTGATCAGGAAAACATCAGAAAGGATAGATATTTTTCATGGTAAGAAGGTAAAAGATAAGATAGAGAGAGTTGTCTAGTGGCTACAGACAGTGAGTTATTATAAAAGTAATAAAATCCTTCCCTGAAAATAATAGAAAATTGTAAAGAAGGTGAAAAATCAAGAAGAGGAGCAAATAAATTACAGGCTGTTCTCAATTCCAAAGCTCTTCCAATGTCTTAGCATGAAAACAAACATGCATTGTCCAAGCAATGTGGGGGGAAAGGCCTATCTCAAATATTTCAGGAGGCTTTATTTTCAATGTTAGTATGAAAAAATTGCAATGAGAAAAATAAACCAGTAACATCAACTTACATAAAGATTTTTATTTTAAAATATCGAATGATACTAAATCTCTGATGCCCATTAGATCTTTCTAAAATCTAAAGAATCCTTCTTGAATGCTATATTCTTAATAAAAATAGCACCTTTATTAGGAATAATCATCCTCATTTTACCCACTCATTTTTGGCTTTAAAAATTACATAAATGAGGAGAAGTCCAAGATGGCACGGTAGGAACAACTCAAGATTGCAGCTCTCAGTGAAGACACAGAGGGTGAGTCCGAGCCACATTTCCAGATGGATCTTTGTTGCCCACAGAACGGGGAAATTCCCAGGTGTAGGAGAGACACGGGACACCAGCGCAGCCCTTTCGGCAGGAGTGGCCGTATCGGCCGGTGCCACAGCGCAGCAGCACCCCGCACAAAATGCACTGGTCTGGGTGCCTGTTAAACCAGCAATCTGAGATTTGGGAGGGCAGATTAACATATCCATCTGATTAAATGGGACTTGGACAGTGAGCCAGACCAGGAGATTTCCGGGAAGCGACATTTGAGCCAGTGCAGTGGGTTGCTGCATGGGAAATCACACAGATCCCAGTGCTCTATCAGCGGGTGACTGAAACACCTGGGAGAGAGTCAACCGTTCAACTTAAAAAAAAGAGAGAGAGAGAGAGAAAGGGTTCTGAGGCAGGGAGCCAGGTGATCAGGCTCGGCAGGTCCCACACCCACAGGGACAAACAAGATGGTGATTCGAAACAATCAGGGTTGAGAGTTTCACTGTGGGCACAGCTGAATCCAGGATGGTGCAGCTCCATGGGAGAGGGGTGTCCACCATTACAGAGGCATCCCACCCCACTGAGGTACACTCCCATTGCTGACACAGCCTGCCATTGTGGAGGCAACTTGCCATAACAGAGAGGCTCCACTAACAGAGCAGAGCCCACGACAGCAGGGTGGAGCCCACGGGCAACAGGGCAAAGCCCACGGTGACAGGGTGGAGGCCACAGAAGCAGGGCAGAGCCCACAGAAACAGGGCAGACCCTGTGGTAGCAGGGTGGAGCCTCGGCAGGCAAATAGCAACTAGACTGCCTCCTAGCTGGGCAGGACAGTGCAACGGATACTCATAAAGAAAGTCCTAACTCCCAAGACAGAGCATCTCAGGAAAAAAAGGGGTTTTATAAGTTCTGCTGCAGCAGACTTAAACACACCTGCCTAACAGCTATGAATGAACAATGGAGCTCACAGCTCAGCATTTGAGCTCCTATAAAGTACAGACCATCTCCTGAAGCAGCTCCCTGACCCCTGTATATGCAAAGAGTCACCTCAGAAAGGACTGATTAGACTGACATTTGGTGGACATCATTCTGGGACAAAGATAGCAGAAGAAGAAACTGGTAGCATCCCTCACTGTTCCGCAGCTGCTACAGGTGTACCCTAGACAAGCAGGGCCTGGAGTATACCTCAGCAGTTGTACTGCAGAGTGGCTAGACTGTTAGAAAAAAAAATAAGTAACAGAAATACTTCATCATCAACAATCTGGGCATCCAATCAGAGACCCAATCGAAAAGTCAGCAACTACTCAGACGACAGGTGGATAAATCCACAAAGATGGGAAGAAACCAGCGCAAAAAGGAGGAAAACACCTGAAACCAAAACACCTTGCCTCCTAGAAAGGACCAAAACTCCTCACCAGCAAGGGAACAAAGCTGGACGGAGAATGAGTGTGACTAAATGACGGAATCAGATTTCAGAAGGTGGATAATGAGAAACTTCTGTGAGCTAAAAGAACATGTTCTAAATCAATGCAAAGAAACTAAGAACCTTGAAAAAAGATTTGAGGAAATGATAACAAGAATGGACAACTTAGAGACAAATATGAATGAATTGAAGGAGCTGAAAAACACAACACGAGAACTTCATGAAGCATGCACAAGTTTCAACAGCCAAATTGACCAAGCAGAAGAAAGAATATCAGAAGTCGAAGATCAACTCAATGAAATAAAACGAGAAACCAAGATTAGAGAAAAAAGCGTAAAAGGGAATGAATAAAGTCTCCAAGAAATGTGGGACTATGTGAAGAGACCTAACCTCCGTTTGATAGGTGTACCAGAATGTGACAAAGAGAATAAATCCAAGCTGGGAAATACTCTTCAGGATATTATCCAGGAAAATTTCCCCAACCTAGCAAGGCAGGCCAATATTCAATTCCAGGAAATACAGAGAACACCACAAAGATATTCCACAAGAGGAGCAACCCCAAGGCACATAATCGTCAGATTCACCAGGGTTGAAATGAAGGAAAAAATACTAAGGGCAGCCAGAGAGAAAGGTCGGGTCACCCATCAGACTCACAGCAGATATCTTGGCAGAAACCCTACAAGCCAGAAGAGAGTGGGGGCCAATATTCAACATTCTTAAAGAAAAAAATTTTCAACCCAGAATTTCATATCCAGCCAAACAGAGCTTCATAAGTGAAGGAAAAATAAAATCCTTTGCAAACAAGCAAGTACTCAGAGATTTTGTCACCACTAGGCCTGCTTTACAAGAGCTCCTGAAAGAGGCACTACACATAGAAAGGAACAACCAGTACCAGCCATTCTAAAAACATACCAAATGCTAAAGAGCATTAACAAAATAAAGATTCTGCATCAACTAACGGGCAAAATCAGCCAGCTAGCATCAAAATAGCAGGATCAAATTCACACATAACAATATTAACCCTAAATAAAAATGGGCTAAATGCACCAATCAAAAGACACAGACTGGAAAATTGAATAAAAAAACAAAATCCATCAGTGTGCTGTATCCAGGAAACCCATCTCACATGCAAGGATACACAAAGGCTCAAAATAAAGGGATGGAGGAAGATTTACCAAGCAACTGGAGAGCAAAAAAAAAAGCAGGAGTTGCAATTCTCATCTCTGATAAAATAGACTTTAAAGCAACAAAGATCAAAAGAGACAAATAAGGTCATTACATAATGGTAAAAGGATCGATACAACAAGAAGAGCTAATGGGGGGAGGACTCAAGATGGCGCTGTGAGAACAACCCAGGATTGGAGCTCTTCTCATTGAATCCGCAAACGGTGAGTCAGAGCGGCATTTCCAGACTGATCTTTGTTGCCCACAGAACGGGGAAACTCCCAAGTATAAAAAAGACACAGGACGCCAGGCAGTAGGTCTGCCTGGCGAAGCTGGCAGCCGGGGCGGCGGCGGCCGGCCCTACCCAGCAATCCCCACAGGGCGTGCTTGTCTGGGTGCCCTGTTGAACTGGCAACCTGAGACTTGAGAGGGCTGGACTTGAGACTGAACGAGACTTGGACAGTAGGCCAGCCCAGGGGATTGCAGGGATTGGGATACCCAGTGGGACGAACAAAACCGCGATTTCAAACTATCCCGAGCAGACGGTCCGAGACGATCTGTGGGGGAGGAGCGTCCACCACTACCGAGGCAACCCGCCCCAACTGAGATACACGCCCACTGCTGATGCAGCCAGCCGTTGCCGAGGCAACCCGCCCCAACTGAGATACACGCCCACTGCTGACGCAGCCAGCCATTGCCGAGGCAACCCGTCCCTACTGAGATACATGCCCACTGCTGACGCAGCCTGCCGTTGCTGAGGCAACACCCTACAACGAAGAGACTCCGCCGCAGGGCGTGGCGGAGACCACAGCAGAACCGGCAGGAACAGCGCGAATCACACAACAGCAGGGCAGAGCCTCGGCAGCCAAACAGTGGCTAGTCTGCCTTCTAGCTGGGCAGGACACCTGATCGGACATCCAAAAATAAATCCCAAACCCCTCAACACAGAGCATTTGAGAAAAAAAAAAAAAAAAAGGGTTTTTTAATGAGCTCTGTTGCAGCAGAATAAAACATAGCAGCCTAACAGCCCTGAATGAACAACAGAGTGCACAGCTAAGCAATTAAACCCCTATAAAGTACAAACTGTCTCCTCAAGCAGCTCCCTGACCCCTCTATATCCAAAAGACTGACATTAGGCAGGCATCATCCTGGGACAAAGAGAGCAGAAAAAAAAACTGGTAGCATCCCTCGCTGTGCCACAGCTACTAGAGGTGCACCCCAGAAAAGCAGGGTCTGGAGCGGACCTCAGCAGTCATACAGCGAAGGGGCTAGACTGGTAGAAGGAAAACCAAGCAACAGAAATACTTCATCATCAACATTCTGGGTGTCCACTCAGAGACCCAAACGAAAAGTCAGCAACTACGCAGACGACCAGCGGACAAATCCACAAAGATGGGAAGAAACCAGCGCAAAAAGGAGGAAAACACCCGAAACCAGAACACCTCGCCTCCTAGAAAGGACCAAAACTCCTCACCAGCAAGGGAGCAAAGCTGGACAGAGAATGACTGTGACGAAATGACGGAATTAGACTTCAGAAGATGGATAATGAGAAACTTTTGTGAGCTAAAAGATCATGTATTAAATCAATGCGAAGAAACTAAGAACCTTGAAAAAAGATTCGAGAAAATGATAACAAGAATGGATACCTTAGAGAGGAATATGAATGAATTAAAGGAGCTGAAAAACACAATACGAGAACTTCGCGAAGCAAACACAAGTTTCAATAGCCGAATTGATCAAGCAGAAGAAAGAATATCTGAAGTCGAAGACCAACTCAATGAAATAAAACGAGAAACCAAGATCAGAGAAAAAAGCACAAAAAGGAATGAACAAAGTCTCCAAGAAATGTGGGACTATGTGAAAAGACCTAACCTACGTTTGATAGGTGTACCAGAAGGGGACGAAGAGAATGAATCCAAGCTGGAAAATACTCTTCAGGACATCATCCAGGAAAATTTCCCCCACCTAGCAAGACAAGCCAACAATCAATTCAGGAAATAAAGAGAACACCACAAAGATATTCCGCAAGAAGAGCAACCCCAAGGCACATAATCGTCAGATTCAACAGGGTTGAAATAAAGGAGAGAATACTAAGGGCAGCCAGAGAGAAAGGTCGGGTCACCCACAAAGGGAAGCCCATCAGACTCACAGCAGATCTCTCAGCAGAAACACTACAAGCCAGAAGAGAGTGGGGGCCAATATTCAACATTCATAAAGAAAAGAACTTTCAACCCAGAATTTCATATCCAGCCAAACTGAGCTTCAGAAGTGAAGGAAAAATAAAATCCTTTGCCAACAAGCAAGTACTCAGAGATTTTGTCACCACCAAACCTGCTTTACAAGAGCTCCTAAAAGAGGCACTACACATAGAAAGGATAAATCAGTACCAGCCATTCCAAAATCACACTGAATGCTAAAGAGCTTCAACATAATGAAGAATCTACAACAACTAACAGGCAAAACAGCCACTTAGCATAAAAATGGCAGTATCAAATTCACACATAACAATATTAACCCTAAAGGTAAATGGACTAAATGCACCAATCAAAAGACACAGACTGGCAAATTGGATAAAAATCCAAAACCCATCAGTGTGCTGTATCCAGGAAACCCATCTCACATGCAAGGATACACAAAGGCTCAAAATAAAGGGATGGAGGAAGATTTACCAAGCTAATGGAAAGCAAAAAAAAGCAGGAGTTGCAATTCTCATCTCTGATAAAATAGACTTTAAATCAACAAAGATCAAAAGAGACAAATAAGGCCATTACATAATGGTAAAAGGATTGATACAACAAGAAGAGCTAACGATCCTAAACATATATGGACCCAATGCAGGAGCACCCAGATACATAAGGCAAGTTCTTAATGACTTACAAAAGGACTTAGACTCCCACACAATAATAGCGGGAGATTTTAACACTCCACTGTCAATACTAGACAGATCAACCAGACCTAAAATCAACAAGGATATCCAGGGCTTGAACTCAGACATGGAGCAAGCAAAACTGGTGGACATTTACAGAACTCTCCACCCCAAATCCACAGAATACATATTCTTCTCAGCACCACATCACACCTACTCTAAAATTGACCACATAATTGGAAGTAAAGCACTGCTCAACAAATGCAAAACAACTGAAATCATAACAAACAGCCTCTCAGACCATAGTGCAATCAAGTTAGAACTCAGAATTCAGAAACCGACCCAGAACCGCACAGCTTCATGGAAACTGAACAACTGGCTCTTGAATGTTGACTGGGTAAACAACGAAATGAAGGCAGAAATAAACAAGTTCTTCAAAACCAATGAGAACGAAGACACAACGTGCCAGAACCTCTGGGACACATTTAAAGCAGTCTCTAGAGGAAAGTATATAGCAATAAGTGCCCATATGAGGAGAATGGAGAGATCCAAAATTGACACCCTATCGTCAAAATTGAAAGAGCTAGAGGAGCAAGATAAAAAAAACTCAAAACCCAGCAGAAGACAAGAAATTACTAAGATCAGAGCTGAGCTGAAGGAGATTGAGACACGAAAAACCCTTCAAAAAATCAATAAATCCAAGAGCTGGTTTTTTGAAAAGATCAACAAAATAGACAGACCACGAGCCAGATTGATTAAAAAGAAAAGAGAGAACAACCAAATAGATGCAATAAAAAATGATAAAGGGGAAATCACCACAGATTCCACAGAAATTCAAACCATCATCAGAAAATATTACAAACAACTATATGCGCATAAACTAGTAAACCTGGAAGAAATGGATAAATTCCTGGACTCCTGTGTCCTCCCAAGCCTAAACCAGGAGGAAGCTGAAACTATGAATAGACCAATAATAAGGTCTGAAGTCGAGGCAGCAATTAAGAGCCTACCTCACAAAAAAAGCCCAGGTCCAGACGGGTTCACAGCCGAATTCTACCAGACACACAAGGAGGAGCTGGTACCATTCCTTCTAAAACTATTTCAAACAATCCAAAAAGAGGGAATCCTTCCCAAATCATTTTATGAGACCAACATCATCCTGATACAAAAACCCGGCAGAGACCCAACGAAAAAAGAAAACTTCAGGCCAATATCCATGATGAACATAGATGCAAAAATCTTCAATAAAATATTGGCAAGCCGATTGCAACAGCAAATCAAAAAACTTATTCAACATGAACAAGTAGGATTCATCCTGGGGATGCAAGGCTGGTTCAACATACGCAAGTCTATCAATGTAATTCACCACATAAACAGAACCAAAAACAAAAACCACATGATTATCTCAATTGATGCAGAGAAGGCATTTGAGAAAATTCAACAGCCCTTTATGCTAAAAACCCTCAATAAACTCGGTATCGATGGAACGTATCTCAAAGTAATAAAAGCTATTTATGACAAACCAACAGCCAATATCATACTGAATGGGCAAAAACTGGAAGCATTCCCTTTGAAATCTGGCACTAGACAAGGATGCCCTCTCTCACCACTCCTATTCAATATAGTACTGGAAGTTCTAGCCAGAGCAATCAGGCAAGAAAAAGAAATAAAGGGTATTCAAATAGGAAAGGTGGAAGCCAAATTGTCTCTATTTGCAGACGACAAGATAGTATACCTAGAAGACCCCATTGCCTCAGCCCAAAAACTCCTGAAACTGATAAACAACTTCAGCAAAGTCTCAGGATATAAAATCAATGTGCAAAAATCACAAGCATTCGTCTACACCAATAACAGACTTAAAGAAAGCCATATCAAGAGCGAACTGCCATTCGCAATTGCTACAAAAAGAATAAAATACCTTGGAATACAACTCACAAGGAACGTAAGGGACCTCTTCAAGGAGAACTACAAACCACTGCTCAATGAAATCAGAGAGGACACAAACAGATGGAGAAACATTCCATGTTCATGGTTAGGAAGAATTAATATCGTGAAAATGGCTATACTGCCCAAAGTAATTTACAGAATCAACGCTATCCCCATCAAGCTACCATTGACTTTCTTCACAGAACTGGAAAAAACCACCATGAACTTCATATGGAACCAAAAGAGACCCCACATAGCCAAGTCAATTCTAAGCAAAAAGAACACAGCGGGGGGCATCACAATACCGGATTTCAAACTATACTACAAGGCTACAGTAATCAAAACAGCATGGTACTGGTACCAAAACAGAGATATAGACCAATGGAACAAAACAGAGGCACCGGAGGCAACACAACATACATACAACTATACAATCTTTGATAAACCTTACAAAAACAAGCAATGGGGCAAGGATTCCATGTTTAACAAATGGTGTTGGGAAAACTGGCTAGCCATGTGCAGAAAGCAGAAACTGGACCCCTTCCTGACACCTTACACTAAAATTAACTGCAGATGGATTAAAGACTTAAACATAAGACCCGGCACCATAAAAACCCTAGAAGGAAATCTAGGCAAAACTATCCAGGACATAGGAGTAGGCAAGGACTTCATGAACAAAACACCAAGAGCATTGGCAACAAAAGCCAAAATAGACAAATGGGACCTAATGAAACTCCACAGCTTCTGCATGGCAAAAGAAACAGTCACTAGAGTGGATCGGCAACCAACAGAATGGGAAAAAATTTTCGCAGTCTACCCATCTGACAAAGGGCTGATATCCAGAATTTACAAACAACTCAAGCAGATTTACAGGAAAAAAACAAACAAGCCCATTCAAAAGTGGGCAAAGGATATGAACAGATACTTTATGAAAGAAGACATATATGAGGCCAACAATCATATGAAAAAATGCTCATCATCACTGGTCATCAGAGAGATGCAAATCAAAACCACATTGAGATACCATCTCACGCCAGTTAGAATGGCGATCATTTAAAAATCTGGAGACAACAGATGCTGGAGAGGCTGTGGAGAAAAAGGAACACTTTTACACTGTTGGTGGGAGTGTAAATTAGTTCAACCTATTCCTCAAGGCCTTAGAAATAGAAATTCCATTTGACCCAGCAATCCCATTACTGGGTATATATCCAAAAGACTATAAATCGTTCTACTATAAGGACACATGTACACGAATGTTCATTGCAGCACTGTTTACAATAGCAAAGACCTGGAATCAACCGAAATGCCCATTGATAATAGACTGGATTGGGAAAATGTGGCACAGATACACCATGGAATATTATGCAGCAATCAGAAATGATGAGTTCGTGTCGTTTGTAGGGACATGGATGAATCTGGAGAACATCATCCTCAGCAAACTGACACAAGAACAGAAAATGAAACACTGCATATCCTCACTCATAGGTGGGTGATGAAAAATGAGAACACATGGACACAGAAAGGGGGATACTAAACACTGGAGTCTATTGGGGGGAAAAGGGGAGGGCCAGTGGGAGGGGGAGGTGGGGAGGGATAGCCTGGGGAGAAATGCCAAATGTGGGTGAAGGGGAGAAGAAAAGCAAAGCACACTGCCATTTGTGTACCTACGAAACTGTCTTGCATGCTCTGCTCATGTACCCCAAAACCTATAATCCAATAAAAAATTAAATAAATAAATAAATAAATAAATAAATAAATAAGTAAATAAATGAAAAAAAAAAAAAGAAGAACTAACGATCCTAAATATATATGGACCCAATACAGGAGCATCCAGATATATAAGGCAAGTACTTAGTGTCTTAAAAAGAGACTTAGACTCTCACACAATAATAGTGGGTGACTTTAACACTCCACTGTCAATATTAGACAGATCAACCATACAGAAAATTAACAAGGATATCCAGGGCTTGAACTCAGACCTGGAACAAGCAAACCTGATAGACATTTACAGAACTCTCCACCCCAAATCCACAGAATACACATTCTTCTCAGCACCACATCACACCTACTCTAAAATTGACCAGATAATTGGAAGTAAAGCACTCCTCAGCAAATGCAAAACAACGGAAATCATAACAAACAGTCTCTCAGACCATAGTGCAATCAAGTTAGAACTCAGAATTCAGAAACTAACCCAGAACCACACAGCTTCATGGAAACTGAACAACTGGCTCTTGAGTGTTGATTGGATAAACAATGAAATGAAGGCAGAAATAAAGAAGTTTTTTGAAACCAACGAGAATGAAGACACAACATACCAGAATCTCTGGGACACATTTAAAGCAGTCTCTAGAGGAAAATATATAGCAATAAGTGCCCACATGAGAAGAGTGGAGAGATCCAAAATTGACACCCTATCATCAAAATTGAAAGAGCTAGAGGAGCAAGATAAAAAAAAACTCAAAACCCAGCAGAAGACAAGAAATAACTAAGATCAGAGCAGAACTGAAGGAGATTGAGACACGAAAAACCATTCAAAAACTTAATAAATCCAAGATCTGGTTTTTTGAAAAGATCAACAAAATAGACAAACCACTAGCCAGACTGATAAAAAAGAAAAGAGAGAACAACCAAATAGATGCAATAAAAAACGATAAAGGGGAAATCACAGATTCCACAGAAATTCAAACCATCATCAGAGGATATTACAAACAACTCTATGCACATAAATTAGTAAACCTGGAAGAAATAGATAAATTCCTGGACACCTGTGTCCTCCCAAGCCTAAACCAGGAAGTAGCCGAAACTATGAATAGACCAATAACAAGATCTGAAGTCAAGGCAGCAATTAAGAGCCTACCACACACAAAGAAGCCCAGGTCCAGATGGGTTCACAGCCGAATTCTACCAGACACACAAAGAGGAGCTGGTACCATTCCTTCTGAAACTATTCCAAATAATCTGAAAAGAGGGAATCCTTCCCAAATCATTTTATGAGACCAACGTCATCCTGATACCAAAACCTGGCAGAGACTCAACAAGAAAAGAAAACTTCAGGCCCATATCCATGATGAACATAGATGGAAAAATCTTCAATAAAACACTGGCAAACCAATTGCAGCAGCACATCAAAAAACTTATCCATCATGATCAAGTGGGATTCATCCTGGGGATGCAAGTTTGGTTCAACATATGCAAGTCTATAAACGTAATTCACCACATAAACAGAACCAAAAACAAAACCACATGATTATCTCAATTGACGCAGAGAAGGCATTTGACAAAATTCAACAGCCTTTTATGCTAAAAACCCTCAATAAACTCGATATTGATGGAACGTATCTCAAAATAATAAAAGCTATTTATGACAAACCAATGGCCAATATCATACTGAATGGGCAAAAACTGGATCATTCCCTTTGAAATCTGGCACTAGACAAGGATGCCCTCTTTCACCAATCCTATTCAATATAGTACTGGAAGTTCTAGCAAGAGCAATCAGGAAAGAAAAAGAAATAAATGGTATTCAAATAGGAAAGGTGGAAGCCAAATTGTCTCTATTTGCAGACGACATGATAGTATACCTAGAAGACCCCATCGCTTCAGCCCCAAAACTCCTGAAACTGATAAGCAATTTCAGCAAAGTCTCAGGATATAAAATCAATGTGCAAAAATCACAAGCATTCCTATACACTAATAACAGACTTAAAAAGAGCTAAATCAAGAACGAACTGCCATTCACAATTGCTACAAAAAGAATAAAATACCTAGGAATACAACTTACAAGGAACGTAAGGGACCTCTTCAAGGAGAACTACAAACCACTGCTCAAGGAAATAAGAGAGGACACAAACAGATGGAGAAACATTCCATGTTCATGGTTAAGAAGAATCAATATCGTGAAAATGGCTATACTGCCCAAAGTAATTTACAGAATCAATGCTATCCCCATCAAGCTACCATTGACTTTCTTCACAGAACTGGAAAAAACCACCATGAACTTCATATGGAACCAAAAGAGAGCCCGCATAGCCAAGTCAATTCTAAGCAAAAAGAACACAGCAGGAGGCATCACACTACCAGACTTCAAACTATACTATGAGGCTATAGTAATCAAAACAGCATGGTACTGGTACCAAAACAGAAATATAGACCAATGGAACAGAACAGAGGCATCAGAGGGAACACAACATATCTACAACCATACAATCTTTGATAAACCTGACAAAAACAAGCAATGGGGAAAGGATTCCCTGTTTAATAAACGGTGTTGGGAAAACTGGCTAGCCATGTGCAGAAAGCAGAAACTGGACCCCTTCCTGACACCTTACACTAAAATTAACTCCAGATGGACTAAAGACTTAAACATAAGACCTGGCACCATAAAAACCCTAGAAGAAAATCTAGACAAAACCATTCAGGACATAGGAGTAGGCAAGGACTTCATGAACAAAACACCAAAAGTATTGGCAACAAAAGACAAAATAGACAAATGGGACCTAATGAAACTCCACAGCTTCTGCACGGCAAAAGAAACAGTCACTAGAGTGAATCGGCAACCAAGAGAATGGGAAAAAATTTTTGCAGTTTACCCATCTGACAAAGGGCTGGTATCCGGAATTTACAAAGAACTCAAACAGATTTACAGGAAAAAAAACAAACAAGCCCATTCAAAAATGGGCAAAGGATATGAACAGACACTTTATAAAAGAACACATACATAAGGCCAACAAACATATGAAAAAATGCTCATCATCACTGGTCATTAGAGAGATGCAAATCAAAGCCACATTGAGATATCATCTCACGCCAGTTAGAATGCCGATCATTAAAAAATCTGGAGACAACAGATGCTGGAGAGGATGTGGAGAAATAGGAACACTTTTACACTGTTGGTGGGAGTGTAAATTAGTTCAACCATTGTGGAAGACAGTGTGGCGATTCCTCAAGGCCTTAGAAATAGAAATTCCATTTGACCCAGCAATCCCATTACTAGGTATATATCCAAAGGACTATAAATCGTTCTACTATAAGGACACATGTACAGAAATGTTCATTGCAGCACTGTTTACAATAGCAAAGACCTGGAACCAATCCAAATGCCCATCGATGATAGACTGGACTGGGAAAATGTGGCACATATACAACATGGAATATTATGCAGCAATCACAAATGAGGAGTTCGTGTCCTTTGTAGGGATGTGGATGAATCTGGAGAACATCATTCTAAGCAAACTGACACAAGAACAGAAAATTAAATACCACATATTCTCACTCATAGGTGGGTGAGGAAAAATGAGAACACATGGACACAGGGAAGAGGGTACTACACACTGGGGTCTATTGGGGGTAATAGAGGAGGGACAGCAACCGGGGGGCAGGGAGCTGGGGAGGGATAGCCTGGGGAGAAATGTCAAATGTGCATGAAGGGAGGAAGGCAGCAAAACACACTGCCATGTGTGTACCTATGCAACTATCTTGCATGTTCTGCACATGTACCCCAAAACCTAAAATGTGATAAAAAAAATTACATTAATAAGAACTTTATGTAGTAGCTAATGATAATGTATTATTAAACAAAGTATACAGTGTATTCTTACATTAAATATAGATGCACTAGAAGATTGTATGATGACTAACCTAAAAATGCACATAGATACATTTATTCCAGTTAGTTTTAAGGTGATGCTTGCAATGATTAAAGATTTCTGTAACAGAACAGACATCTGTCCCTTAGTCAATCATTTAATTTCTTATTATACCAGAAAAATTTAAAATCTAACCTCTAGTGTTTATATTTAGATACTAGTATCTAAAAACCAAACTCTATTGTAACCAAAAACATGTCTATCAATAATTAAAGATACACATGTATCAACTTTTTTTTTTTGAGACAGTTTCACTCTTGTTGGCCAGGCTGAAGTACAAGGGTGCAATCTTGACTCACTGCAACCTCTGCTTCCTGAGTTTGCCTAAGCCTCTGAGATTGCAGGTGCCTGCCACCACACCCAGGTAATCTGTGTGTGTGTGTGTGTGTGTGTGTGTGTATGATGCTTTTTATAAAACATTCTTAAATTATGTTTTACTTGTCATCTCTGATCTATCTTGATATTTGTTATTTAAATTATATTTTACTTATTATAATAACTATGTAAATACAGGCAAAGGTGAGTCGCATCTGCTGTCTAAATACTAAATATTTAGAATACTAAATAGCAGATACAGCTATTAAAAAGAGAAAATTTATTTCTGAAGAGTAATAGTATAAAACAATGCAAAGGAAGTGACAATTTAGGGACGTCCAAATCTGTCATGCCGTCTTTATGGGAATTTACTACTAATAGCTTGGCAGACTAAGATATCTGTAAGTAATGAGGCTTAAGAATAAACAGAAAACATTTTATACTAGAATTTTAAAATTATTTATCCTGTAATAAAGGTATTTTTTTACAATTATCTTGTAAAAAAGATCACTTTTAAGGCCTTTTTCAATATTCTGAGCATCTGTACAATAAATATCCTGTAATATCCTTACAAGAAGGCAAGTTTTGGAAATACACAATTGAATCACATTATTCATATTTGTTCTTTTGACTTTAACTTGTGAAATAAATCTAATTAACTTTTTTAATATTTAGGAAACCATCTGTCAGGTGACGATGTCAAAAAATGCACTGAAAAGCAAAATAAAAGTATCATATTCTTTCCCTTTATTTAAAAAAATCACAATAGAAATAATCCAGGAAAGTAACTAAAATGACCCAAGTATTTAATGGGCTTCTTATAAATATAGGTTGAAAAAGTTATGAATTTGTAGACTGAAATTAATCCTAAAGCTAAAGACTGATTAAGAAAAATGGCAAATATTTGAAACCTGAATATAGCAAGACACATAAAATAAAATACTACTTTGTCTAACAGGAAATAAAAATGCACTTTGTGATACAAAGGTCTGTATAAGCTAAAAATATAAATATAGCTAAGTCATGTTTTATAAAAGCAATGTACATGAAAAAAAGTTGAAAAATTAAATTTTGGTAAATATTATCATTGTAAATGCAGTAGGAAATGCTTGCTATCTGAAGTTAAACTCATCTCACTTTTCCCATGAGGCTCGATATTTTTCAAAATTAACAGTTTTCCAAGTGTGAGGTTTTGTGTATCCGTGTTTCATAATGAGGCATTTGTATAGATTTAAAGGATCATATAAAGTCAGGCAACAATTGGCTCCTAATAGTTTATTAAGAAAAAGAATGGTTTAGGATTTTTTTTTTAACTTTTGGATTTAGCTTTCATAGAAGATTATTGTGCATTCCAAGAATATTCCCTTACTTTTACATTATAAAGAAACCACTACCCTGAACCAGTGTGAAATTCTAAACATTTTAAATTTTACTGTCTAGTTTTAGAGCAAATCCTCAGCTCTATTATTTTCATGGAAAATGGAAAGAAATAAAAACAATGGATGGAGATGTTTCCAATAAGCAGATTATCTTTTCCCCAGCGATTTTTGTAAACTGGGATGCTTTTGTATCACCAGTAACATATAAATGAAAAGAGCAGGCATTTCAACCTTTCACTCTTCACACAGGTCCTTGTGAAAAAGATTCTGCCAATTCACATCACTTCAAATGGAGGATTACTTCAGACAGATAAAGACACTACCTTTTCTAAAATGTCAAAACTGTAAATATTGTCAAATATACCCTGTGCCAGGCACCATGCAGGTTTTATCGCTTCAACCTTCCCAATAACCCCATGAGATAAGTTGGCACTACTTCTCTTTGACAGAAAACTGAGGCTTGGAGTGATTACTGCAACTAAGCTGGGTTTGTCTGTCTCCAAAAGTCATGCTATTTCTTAAAATGTGGTCTTCAGATCTTCTGAATAACCATCTCATCATCATCATCATCATTATTATTTAAAATGTAGATTTCTGCTCTCCCTCTCCCATAAACACACACATACAGATTCTGATATAAGAAGTCTGAGTGGAGGCTCAGGAATCTTCTTTTTTCATAAGCTCTGCAAATGATTGTTTTGTACCTAAAGTCAGAGAACCATAGCTTTCCATTACACTTTCTTCCTTGAGCTCTTGGTTTGATTGATGGATGCATTTTGACCTCTTCTCGCATCCTGCACCCTCTCCCCTTTTTATTTACATTGATTTGCATAAAATAACTCCCCTTTTGCCAAACAGGCAGCAGAGGTTCAAATATTTTGTTTTTGAACATATATAAATGTTGCTCCAGGAAAAATTATGGCAGTTCATTGTCCTAGTGTATAGCACCACCCTAAAATAGGTGACACTGACCTAACACCAAAATCCCAATTATGAAAACTGAGGAAAAAATGGAATCAATGCTTCCTAGGAATACCTAAAAGAAACTGCTTTTAAACCTTCTTTTCTACTCCCATCTGTAGCAGAGCTTCTCTGCAGCTGGCAGATTGCAGGGAGCATGACTCACGCAAAGGTGAGAATCTCTTCAGCTGCTCTGATGATCTCAGAGTGATGAAACTGATTTTTCTTGCTTTTGTTTGCACTTCCTGGCTCTCGGTGAGCCTAATAGGCATTTATTTTGCAAGGAAAAGATTTTTAAACATAAAGTGCCTAGCATTTTAATAGACACTGAGACTTTGTTGTGAGGGAGATAGAAAATAAATAGAAGTAAAAAGAGCAGTTTGCAACAACACTGTGTGAGCTCATAATGCAGTACATTATTATCATGATGCTGAGAAACACCAAGTGAGGAAAATCTTAGAGGAAGTAAAGGATGCCATAAATTGGTCAAAAATAGTAGGTTTTAATGGGTGGAAAGAAGATGGCAGATTTGTACAAGCAAGGGAAAACTAACATAAAGGCATGGGGTGCAAAGTGCAGTGTGTGGCACAGAGGATGGTATAAATGGAGTTGCCTGTAAAATAGTAATACATAGGGTCAGAGCAGTCAGCTAGCTCCTGGATGCAGTCATCTGGATACCTGTTCAGAACAAATTCCTTGGCCTCTTTATGTGGGAATGCTACTTGTCAAATCTTTGAACATCTGGTATCATGTTGGGAACCTATCAATTCTCAATAAAGTGCTTAAAGAACATGAATGGAAATGGCCACTGTTTCTAGTTTAATTCTCTTGCCAAGCTTGATTTCTGATAAAGCACAGTGACTGGAACGTGGGGAGTCAGATCTATTATTTTAAAGATCTTGCCATTGACCATGGAGCATGATTTGCTGGCTTCTGAGCACTCACTAAATGCTCACTCCTAAATAATATTGCCCAGTATGTCCTTATCTAAATATGAATGACTTTTCTAGACCTATTAATTTCTGGTACTATTGAAATTCCTAATGGAAATTATTTAGCTACTTAAAAAGAAAACAAACATATGTGCTTAATAATATGCTAAAAGCTGGCTGGGCACTATGGCTCATGCCTGTAATCCCAGCACTTGGGGAGGCTGTGGTGGGCAGATCACTTCAGGTTAAGAGTTCCAGACCAGCCTGACCAACATGGTGAAACTTCATCTCTACCAAACAATACAAAAAAAAAAAAAGAAAAGAAAAAAAAGCTGGGCCTGGTAGCATGGGCCTGTAATTCCAGTGGCTCGGGAGGCTGAGGCATGAGAATCACTTGAACCTGGTAGTCAGAGGCTGCAGTGAGCTGAGATCACACCACAGCACTCCAATCTGGGTGACAGATTGAGACCCTGTCAAAAAAAAAAAAAAAGGCTAAAACCTCTTTCCTATAATATAATCTATATGATTTACTTTATAACTTGAAGATACCATTTTCTTTTCTCAGAGGTGTCACCTTTAACAAAGAATTTGGCCTGTACTTGTGATAAAATGGGGCAAAATTAACTTTTTAAAGCCTATTTTTTTTCTAGCTTTCAGGAAAAAAATATCCCATTGAGCTGTTACCTTATTACGCTTTCAACAGAAATCCAGTCTCATTACTAGTCAATAGGCTGCTATATTGCTCAGCTGGAGGTGACCTGCTGTGAAGTTTTTACAATCAGATTCTTCCAGAATCCATTTAATTCAAGACTGCATAGCATGCCCCAAACCACTCATTATCCTTTAAGAGAGTTGATGAATTCTCACCTCCCCATTGTCAGAAGACTTAATCAGCGCTACTCCTTACCAATAGTATAATTGACATATTCTTTGCTCAGGTCAGACCCTTTTGTCTTTCAGTCAACAACTTGTTCAGTATAAAAATTTGAAAGTAATGCATTTATTTGATGCTAGTGAAAGTGCCAATGGATATGGTGGAAGCCCTGGACCAAGGCCTTTGGAGGGACTGGGAGGTTAGAAGGGAAGTTGGGCATTAGATCACATGACTATCATGAGATGCATTTTAAAAAGAGTTAGCAAGCTTCCAAAATCCATATTGCATATAGAAACCAGTTCTGTTGATTTTGCAATGGTGGTGGTGATGGCCAATTAGGAGCGGAGTTAGCAGACAAGAGTGTGTGAGGGACTGGACTGCTGGGACACTTCCCCATGGATATCACATTTCTGCAAATTTTTCAAGCAGAGGCACTGACTGCCTTTGTTTCAGACTATCATTTCAAGGGTCATTCATAGCAAGCATCTTTGGAAGGTACTGATAATGCTTCCCTCTAGCCTAGTATAAAATATTCAGGTTTCATAAGCTCAATTTTTCCTCCAATCCAGTAAACGTGCCAATATCAGCTCGCCCTCTTCACATCACCCTGTGGGAATTGGGACTCAGGGAATGAGAGAAAGAAAATGTTGATACTTTGGCTACTACTATTGCTGTGAATAAAAGATTTCTTTGTCTCTGACCTAGAAGTCTCATGTGTTCCCCAGTGTCACTTACATGACATGATACTCCATGTAGGTAACAGATTAATTTGTCTGCTTATAAATAGGGTAATGCTCTTAGCCCCTTCACAGTTCTTGGTGTAGAGTGTCCTTCAACACTCATGAGGAGGGGAAGCCTTTTGGTGTAATTGTTCTGTCATTTGAAAGATAAAGAGGAGGTTTTTGGCAGGCCCCTCAAATGATGAAAGCTAAACTCTAACACAGGTTTTCTGTGGTTAATGCCTACATGAGACTGAAAAATCAGGATCAGTTCTATCTTTGATAGATGAGCTTTAGAATGTTAATTCTGTAGCAGAAGGCCATTTTCAGCTTTGAGGTGGTTCTGGTTTGCGGCTCTTCTAACCAGACGTTCCAAACCTCCTTTTACTTTGCCACCTTCACTATAGAGGATAAATACTAGGTTCCCTTCTTTCCTCGAAACTAGGGAAAATTCTGTCCCATAAGATATAACCACAAGTCTGCTGGGAATTTGGGAAGGGCATTTGTTTTATTCTCATAAGCAGAAGCAACATGACTAGTGTCACAATCCCTTCCTGCCTTTAGACAGATATGATGTTGGGAGTTACTGGGGAAGCCATCTCTTGACTGAAGAAAATCCACAAGAATCTAAGAGATCCTTAACTGAAATGTCAAGCCAGTTGGACAGCGGCAATATTGTTAATAAAAATCATGAACTCCCACTTATGAAGGCCACTCTATGTTGCTTTTCTGTTACTTGCAGATGTAAACATTTTTAACTACTATACTCTTCTAGTTCTTTTCATCTGTATATTGAGCATGCTTGTCATGTTCTGTGAGGTTTATGTTTTGGTTGGAAACCCAAAACCTTATTTAGCAAGCATATGCCACAAAGAAATTTCATTTGCCACAACATTTACTAATAAAAGCCAGGAAAAAAACAAGGAGATACAAATATAAATGGATAGATAATTTCACTGCCACTAGACTGTTCCACACAATGGATATTGGTTATAATACTTAAAAATAGAGTTGGAAGGAGATTTAAGGCAAAAAAAAAAAAAACTTGGAAAAGGACCTGCAAATATCTTCTTTAAATCTCTCCTAGAAATGTTTTTTAGTTTTCAGTATACAGGTCTTAACACTTATTATGAAAATTTATTCCTATTTCTTATTCCTTTAAGCTACTGTAAATGGTATTGTTTTTTAAAATTTCTTATTCTTCATAGCTGGTAGATAGAAGTGTAATTAATTTTTGTTTATTGATCTTGTTTTCTGCAACAAAGCTACATTTACTTATTAGATCTGGTAACATTTTTGGGAGATCCCACTGAAATTTTCTGAATAAACATATTGTTTATGAATAAAAGTTTCATTTTTTTCTACTTTTCTTGTTCCATTGGCTAGGATTTTTGGTGGTAAAAGGTAAACAAAATGTACAGAGAACAGATGTTCTGTAGTTGTATGCACCTTAAGGAAAGTGTATTTGTGTGTTTGGTTTTTCACCATTGAATGTGATATTAGCTGTAGTTTTTTTTTTTTTTTTAGACATTCCCAGTATCAGATTAAGAAAATTCTCTAGTATTTTTAGTTTAGTGAAACTTAAAAAAATTTCTTTTTTATTTCAATAGTTTTGAGGTAAAAGAATTTTTTGGTTATGTGGATGAAATGTATAGTGGTGAAGTCTGAGATTTTACTGCACTGGTGACCAGTAGAGCACACTGTAACCAGCATGTAGTTTTTTATCCCTCACCATCCTCCAACTAAGCAAGAGTTTTTATAAACAATGGCTGTTGCCTTTTCTCAAGTGCTTTTTCTGTCTATTGATATAATCATATTAAAAATTTAGAAGTTTTTTAAATTATGCTTAGTTACACTAATTAATACTGAACATTAAACCAATTTTGCACTTCTGGGATAAAGCATACTTGGTCATAATGTATTACCCATTTTATAAATTGTTGATTTAGATTTGTAAAATTTTGTTAAGACATTTTGCATCTATATCCATGAAGAATATTGATATATAGTTATTTTTTCTTTTAATGCCTTTGTCAGGTTTCGGTATCAGAGTAATTCTATTCGGTACCAGAATAGAATGAATTGAACAGTACTGACCCTTCATTTTTTAGGATATAAAATTTAAGCCTTTTTCCACTAAAAGTAATGTAATGATGTCACCAAAAATGAAACAAGTAAACATAAAGTAAATGGGGCATTCCACTACAATATAAAGACACAACAGTCAGTTTTTTCTTATAGAATTTTAAAAAAGAGATACTTACACTTTTTATATATATAACATGTTCTCTTAAGATATCATAATCCTGGTTCACATTTCATTATAATTTTAAAACATCATTTTAAACATTTGCCTCATATTCTATTGAGTGTATATATTATAATTGTACCTATTTCCTAATGACAGAATTTCCCTTATTATATTGATAGTATAAATATGTTGTAAATAATGACTTAGAGAATATCAATTTCCCACAATTCAGATTACTCTCTTAGACTAAATATCTAGAAGTAGAATCACAGCACAAAATTTGTGAATATTTTATGACTTTCACGTTTTTGTAGAATGTGTTAAAACAAAAATAGGGTGCCAGAGTCCTTGAGTCCAGTGAAAATTCATTAAAATATGTAGAATTTAGGTTATCATTAAATGTTCTATAAGAGCAAATTGAGGCAAATATTAACAAACTTCCAAAATTCTGTGTATATTTACTGACTAATTTAACTTTGGCTCAATATGTTTTTAAAAAGACAATAAAGCTTGCTGGGCAGTATATCTCTGAAAAAAGGCAGTAACATGTCAGGAATTTATAAATAAAGCCTCAGCTTCCCAGGACAGAGCACCTGGGAAAAAAGGCGGTTATGAGTTCCGCGGTAGCAGACTTAAATGTACCTGCCCAGCAGCTCTGAAAGGAACAATGGAGCTCCCAGCACAGCACTTGAGCTCTGATAAGGGACAGACTATCTCCTCAACTGGCTCCCAACCCCCGTAGATCCAAAGAGGCATCTCATAAAGGAGTGCTCTGGCTAACATCTGGTGGGTACACTTCTGGGAAGAAGATAACAGAAGAAGAAACTGGCAGCAACTTTTACTGTTCTGTAGCCACTGTGGGTGATTCCCAGGCAAGCAGGGTCTGGAGTGGACCTCTAGCAGTCCTGCAGCAGAGGGGCCAACTGTTAGAAGGAAAACTGAAAAACAGAAAAAATAACTTCAACATCAACAAAAAGGATTTCACTCAGAGACCCCATCTAAAGTCACCAACTACAAAGACCACAGGTAGATAAATACATGAAGATGGTAAGAAACCAGTGCAAAAGGATGAAAACACCAAAAAGTGAACACCTCTTGTTCTCCAAGGGATAACAACTCCTCGCCAGTAAGGGAACAAATCTGGATGGAAAATGAGTCTATTGAATTGAGAGAAGCAGGTGGGTAATAACAAACTTATCTGAGCTAAAAGAACATGTCCTAACCCAATGCAAAGAAACGAAGACCTTGAAAAAAGTTAGATGAAATGCTAACTAGAATAACTAACTTAGAGAAGAACATAAATGATTTAATGCAGCTGAAAAACACAGCACGAGAACTTCACAAAGCCTACACAAGTTTCAGTAGCCTAATCGACCAAGCAGAAGCAAGGACATCAGAGATTGAAGATAAACTCAATGAAATAAAGTGAGAAGGCAAGATTAGAGGAAAAAAAAGTGAAAAGAAATGAACAAAGACTCCAAGAAATATGGGATTATGGGAAAAGACCTAATCTATGTTTGATAGGTGTACCTGAATGTGACAGAGAGAATGAATCCAAGCTGGAAAACACTCTTCAGGATATTATCCAGGAGAACTTCCCCAACCTAACAAGGCAGGCCAACATTCAAGTCCTAGAAATACAGAGAACATCACAAATATATTCCTCAAGAACAGCAACTCCAAGGCACATAATCGTCAGATTCACCAGGGTTGAAATGAAGGAGAAAATGCTAAGGGTTTTTCAGAGAGAAAGGTTGGGTTACCCACAAAGGGAAGCCCATCAGACTCATAGTAGATCTCTTGGCAGAAACCCTACAAGCTAGGAGAGAGTGGGGGCCAATGTTCAACATCCTTAAGGAAAAGAACTTTCAACCTGGAATTTCATATCAGGCCAAAGTAAACTTCAAAGGAAAGGAGAAATAAATTCCTTTACCGACAAGCAATGGCTTAGAGATTTCATCACCTCCAGGCCTGTCTTACAAGAACTTCTGAAAGAAGTACTAAGCATGGAAAGGGACAATCACTGCCAGCCACTCGAAAAACTTATGAAATGGTGAAGACCATTGACACAATGAAGAAACTGCGTCAACTAATGGGCAAAACAACCAGCTAGCATCAAAATAGCAAGATCAAATTCACTCTTAAAAATATTAACCTTAAACATAAAGGGGATAAAGGCCCCAATCAAAAGATACAGACTGACAAATTAGATAAAAAGTCAAGACCCATCAGTGTGCTGTATTCAGGAAACCCATTTCACATGCAAGGACACACATAGGCTCAAAATAAGGAATGGAGTAAAATTTACCAAGCAAATGGAGAGCAAAGAAAAGCAGGAGTTGCAATCCTAGTCTCTGATAAAATGAACTGTAAACCAGCAAAGAGACAAAGAAGGGCATTACATAATGGTAAAAGGATCGATGCAACAAGAAGAGCTAACGATCCTAAATGTATATGGACCCAATGCAGGAGCACCCAGATACATAAAGCAAGTTCTTAATGACCTACAAAGAGACTTAGATTCCCACACAATAATCGTGGGAGACTTTAACACTCCACTGTCAATATTAGACAGATCAACCAGACAGAAAATTAACAAGGATATCCAGGACTTGAACTCAGATCTGGACCAAGCAAACGTAATAGACATCTACAGAACTCTTCACCCCAAATCCACAGAATATACATTCTTCTCAGCACCACATTGCACCTACTCTAAAATCGATGACATAATTGGAAGTAAATCACTCCTCAGCAAATGCAAAAAAATGGAAATAATAACAAACAGTCTCTCAGACCACAGTCCAATCAAATTAGAACTCAAGATTAAGAAACTAATTCAGAACAGCACAACTTTATGGAAACTGAACAACTGGCTCCTGAATGCTGACTAGATAAACAATGAAATGAAGGCAGAAATAAATATGTTCCTCGAAACCAATGAGATAGAAGATAAAACATACCAGAATCTCTGGAACACATTTAAAGCAGTGTCTAGAGGGAAATTTATAGCAATTATTGCCCACATGAGAAGAAAGGAAAGATCTAAAATCAATATCCTATCATCAAAATTGAAAGAGCTAGAGAAGCAAGATCAAGAAAACTCAAAAGCTAGCAGAAGACAAGAAATAACTAAGATAAGAGCAGAACTAAAGGAGAGAGAGAGACAAAAAATCCCCTTCAAAAAAATAAATAAATCCAGGAGCTGTTTTTTGACAAGATCAACAAAATAGTTGGACTGCTAGCCAGATTAATAAAAAAGAAAAGGGAGGAGAATCATATAGATGTAATAAAAAATGATAAAGGGGATCTCACCACCCATTCTACAGAAATACAAACTACCATCACAGATTACTACAAACAACTCTATGCATACAAACCAGAAACCTGGAAGAAATGGATAAATTCCTGGACACTTGCACCCTCTGAAGCCTAAACCAGGAAGAAGTTGAGACCCTGAATAGACCAATAACAAGGGCTGAACTTGAGACAGCAATTAATAGCCTACCAACCAAAAAAAGACCAGGTTCAAACAGGATGACAGGCAAATTTTACCAGGCATCCAAAGAGGAGATGGCACTACTCCTTCTGAAACTATTCCAAACAATCCAAAAAGAGGGAATCCTTCCCAAATCATTTTATGAGACCAACATTATCCTGATACCAAAACCCAGCAGAGACACAACAAAAAAAGAAAACCTCAGGCCCATATCCATGCAAAATCTTCAATAAAATACTGGCAACCGATTGCAACAGCACATCAAAAAGCTTATCCATCATGATCAAGTAGGCTTCATCCCGGGGATGTAAGACTGGTTCAACATACACAAGCCTATAAATGTAATCTACCACTTAAACAGAACCAAAGACAAAAACCACATGATTATCTCAATAGATGCAGAGAAGGCCTTTGACAAAATTCAGCAGCCCTCCATGACAAAATCTCTCAATAACCTAGATATTGATGGAATGTATCTCAAAATAATAAAAGCGATTTACAACAAACCCACAGCCAATATCATACTGAATGGGCAAAAACTGGAAGCATTCCCTTTGAAGTCTGGCACTAGACAAGGATGCCCTCTCTCACCACTCCTATTCAATATAGAATTGGTAGTTCTAGCCAGAGCAATCAGGCAAAGAAAAAGAAATGAAATGTATTCAATTAGGAAAGGAGGAAGTCAAAATGTCTCTATTTGAGGACGACATGATTGTATATTTAGAAAACTCCATCGTCTTAGCCCAAAATCTCCTGAAACTGATAAGAAACTTCAGCAATGTCTCAGGATACAAAATGAACGTGCAGAAATCCCAAGCATTCCTATACACCAATAACAGACATAAAGAGAGCCAAATCAAGAGTGAAGTCCCATTCACAGTTGCTACAAAGAGAATAAAATACCTAGGAATAAAACCAACAAAGGATGTAAAGGACCTGTTCAAGGAGAACTATGAACCACTGCTCAAGGAAATAAGAGAGGACACAATCAGATAGAGAAACAGTCCCTGCTCATGGTTAGGAAGAATCAATATCATGAAAATGGCCATACTGCTCAAAGTAATTTATAGATTCAATGCTATCCCCATCAAGCTACCTATGACCCTCTTCACAGAACTGGAAAAAAACACCTTAAACTTCATATGAAACCAAAAGAGACTCCACATAGCCAAGACAATCCTAAGCAAAAGGAACAAAGCTGGAGGCATCACGCTACCTGACTTCAAACTATACTACAAGGCTACAGTAATCAAAAGAGCACAGTACTGGTACCAAAACGGAGATGTAGACCAATGGAACAGAACAGAGGCCTCAGAGGCAATGCCACACATCTACAACCATCTGATCTTTGACAAACCTGACAAAAACAAGCAATAGGGAGAGAAAACCTAGGCAAAACCATCCAGGACATAGACATAGGCAAGGACTTCATGACTAAAACACCAAAAGCTTTGGCAGCAAAAGCAAAAATAGACAAATGGCATCTAATTAAACTCCAGAGCTTCTGTACAGCAAAAGAAACAATCATTAGAGTGAACTGGCAACCAACAGAATGTGAAAAAGTTTTTGGAATCTATCCATCTGACAAAGGGCTGATATCCAGAATCTACAAAGAACTAAAGGTTTACACGAAAAGGACAAACCTATTCAAAAGTGGGTAAAAGATATGAACAGACACTTTTCAAAAGAACACATATATGAGGCCAACAAACATATGAAAAAATGCTCATCATCACTGGTCATTAGAGGAATGCAGATCAAAACCACATTGAGATATCATCTCAGGTCAGTTAGAATGGCAAGCATTAAAAAATCTGGAGACAACAGATCCTGGAGAGGATGTGGAGAAATAGTAACACTTTTACACTGTTGGTGGGAGTGTAAATTAGTTCAGCCATTGTGGAAGACAGTGTGGTGATTCCTCAAGGATCTAGAAGTAGAAATTCCATTTGACCCAGCAATCCCAATACTAGGTATATATCCAAAGGATTATAAATCATTCTATTATAAAGACACATAAACACATATGTTCATTGCAGCACTGTTTACAATAGCAAAGACCTGGAGCCAACCCAAATGCCCATCGATGATAGACTGAACAAGGAAAATGTGGCACATATACACCATGGAATATTAATGCAGCCATAAAAGACAATGAGTTCGTGTCCTTTGTAGTGACATGGATGAATCTGGAAGCTATCATTCTCAGCAAACTGACACAAGAACAGAAAATCATGCATGTTGTCACTAATAGGCAGGTGTTGAACATATGGACACAGGAATGGGAGCATCACACACTGAGGTCTGTTGGGGGTGCTAGGGGAAGGACAGTGGAGGGGGAAGTTTGGGGAGAGATAGCATGGGGAGAAATGCCAGATATAGATGATGGGAGATTGAGGCAGCAAACCATCCTACCATGTAAGTACCCATGCAACAATCCTTCATGATCTGCATGTGTACCCCAGAATATAAATTACAATAAAAAAATTTTTAAAAGGCAATGAATCACTTAATATTCGTAATTTTGAGAAAAACCCAAGAACATTTTTGGAGGCAACATACTCAAACAGTGATGGTTACAATGGATTGATAAACACAAATGAGTAGATGTACATTATTAAATGCAGTAGGCGAGTATGGCAAGCTTTCTTTTGCTATCTACAGGAAACTTTTTGAAACTTATTCTTATTATTCTTCAAATTCTTTTCAAAAAGAAACACTGAAAACAGGCTAGTCATTATTAAACTGTCAGGTAAGATGTCTGAATCAAGTTATTTCTTTTTTTTCTAAAGGTTATTCCTAAAGGTTAGGAATGTCACAGAATTATATCAAATTAAGTAAGTTTATCTTACTTTTAGATATAATAAGATTCATACAATTTCTGAAAAGCAAATGGAAATAAGGAAGATAACATTAAAATAAGAGTTTTTTTAAAAAAAAGAATATATTATTTTAATTTCTGTATTATGCTTCTCCAGAGAGACACAACCAAGAGGAGATAGATGATAGGTAGATAGATTAGATAGATAGATAGATAGATAGATAGATAGATAGATAGATAGATAGATGAGAGAGTATTTATTAAGGGAATTGGTTTACATGATTATGGAGGCTGAGAATTCCCACAGTGAACCATCTGCAAGCTGGAGATCCAGGGATGTTGGTAGTGTGCTTGGTTTATGTTCAAAAGCCTCAGAACCGGGGAAGCTGATGGTGTAATTCTCAGTTTGAGGCCAAGGGCCTGAGATACTGGGAGACCGCGGGAGCAAGTCCTGGAGTCTAAAGTCTCAAGAGCCTGGAGTTCTTATGTCTAAGGGCAGGTGGAGAAGAATGTCCCAGCTCCAGAAGAAAGAGAGAAAATTTGCCTTTTTTTACTGCCATTTGTGTTCCATTCAAGGCCCCAATTGATTGCATTGGTGCCTGTCTATATTGAGGCCAGATCTTCCCCACTCAGTCCACTGACTTAAATGCTAGTCTCTTCTGGAAACATTCTCACAGATAAAACCAGAAATGATCCTTTTCCAGCTCTCTAGGTATTTCTTAGTGCAGTCAAGTTGTCACACAAAATTAAAGATCACAGTTCTACCCCTTGTTAGCTGGGCACCCATATGCATCTCTTTAAACCATACCTAATCTCCAAATAAAAATAACAAGGTGATAGTTTCACCTAACATTCAACTATCCTGCATACAACCAGAAACATACAAGTCTTTTCCGCAGAAGACAAGGTGAAGCCTGGGCAATGTTTTACTTTTCTCCTGCTCTCCTGTAACTTAAATACTACGATCTAAAATTAACAATATTTAAATGCTGATATAAAGTCAATAAATTTTATGTTACATGATGAAGGAATAAGAGAAGGATAAAAACAAAGATATTTGCATAATATATGCATATATTCGAACGTATTTCTACCAAAACAAGGAAGAAATTCTAATAATAATTATAGCCCTCAGATCTGTAACTGGTCACATGGTTGTAGTTGGTATTTGTAACTACTTTCTTCTACTCAACCTGTATCTTCTTTGCCTTTAGCAAGCACCTCAGCTGCCTTTACCTTAGCTTAGCTAAGCACCTTAGCTTACTTAGCACCTTAGCTTCCACTTTACCTAGAATAGTAACCCAACCCTTCATTCCTGGAGGGTCTCGGCCATTCAAAGTCTTACCTGGATTGGCTTGTTATAACTTCCCATTGATCTTAATCACAGGATGCGATAATACTAAGGGATACCCCAAGGAATATCCTGTATTCCAGACAGACTCTTTCTTACCTCCATTGCAGAGGAGTAGTCCAATTTCCCCTTGGTAGTCTGGGTCAGTCACCCAGTCCAGAGCTGTAACTCACTTCTTAGCCTATTGACTCAGAGGCATGAGGAAGCCAAAGTGGCCAGGTGGCAGTCTACTTTCCAGTTCAATGGAATCATTATATCTTCTGGTGGAAGCATTCCTCCCTCTGGAACTAACATCTCTAGACCAACAGAGCATAAAGTTGAGGGAACAGGAAACAAAAATTTTGCTAGTGGGTCACTATGGGTAATGGTGAGTGATGTCATTCCCATTTCAACCCCTGAATTCCTGAACTCATGGTTCCTGGCTATGGGAGAAGCAATACTGTATTATTGGGCACTGACTCAGGGAATATACAGCCTTCTGGAGAACCTTGCCCCAACCCTGCAAAGTCTTGTCATCTAGTTGGTGTTGTAACTGTGACTTCAAAAGGCCATTCTATTCGTCTATCAAGCCAGCTGCCTCAGGATAATGGAGAACATAGTAAGACCAGTAAATGCCGGGAGCATGAGCCCACTGTCACTTTTCTTTGGCTGTAGAGAGAGTTTCTTGGTCAGATGCAATGCCGTGTGGAACCCCATAATAGAGGATATTTATTGTCTTATCTGTTTTTACAAAATGATTTTCAATACTTAATATTTTAAATGTATATATCATCACCATTTTGTTTTAAATCAAGGCACATTTTCTTTAAAGTCAACACGAAAATATTTTAAGTAAAATATGTTGTTATTATAGCATTTAATATCATAATTGATTCAAAATAATAACACCAATGGGTTAACTATGGCCTTTATTAGAGTCTTTATAAGATTTTTTAAAAATCTGGTACTACATTTTTCCCTAAAAATCAGTGAGGTGTGGTAGTCTATGTCTGTAATTTCAGCACTTTGGGAGGCCAAGGTGGGAGGATGGTTTGAAGCCAGGAGTTTGAGGCCAGTCTGGGCAGCAAAGTGAGACTTTATCTATTAAAAAAAAAAAAGTCACTTTGAAAAATCATGTATTTCATAACTGTGGAAAAACATTTTTCCCTTTAATGGTAGGCATTTATGTCAGCCATGAAAATACACCTTGCTGACCTCCAACTATGGGGATTATAATGGATCGAGATTATAATTGACCCCAGCTGCAGCCCTCAGAAATCCATTAACATGTTTGCACTGAGGCCACACTTCCCACAGGCTGCTCTAGCTACTGACAGAGATGTTAAGGCAGACCTGTTACTGAAAGACACTGGGCTCCTCTAATGGCCTGCTTTGGCTCACACTCCTGAATGTTTTTCATGGACCTTCAGTAGATGACATGGCAGTCTAAGATGCTTCCTTCCCTTCACCCTTTCCTCTTCCTGTCTTCTCCCCTTTCCTTCATCTAGGAGCACACTTGCATGTTAGTTTGACAACTTTTAACTCCTCTCATTTTCTCTCACATGGGCATTTTCTCTAATAAAACTTTTGCATTGTTAATCTCATCTTAATCACTACTTCTCATAGGAACTAGGCTAACACATCAATATAGAAAAATCTGAATTAAAACCATAATCAACCATAATTGCTACTTTTTCACCTAAATAATTATAGGGTTTATAGGTATAATTGCTACTCGTTCACCTAAAAAATTACAGTTTATAGAGTATATTGCTATTTGTTCACCTAAAAAATTATATACAGGGTTAAATCTGGATTGAACACACACACATATGTAATTTCTTTCTTTTTTTCCTTCTTTTTTTTTTTTTTTTTGAGACAGAGTCTCACTCTGTTGCCCAGGCTGGAACCCAGTGGCATGAATCTCAGCTCACCACAGCCTCTGCCTCTTGGGCTCAAGCTATTCTTCTGCCTTAGCCTCTTGACTAGCTGAAATTACAGACATGCACCACGGTACCCAGATAATTTTTGTATTTTTAGTCGAAATGGAGTTTCACCACATTGGCCAGGCTAGTCTTGAACTCCTGACTTCAAGTAGTCCTCCCACCTTGGCCTCCCAAAGTGCTGGGATTACAGGCCTGAGTCACAGTGCCTGGCTGAACACATACATTTTTAGATGTAGTTCATGTTCCTAAGCCTTGCCTTAGTTTCAGTATGACAGATACATTCATCAAACATTATCTACAAGATGTTTTGTGCTTCTGATTGAAGGTACATACTGAATGTCAAAATCAGCAGAGGACCTAAACAAAAATTTTGAAGGGCAAAAACATTAACAAAGCCAGTGAATATTTTTAAAAACTTTTCTGTGTGTCCCAAGATCAAAGAGCATAGGATGCAGACAGATACATTCAAATTTTAAACATAAAATAACATATGGTGACATACTGCCATTTAAACATAAGAATGTTGTGTACAAAGGGCTATAGTAAGTTACTTGAGAAATAATACTAATTATAAAAAGGGAGATTTTCTTTCTAACGTAGCAATGCTGTGACCTCAGTCAGCAGGATTGCTACTCTGAGTTGCTTTTCTGATGATGACTACATTTTGCCCTGGAGCAATTTATCTGGTTCCCTTTAAAACCAGCAATATTGGCTTCCAGGATGGCTGAATAGCATTTGGGTGTAGTCTGTGGTCATGGATCTTTTCTTCTTACACCCCTCTCTTGTTCAATAAGTGCTCAAACTATGACTTCACTGTCATTAATAGTGGGCTCTAAGCAGCTAATTAAAAGGCTCACACAAAAGAACTACAAATAGCAAGACCCATAATATTTGTCTGGAAAGTGGGGTGTTTAATGGGCTCACTGTTCCTTCCCTCCAGCCTTTGGCAGGAAAGATTCCTCTTGCCCTACCCATCAGAATTTTGTTGAATTTGCCTATAGGCTATGCAAGGCTTTCAGAGAGTAGTAAGTTCAACGTGATTGTACAATTAAATTTTAAAAGATATTTAAAAAGAAACAAAGAGTGATTTTGAGTAGATGGGTCATTTAAATTTTAGAGTTAGTTTCACCATAAAAATTAATCAAACCATCTGGTTTTCACTGAAAGGTATAACATAATGCAATTTTAGTTCTGACTTTTAAGTAGTTTGTGTAAATAAACTTTAACAACAATGTACAATTTTGCATCAGGAACTAACTTACTGTTATAATTTTATTATAGAATTAGTATTAATTAACATACCTTAAAGAAATGTCTGGCATTTTCTTAATACATAAAATGTATCAAAAGCTTTCTTAATATATAAACTGTATTAAAACTGGGAGGTTCATTAACCTCAGAGCACCATGAAGATAGTATAAAAACTCTTTTATACTAAAATTAAAAGAATATGATTTATAATTCTAGGGACAGTTCTGAAAATAAAAGCAAATTAAGCATTAAAATCATTTTTTTTAGCACTTTGGTTGAAAGCCCTCTCACTGCTCCAGTTATACCTGCCTCCCCTTTGCCTCTTTTAATCACCATGTATCTTCCTCTGGTCCCCAGCATTCAGAGCAGAGAGTGGCAGGAGAGGCGTCTCTGAAGCCTCAGGGTGACGTGATGGGAGCCCTGGTGCCCTCACTGCCTGCAATGCCAGGGGCTTAATTGGCTCAGCTAGTATAACTTAAGGCGAACTCTTCTAGAGCTGAGACTCATGTTACATTAGCCTTAGTGACACTTTAATGCATATGGGATTTTTCTCCCTGTATTTCAAAAGTGCTCAGGGACTTGCAGGATTGTGCTTAGAACTCAGTTTCAACTATATTCATGTATATGCAGACACACATATCACACAGATATGTTTATATACATTTCAGAGGAAAAGGTAAATTTGGAAATAAATTACAGAATAAAATCAACAGTGTTTTAAAAAATATTTTACATTGTCTTTTTAAAAAAAAGATCATGAATAGTTCTGTTATTCATTATTAAATTGCTTACTCTCAGTGTTCCCAAAGTGTATGCACACTGGCTCCAAGAGGCTTGAGAGTTCTTTTCTCTTTTTATTACTGTATCTTGAGATTCTAGAATGATGCCTGACACATTTGTTGAATGAGTAAATAAATGAATGACAGAAGGAATGAAGTTTGTTATATCTCATTCTTCTAACATTGTAAATAAGGAAAATAATAACTCCCTTGCAAAGTTATGAAGATGATGAGATGATACAGAACAGGTATGCTCTCAGTCTAATTCTTGGGGGAAAAAATATTGGTTGCTTTTCTTTCTTCCAGAGAGTGATCCTGTAAGTGTTTGACATAAACCCTGTAGGAGGTATTTTGGAAATTAGTTGGAGAATCCTTGTTATGAAAGGGAGAAGTCATTGGTACTGTCAGGTATGCTAGATGTCTTCTGCATAGAACTACACACAATAAAAACTGCCCTATGTCATAGATAACTTTTAACTTTTAATGATCTCACTGGACATTTATGTAGGTGAAAAACTTGTTTATAGTTATTGAAACTAGGATCTCACTCCATATTACATATAAAAACAAAATATTGGTACAGAATATAAATTATCAAGAATGCCACTAACATGCAAGTCAAGTGAAGGTTGAACTTCAAAAATATTTTCAATGGAGAGCTGAGTAGTTTTGCTATTTCAAAATAGTTTTAAAATTTTGAATCATATAAAGGATCTAAAATGAAAAACAAAAATCTCTCTTTTCTCACATCTATTCCTAGCTCCAGTCCTAAAGATAATTCTTTTTGAACAGTTTCTGGGTTTTTTTTAAAGGTCTTTTTACAATTATAATTTTCATTTCACATAAATGAAACAACAGAAATTTTAGTATGAGCTGAAATTTATACTGACATTTCTTAATACATCAACTCAAACAATATCAGTGTATGTAACATACTTTCCCTTCCTCTCTTTCTATCTGCTAGTTATATATTATTTTTACATTAAAAAATTTATGCCCTGAGATCCAAGCTGGTCGATTAGGAGCAGCCCAGGATTGTAGCTCCCAGCGAAAGTGCAGAGGGTGAGTGGATGCCGCATTTCCAGTTGGATTTTTATTGCCCACAGACCAGGAGATTCCCAGGCCGAGGAGCCCCATGGGTTGCCAGAGCAACCTGTTTTTGGCTGGCATGGCTGTTTTGGCCTGAGCAGCAGTTCTCTGCACAAAATACATGGGTCCGGGCACCGTTTTAGATGGTGATTGGAGCTCCTGGGATAGAGAGTCACCCATTCAGTTGATAAAAAACAGGGGACTGAAACAGGGAGCCAGGCCAGGAGATTCATGGGCAAAAAAGTGCCACAAACCTCAGTGCAGCTGTTTCAGCCAGTGAAGTGGGTTGCTGCATAGGAAATCACACAGATCCTGGCACCTTTTCAACAGGCGACTGGCACACCTGGAAGAGAGAGTCGCCCATTCAACCAAAATAGAAAGGGCTCTGAGGCAGGGAGCCAGGGGATCAGGCTCAGCCGGTCTTACCCCCACAAAAAAAAAACAGCAATCTGAAATGCTCTGGATTGAGAATTTCACAGCAAGCACAGCTGAACCCAGGATTGTCCAGCTCTGTGGGGGAGGGGCATCCACCATTGCTGAGGCAGTCCACCATTGCCAGGCAGCCCGCCATTACAGACAGAGTCCACCATTACAGAGGTGGGTCACCATTGCCGAGGCAGTTCTAACTACACCAATATAAACAGGACTGCAGGGAAGTTCACATGGCAGCTGGGCAGAGCCCACAGCTGCTCAGCAAAGCCTCTGCAGGCAGACAGTGACTAGGCTGCCTTCTGGCTGGGCAGGGCAGCCCTGAAAAAAGACAGCAGCAAAACAGAAACTCATAAATAAAGCCCTCAATCCCTGGGACTGAGTGCCTGGGGGAAAAAAGGGGGGTTTATGAGTTCTGCTGCAGCAGACTTAAACGTACCTGCCCAGCAGCTCTGAATGAACAATGGAGCACACAGCTCAGCACATGAGCTCCTATAAAGAACAGACTGTCTCTTCAAGCAGCTCCGTGACCCCTGTGTAGCCAAAGAGTCACCTCATAAAGGAGAGCTCAGACTGACATTTGGAGGGTATCCTTCTGGGGCAAAGATAACAGAAGAAGAAACTGACAGCAACCCTTACTGTTCTGCTTCCATTGCAGGTGATGCCCAGGCAAGCAGGGCCTGAAGTGGACCTCAGCATTCCTATGACAGAGGGGCCTGAATATTAGAAGGAAAACTAAGAAACAGAAAGAAATAACTTCATCATCAACAAACGGGACATCCACTCAGAGACCCAATCTGAAAGTCAACAACTACAAAGACGACATGTGGATAAATCCACAAAGATGGGAAGAAACCAGCACAAAAAGGATGAAAACACCTGAAACCAGAACGCCTCTCCTCCTACAAGGGATCACAACTTCTCACCAGCAAGAGAACAAGGCTGGATAAAGAATGAGTGTGACAGAATCAGGCTTCAGAAGGTGGGTAATAAGAAACTTCTCTGAGCTAAAAGAACATGTTCTAACCCAATGCAAAGAAACTAAGAACACTGAAAAGAGATTTGATGAAATGCTAAAGAGAATAAACAACTTAGAGAGGAATATAAGTAAATTGATGGAGCTGAAAAACACAACACAAGAACTTCGCAAAGCATGTACAAGTTTCAACAGTCAAATTGACCAAGCAGAAGAAAGGATATCAGAGGTGGAAGATCAACTCAATGAAATAAAATGAGAAGGCAAGATTAGAGAAAAAAAGGTAAAAAGCAATGAACAAAGTCTCCAAGAAATATGGAACTATGTGAAAAGACCTAATCTATGTGAGATAGGTGTACCTGAATGTGACAGAGAGAATGAATCCAAGCTGGAAAATACTCTTCAGGATATTATCCAGGAAAACTTCCCCAATCTAGCAAGACAGGCCAATATTCAAGTCCAGGAAATACAGAAACACCACAAAAATATTCCTTAAAAAGAGCAACCCCAAGGCACATAATCATCAGATTCACCAGGGTTGAAATTAAGGAGAAAATACTAAGGGCAGCCAGAGAGAAAGGTTGGGTTACCCACAAAGGGAAGCCCATCAGACTCACAGCAGATCTCTCAGCAGAAACCCTACAAGCCAGAAGAGAGTGGGGGCCAATATTCAACATCCTTAAAGAAAAGAACTTTCAACCCAGAATTTTATATTCTGCCAAAGTAAGCTTCATAAGTGAAGGAAAATTTAATCCTTTATGAACAAGCAAGTACTCAGAGATTTCATCACCACCAAGCCTGCTTTACAAGAGCTCTTGAAAGAGGTACTCAACATAGAAAGAAACAACCAGTACCAGCCATTCCAAAAACATACCAAATGGCTAAGAGTACCAACACAATGAAGAACTGCATCAACCAACGGGCAAAACAGCCAGCTAGCATCAAAATGGCAGGATCAAATTCACACATAACAATATTAACCTTAAATGTAAATGGGCTAAATGCCCCAATCAAAAGACACAGACTGGCAAATTGGATAAAAAGCCAAAACCCAGCAGTGTGCTGTATCCAGGAAATGCCTTTCACATGCAAGAATGCACAAAAGCTCAAAATAAAGGGATGAAAGATTTACCAAGTAAATGGAAAGAAAATAAAAAAGGAGTTGCAATTCTCATCTCTGATAAAATAGACTTTAAAGCAACAAAGATCAGGGGGAGGACTCAAGATGGCGCTGTGAGAACAACCCAGGATTGAAGCTCTCGCTGGACGCACGGAGAGGGTGAGTCGGGGAAGCATTTCCAGACGGATCTTAGTTGCCCACAGAACGGGGAAATCCCCAGGTATAAAAGAGACGCGGATGCCAGGCAGAGGTCTCTGCTGGCGTAGCCGGCAGCCGGTGCGGCTCCGGCCCGCGCCGGAGCGCAGAGGCGCTCCACAGTGCTCCATACAAAAGCGCACTGTTACGGGTGCCCTGTTGAACTGGCAAACTAAGACCCGAGAGGGCTGAACTTGAGACTGAACGGGTCTTGAACTGTGACCCAGCCCAGGAAATCCTAGGGACTCAGCGTTTGGGGGAGCGCAGTGCGACAAACAAAACAGCGATTCCAAACGCTCCCGGTGAATAGGTTTTTTTTTTTAAAGCGCAGCTCCGTGGGGGTGGGGTGTCAGCCATTACCGAGGCAATCAGCCCCTACTGAGGTACATGCCCATTGCTGACGCAGCCTGCCGCTGCCGAGGCAACCCGGTACAACAGAGAGACTCCGCCGCAGGGTGTAGCCCGTGGCAACAGGGCGGAGACCACAGAAGAAGGGCGGAGCCTGCAGGAAAAGGGCAAACCTCACATCAGCAGGGTGGAGCCTCGGCAGGCAAAAAGTGACTAGACTGCCTCCTAGCTGGGCAGGACAGTGAGGCGGACACTCACAAGGAAAGCCCCAACCCCCCCCACCCAGAAAGAGCATCTGAGGAAAAAAAAGGGGTTTTCTTACGAGTTAGGTTGCAGCAGAACTAAACATAGCAGCCTAGCAGCCCTGAATGAACAACAGAGCTCACAGCTCAGCACTTGAGCTCCTACAGACTGTCTCCTCAAGCAACTCCCTGACCCCTCTATATCCATAAGACTGACAATCGGCAGACATCATCCTGGGACAAACATAGCAGAAAAAGAAACTGGTAGCATCCCTCGCTATTCCGCAGCCGCAGCCGGAATGAGGTCCATTCTACAAGCAGGGCCCGGAGTGGACCTCAGCAGTCGTACAGCGAAGGGGCTAGACTGGTAGAAGGAAAACCAAGTCACAGAAATACTCCATCATCAACAATCTGGGTGTCCACTCAGAGATCCAATCAAAAAGTCAGCAACTACACAGACGACAGGTGGATAAATCCACAAAGATGGGAAGAAACCAGCGCAAAAAGGAGAAAAACACCCGAAACCAGAACACCTCGCCACCTAGAAAGGACCAAAACTCCTCACCAGCAAGGGAACAAAGCTGGACGGAGAATGACTGTGACGAAATGACGGAATTGGACTTCAGAAGGTGGATAATGAGAAACTTTTGTGAGCTAAAAGAACATGTTTTAAATCAATGTAAAGAAACTAAGAACCTTGAAAAAAGATTTGAGGAAATGATAACAAGAATGGATACCTTAGAGAGGAATATGAATGAATTAAAGGAGCTGAAAAACACAATACGAGAACTTCGTGAAGCATGCACAAGTTTCAATAGCCGAATTGATCAAGCAGAAGAAAGAATATCTGAAGTCGAAGATCAACTCAATGAAATAAAACGAGAAGCCAAGATCAGAGAAATAAGCACAAAAAGGAATGAACAAAGTCTCCAAGAAATGTGGGACTATGTGAAGAGACCTAACCTACGTTTGATAGGCGTACCAGAATGTGATGAAGAGAATGAATCCAAGCTGGAAAATACTCTGCAGGACATTATCCAGGAAAATTTCCCCCACCTAGCAAGACAGGCCAACACTCAAATGCAGGAAATACATAGAACACCACAGAGATATTCCGCAAGAAGAGCAACCCCAAGGCACATAATCGTCAGATTCAACAAGGTTGAAATAAAGGAGAAAATACTAAGGGCAGCCAGAGAGAAAGGTCTGGTCACCCACAAAGGGAAGCCCATCAGACTCACAGCAGGTCTCTCGGCAGAAACTCTACAAGCCAGAAGAGAGTGGGGGCCAATATTCAACATTCTTAAAGAAAAGAACTTTCAACCCAGAATTTCATATCCAGCCAAACTGAGCTTCAGAAGTGAAGGAAAAATAAAATCCTTTGCCAACAAGCAAGCACTCAGAGATTTTGTCACCACCAGCCCTGCTTTACAAGAGCTCCTGAAAGAGGCACTACACATAGAAAGGATAAATCAGTACTAGCCATTCCAAAATCACACTAAATGCTAAAGAGCTTCAACATAATGAAGAATCTACAACAACTAATGGGCAAAACAGCCAGCTAGCATCAAAATGGCAGTGTCAAATTTACACATAACCATATTAACCCTAAATGTAAATGGACTAAATGCACCAATCAAAAGACACAGACTGGCAAATTGGATAAAGAGCCAAAACCCAGCAGTGTGCTGTATCCAGGAAACCCATCTCACATGCAAGGATACACAAAGGCTCAAAATAAAGGGATGGAGGAAGATTTACCAAGCAAATGGAGAGCAAAAGAAAGCAGGAGTTGCAATCCTCATCTCTGATAAAATAGACTTTAAAGCAACAAAGATCAAAAGAGACAAAGAAGGCCATTACATAATGGTAAAAGGATTGATACAACAAGAAGAGCTAACGATCCTAAACATATATGGACCCAATACAGGAGCACCCAGATACATAAGGCAAGTTCTTAACGACTTACAAAGAGACTTAGACTCCCACACAATAATAGCAGGAGACTTTAACACTCCACTGTCAATATTAGACAGATCAACCAGACAGAAAATCAACAAGGATATCCAGGGCTTGAACTCAGACCTGGAGCAAGCAAACCTGATAGACATTTACAGAACTCTCCACCCCAAATCCACAGAATATACATTCTTCTCAGCACCACATCATACCTACTCTAAAATTGACCACATAATTGGAAGTAAAGCACTGCTCAGCAAATGTAAAACAACTGAAATCATAACAAACAGCCTCTCAGACCATAGTGCAATCAAGTTAGAACTCAGAATACAGAAACCAACCCAGAACAGCACAGCTTCATGGAAACTGAACAACTGGCTCCTGAATGTTGACTGGATAAACAACGAAATGAAGGCAGAAATAAAGAAGTTCTTCGAAACCAATGAGAACGAAGGCACAACATGCCAGAATCTCTGGGACACATTTAAAGCAGTCTCTAGAGGAAAGTATATAGCAATAAGTGCCCATATGAGAAGAATGGAGAGATCCAAAATTGACACCCTATCGTCAAAATTGAAAGAGCTAGAGGAGCAAGATTTAAAAAACTCAAAACCCAGCAGAAGACAAGAAATAACTAAGATCAGAGCTGAACTGAAGGAGATTGAGACACGAAAAACCCTCCAAAAAATCAATAAATCCAAGAGCTGGTTTTTTGAAAAGATCAACAAAATAGACAGACCACTAGCCAGATTGATAAAAAAGAAAAGAGAGAACAACCAAATAGATGCAATAAAAAATGATAAAGGGGAAATCACCACAGATTCCACAGAAATTCAAACCATCATCAGAGAATATTACAAACAACTCTATGCACATAAACTAGTAAACCTGGAAGAAATGGATAAATTCCTGGACTCCTGTGTCCTCCCAAGCCTAAACCAGGAGGAAGCGAAACTATGAATAGACCAATAACAAGGGCAGAAGTCGAGGCAGCAATTAAGAGCCTACCACACAAAAAAAGCCCAGGTCCAGATGGGTTCACAGCCGAATTCTACCAGACACACAAAGAGGAGCTGGTACCATTTCTTCTGAAACTATTCCAAATAATCCAAAAAGAAGGAATCCTACCCAAATTATTCTACGAGACCAATATCATCCTGATACCAAAACCCGGCAGAGACCCAACGAGAAAAGAAAACTTCAGGCCAATATCCATGATGAACATAGATGCAAAAATCTTCAATAAAATATTGGCAAGCCGATTGCAACAGCAAATCAAAAAACTTATTCACCATGATCAAGTAGGATTCATCCCGGGGATGCAAGGCTGGTTCAACATATGCAAGTCTATCAACGTAATTCACCACATAAACAGAACCAAAAACAAAAACCACATGATTATCTCAATTGATGCAGAGAAGGCATTTGACAAAATTCAACAGCCCTTTATGCTAAAAACCCTCAATAAACTCGGTATCGATGGAACGTATCTCAAAGTAATAAAAGCTATTTATGACAAACCAACAGCCAATATCATACTGAATGGGCAAAAACTGGAAGCATTCCCTTTGAAATCTGGCACTAGACAAGGATGCCCTCTGTCACCACTCCTATTCAATATAGTACTGGAAGTTCTAGCCAGAGCAATCAGGCAAGAAAAAGAAATAAAGGGTATTCAAATAGGAAAGGTGGAAGCCAAATTGTCTCTATTTGCAGATGACATGATAATATACCTGGAAGACCCCATCACCTCAGCCCAAAAACTCCTGAAACTGATAAGCAACTTCAGCAAAGTCTCAGGATATAAAATCAATGTGCAAAAATCACAAGCCTTCCTCTACACCAATAACAGACTAAAAGAGAGCCAAATCAAGAATGAACTGCCATTCACAATTGCTACAAAAAGAATAAAATACCTTGGAATACAACTCACAAGGAACGTAAGGGACCTCTTCAGGGAAAACTACAAACCACTGCTCAACGAAATCAGAGAGGACACAAACAGATGGAGAAACATTCCATGTTCATGGTTAGGAAGAATTAATATCGTGAAAATGGCTATACTGCCCAAAGTAATTTACAGAATCAACGCTATCCCCATCAAGCTACCATTGACTTTCTTCACAGAACTGGAAAAAACCACCTTGAACTTCATATGGAACCAAAAGAGAGCCCGCATAGCCAAGTCAATTCTAAGCAAAAAGAACACAGCGGGGGGCATCACACTACCGGATTTCAAATTATACTATAAGGCTACAGTAATCAAAACAGCATGGTACTGGTACCAAAACAGAGATATAGATCAATGGAACAAAACAGAGGCATCAGAGGCAACACAACATACTATAACCATACAATCTTTGATAAACCTGACAAAAACAAGCAATGGGGAAAGGATTCCCTGTTCAACAAATGGTGTTGGGAAAACTGGCTAGCCATGTGTAGAAAGCAGAAACTGGACCCCTTCCTGACACCTTACACCAAAATTAACTCCAGATGGATTAAAGACTTAAACATAAGACCCGGCACCATAAAAACCCTGGAAGGAAATCTAGGCAAAACCATCCAGGACATAGGAGTAGGCAAGGACTTCATGAACAAAACACCAAAAGCATTGGCAACAAAAGCCAAAATAGACAAATGGGACCTAATGAAACTCCACAGCTTCTGCACAGCAAAAGAAACAGTCCCTAGTGTGAATCGGCAACCAACAGAATGGGAAAAAATTTTTGCAGTTTACCCATCTGACAAAGGGCTGATATCCAGAATTTACAAAGAACTGAAACAGATTTACAGGAAAAAAACAAACAAGCCCATTCATAAGTGGTCAAAGGATATGAACAGACACTTTATGAAAGAAGACATATATGAGGCCAACAATCATATGAAAAAATGCTCATCGTCACTGGTCATCAGAGAGATGCAAATCAAAACCACATTGAGATACCATCTCACGCCAGTTAGAATGCCGATCATTAAAAAATCTGGAGACAACAGATGCTGGAGAGGCTGTGGAGAAAAAGGAACACTTTTACACTGTTGGTGGGAGTGTAAATTAGTCCAACCATTGTGGAAGACGGTGTGGCGATGCCTCAAGGCCTTAGAAATAGAAATTCCATTTGACCCAGCAATCCCATTACTGGGTATATATCCAAAGGACTATAAATCATTCTACTACAAGGACACATGCACACGAATGTTCATTGCAGCACTGTTTACAACAGCAAAGACCTGGAATCAACCCAAATGCCCATCGATGATAGACTGGATTGGGAAAATGTGGCACATATACACCATGGAGTATTATGCAGCAATCAGAAATGATGAGTTCGTGTCGTTTATAGGGACATGGATGAATCTGGAGAACATCATTCTCAGCAAACTGACACAAGAACAGAAAATGAAACACCGTATATTCTCACTCATAGGCGGGTGATGAAAAATGAGAACACATGGACACAGAGAGGGGAGTACTAAACTCTGGGGTCTATAGGGGGGAAAGGGGAGGGCCAGTGGGAGGGGGAGGTGGGGAGGGATTGCCAGGGGAGAAATACCAAATGTGGGTGAAGGGGAGAAACCAAACAAAACACACTGCCATGTGTGTACCTATGCAACTGTATTGCATGCTCTGCACATGTACCCCAAAACCTAAAATGCAATGAAAAAAAAAAAAGAAAGCAACAAAGATCAAAAGAGACAAAGAAGGCCATTACATAATGGTAAAAGGATCAATGCAACAAGATGATCTAACAATCCTAAATATATGCACCCGATACAGGAGCACCCAGATACATAAAGCAAGTTCTTAATGACCTACAAAGAGACTTAGACTCCTACACAATAATAGTGGGAGACTTTAATACTCCACTGTCAATATTAGACAGATCAACAAGACAGAAAATTAACAAAGATTTCCAGGATTCGAACTCAGACCTGGACCAAGCAAACCTAATAGACATCTATAGAACTCTCCACCCCAAATCCACAGAATATACATTCTTCTTAGCACCACATAATTGGAAATAAATCACTCCTCAGCAAATGCAATACAATAGAAATCAAAACAAACTGTCTCTCAGACCACAGTGCAATCAAGTTAGAACTCAGAATTCAGAAACTAACTCAGAACCACACAGCTTTATGGAAACTGAACAACTGGCTCTTGAATATTGATTGGATAAAAGATGAAATGAAGGCAGAAATAAAGATCTTCTTCAAAACCAACGAGAACGGAGACACAACGTACCAGAATCTCTGGGACACATTTAAAGCAGTGTCTAGAGGAAAATATATATCAATATATGCCCACATGAGAAGCAGGGAAAGATCTAAAATCACCACCTATCATCAAAATTGAATGAGCTAGAGGAGCAAGATTAAAAAAACTCAAAACCTAGCAGAAGACAAGAAATAACTAAGATCAGAGCAGAACTGAAGGAGATAGAGACACACACAAAAAAACCCTTTAAATAATCAATAAATCCAGGAGCTGGTTTTTTTGAAAAGATCAACAAAATAGACCACTAGCCAGACTAATAAAAAGAAAAGAGAGAATAATCAAATAGATACAATAAAAAACAATAAAGGAGATATCACCACAGATTCCACAGAAATACATACCATCATCAGAGATTATTACAAACAACTCTATGCACATAAACTAGTAAACCTGGAAGAAACGGATAAATTCCTGGACACTTGCATCCTCCCAAGCCTAAACCAGGAAGAAGTCACAACCATGAATAGACCAATAACAAGGTCTGAAGTTGAGGCAGCAATTAAAAGCCTACCCCCCGCAAAAAAGCCCAGGTTCAGATGGGTTCACAGCCGAATTCTACCAGACATACAAAGAGAAGCTGGTACCATTCCTTCTGAAACTATTCCGAACAATCCAAAAAGAGGGAATCCTTCCCAAATCATTTTATGAGACCAACATCATCCTGATAGCAGAACCTGGCAGAGACTCAACAAGAAAACAAAACTTCAGGCCAATATCCATGATGAACATAGATGCAAAAATCTTCAATAAAATACTGGCAAGCCAATTGCAGCAACACGTCAAAAAGCTTATCCACTGTGATCAAGTTGAGTCCTGTTGTGAGTGAGCCCTGAGCAGTGGAGACTACTGGAAAACTAGTGAGGCAGGAATAAAAAAATGTGCGTAGAACCAAAAAAATCCGAACACTGTTTTGGCTAGAACCTTCTCTAAGAGTATTTAACAATATAATTCATGATGTCTTTTGATTTTCTCATTCTGAATCAGTGTTTGTTTTAAAGTCTTTGCTAAAATTATAAGATAAAAAGTTAAGTATTGTCAAAACAAAATAAAAAATAAGTCATTCTACCATAGTTACTTGTACTCTCAAACTTGGTGTTTATAATTCACATAGACCTGTGAGAGCCTTATCCTTTATTACATATAAAAGTCTGTCATTGCTCTAGTATTATTTCCCTATGCTGCTAGTAGAAAAAGACCCATACATAGAATTGTTAATAGAAATAATGGGAACACTATGTAATGACAAAAAATACAGCTTTAAAGGAAAAAAACAAAGGGCCCAAATATAAATGAGGCATCATCTACACTCTTTGGAATGTAATAAACATTTTTAATGTCTCTTGTTCAAAATCTATTTGTTGCCCCTTCACTGTCACCTCCCTCCCTCCCTTCCTCCCTTCCTTTCTTTCAAGATAAAAATAATTGACAGTCTTCATCAATTTGAGCTGGTATATCTCCACTCTAAAGAATTAAAAAGAAACCCCACAGTAGCCTTAAAATTACACATAGGACAAAACTGGGTTGAATAGAATCCTTTAGAGGACATTATTCATTTGCAAGTCTTGAGAATTTGATGTTTTTGTGTGTGTATGATTTGTGTGTTAGTTGTGTTAATTATACATTATGTTTAGAAAAATACTTTTTGTGAAACAGTGTAAATGTCAGTCTCATTAGCCATCATTATTACCCTTCAGGATAAAGGCACTTTCGATGAATGATAATTTCCCTTCATATTTCTGTGTATGCATACAAATGTAAACATTGTTTTTTTAAGTTCATTCATCTTATTTTCAGCATCAGTAACCCTGCTTTTTTTCAAAGTGTTTTCAAACCAACTTCTAAACTTGAAAAAAGAAAATTGGCCTTATTGTAAACTTAGCTTAAACTAGTTCAGATTAATTCATGGGGAAAAGAGAGAGCAAACTCATGGAAGGCCCACTCTTGGACAATTAAATTCTGATAATGTTAGCAAGGTAGTTTGATAGGTGAATGTAGGGGAGGTACGATTTGATACTGTTTATTTAAACTGTCCAATTTGAGCCTGACCGACACAAATGACTCTGTCTTTTCCTCATTTCCAACTGGATTCTCCCTATTTACATATAGTTGTCAGTGGGCTTTTGCTAATATATGCTTTCTAAAAGAAACTACCTGGCAGATAAAAATGATGATTAGTCAGGTGCAGTGGTGGGTGCCTGTAATCCCAGCTACCTGGGAGGCTGAGGCATCAGAATTACTTCACCCTGGGAAGCAGAGGTTACAGTGAGCTGAGATCACACCACTGCACTCCAGCCTGGGTGACAGAGTGAGACTCTACCACCCCCACCACACAATCTTAGGCGTTTCAAATAATTTTCGTGTCTTTATTTTGACCCCTATAATAACATGTTGAGGTATGATCAGAAACTCCTAAAGAATGTCTTCCTAAAATCCTTACTTGTGGTTACACTAAGACCCAAAGGAAGAAAATAATTTGCCCAAGGTTATATTAATAACATTGGTAATTATCAGATACAGTGCATTTATTATGTTGCACATTTGATATTGGGCACATAGGAGATAATAAATATTTGCTAAATTATTCTGTTCTCGTTTAAATATGGGCAAAACTGAAGGACATAAAAAAGTGGTGATTTAAGTGAGGTTTCATAATTTAATGATAAAACGGGAACTGGAAATTTGAATCACAGTTCATTTTCTTTTTCTTCTCTATCTCTAGACCTGCCATCCAATTGAAGATCTAGATTCAGATGACTTTTTTCAAGGCTGGAATTTCCCAAGAGCTATTGAATAACACACACAAGGAAAGAGGGATCAAACAGCAACAAAATATTGAAAATCAGTTGCATTGAGGAATACGGCACAACCAGACAAGAGAGATATTACCGAGGAACTGTTCTGTAAGAGCACTGATTCCTGGTCTGGGTACCATAATCCAACTGTAATTGCTGGTGGGATCTACTGAGTTCAGGTTAATCTCCTTAAGAAGTAAAAAAGTCCTTAGGATTTCATTAATATGGCAAAAAGTATTTATCAAGAATGGATGATAAAATGTTCACTAAACAATGTAATGGAATTACATGCTGCAAATGTTAAATAATATACAGAAATAAAGACAATAAAATTTTAGAGTTAACTTTCAGTCTCTTTTTCACTTACATACAGGTAAAGCATTTAGCCTGACACATTTAGGAGCGTTTTTCTTCTCCCAGTTTATTTTGTAAATTTTTCTATATTTATCATCTCCTTCTGCATTCTTGACTGATCTGTCTCATATTGATCTGCAGTATACTGTTGAAACAACCTTGTTGTCTGGGGTGCTACCCAAAGTTCTTTGTCTCATGACAAGAGTTACACTAAGGAGATAAAGGATGAGGACACTCCAAGGGTGAGGTTAGAGCAGAAGTCTTATGAGTGGAAGAAAAAGAGAAAGCTCTCTGCTGCAGACAGGGGTCCTGAAAAAGGGTTTCCATTCCACAGTGAAATACAAGGATTTTTATAAATGAGCTAGCATGGAGGGGTGATGTCTCATCTACAAAAGGCACAAAAAACCAGTTAAGTCTAGGTGTGTCATTTTCATAGGGCACTAATATCCAGCAGCACTCCCCAGCAACCTTTTATTGCACAGGCAGGCCCTTAGCCTAAGTTGTTCCGTGTTATTTATCTTTATTACTGCACATGTGCTAAGGGGGCAGAACCCTCCATGGTGGAAGTGCCCAGCCCAAGGTACTTCTTTTTATTGGCACAGCTGCAGACACCCCCATCCTGGGCAAGCTTCTTTATCTGAGTATGTCCAAGAAAGGAAAGGAATGTACTCACCAGGTCCACTGTGCTAACTGGGGCCCACCATATGTACGTCCAGCTTACTGATTACATAGGAGGCTCCCTCTTTGTGTTGGACGTTGCTTCCTTATCTATGTTTGCAACCTGATCTTCTAGGCTGCTCTTTTTTTTTTTTTTTTTTTTGAGAGAGAAAAGAAAGCAGACTTTATTTTAATAAGACAAAGAAATTGATCATCCTGTCTTCCTAATTTGCTGTTTCTTTATGGTTAGTGAGTCGCTTTGCATTTTTTCCAAGACGCAAGACACATAGTCCCATCTCCTTTCCATCCGAGCAGTGTCTAGTTGTATTCTGAGAATTACACAGTGTTTGATTTTTACACTCCATGATACTAATGACTTCATAAGCATCTTCAGTTCCTCCATTCATTCCTATCATTGGAGAGAGAATTCTGCCAAGGACTCTTTGCCCTAAGTATCTGCTTAGCTAGTTCCTTTTTCTTTTCTTTTCTTCCTTTTTTTTTTGAGATGGACTCTCATCCTGTCACCCAGGCCAGAGTGCAATGACATGATCTTGGCTCACTCCAACCTCCATTTCCCAGGTTCAAGTGACTCTCCCACCTCAGCCTCTTGAGTAGCTGGCATTAGAGGCACACACTACCATGCTCCACTAGTTTTTTGCATCTTTAGTACAGTCAGGGTTTCACCATGTTGGCCAGGCTGGTCTTGAACTCCTGACGTCATAGTCCACCCAAAGTGCTGGGATTACAGGCATGAGCCACTATATCTGGCCTGCCTAGCTAGTTTCTTCATTCTCTCTCACTGTCATTTCTTTGTATAAAGATTTATGAAGTCTAAATTTTTCAAAATCCAGACTACAAATACACAATATTCAGCAATGGCAGCCAATGGGCATGGTTGCGGTTTAGTCTGGTGAATGTTTTTTCTTTCCTTTTGGCATCAAGCACCCTCAATTCTTCCTTTTGGGTACTTCCTCCCTCTCCCAACTCTTCATGGCCCCACAGGGGCTGTCAACCATCTTCTCGTGACTTCAACCTCCAAATATTGGCCACAGACTAGACATATGAGTTAGACTTGAGCAAGAAGAGATCTCATCTTATTTGTCAATGGTTTATAGATGAGCATTGATATGGTTTGGCTCTGTGTCCCCATCCAAATGTCATCTTTAAGCTCCCATAATTCCCACTTGTTGTGGGATGGATCTGGTGGGAGACAACTGAATCATAGGGACAGGTCTTTCCCATGCTGTTCTCGTAATAGTGACTGGGTCTCATGAGATCTGATGGTTTTAAAAATGGGAGTTTCTCTGTCCAAGCTATCCCTTTGCCTGCTGCCATCCATGTAACTTGCTCCTCCTTGCCTCCTGCCATGATTGTGAGGCTTCCCCAGCCATGTGGAACTGTAAGTCCAATTAAACCTCTTTCTTTATACATTCCCCAGTCTCGGGTACATCTTTATCAGCAGTGTGAAAATAAAATAATGCAAGCATACAAGCCAAGTTGGAACCATAAATGCTCTGCCTAGGACCTTTCAGGAAAACTGTCCTGCTCACATTTGGGGTCATGTAACAAGTAAGTGGTAAACTTGAACATAATTGGAATATTTAATCACAACAGGAATTCAAAGTCACTATAATATAATAAATGAAAAACACACTTTTCAATCTTTGGGAAAAATTCCCTTTGATGTTTACTTGCTCCAATATTGTTTTTCTTGTGATATTGTAGGCATTTCATATTTAAAAATATATTATAACTTTAAAAATATATATTCTCCACTAGCACCTGATTTGAGAAAACAATATAAGGTTCTTCTTTTAAGTGTTTCAGTAAATGCTGGGTCATTAATGGATTCCATGGAAAACTGTTTATACAGTTGCAATAGTTCATGCTGCCACGATTGTTTTCAGTATAGTAAACCTTTATTTGAATGGTGATAATTTGATATCCAATGTAAAAAAATTAACTCTGAAATTTAATTTGGAAATATAGACTCACTGAGCAGAGGATTTGCATAGTTAGTCTCTTCACTCTCTTCACTAGTATTAGTCACATTGGATAAGTTGGTATTAATGTCAAAAGTTTGGAATTTCTTTGCAAAAATAATTATTTATAAACATCATTGCTTTATTTGTCTTCAAAATATATTAATCTCTTTGATACTTTCAGGAAAAAGGATATATAATAAATTTAGTGCTGGCATAATTTTGCTCATCATATTAGACAACTTCAATATCATGCTCAATAAGCAAATAAATTTTTAAAAATACTTCAAAAGTGAAACTTCGTTTCTAGACTAGATATGTTTATTAATGTCATCAATTGTTTCTAAAAGTAGTGTCCTATTGCCACTTGATTTTTGGGTTGCATGATACCATCAGCTTGACTATCTTGTAGCAGAATAAAAAAAGATTTCAGGATGTGTTTGCCATACAGTTCACTGTTTCATTGAAGCTACAAAGTAGTTGTATAGATCTGGAAAAATAGAAATCATGGTGGTATCAAATTTACATAACACACAAAATAGAAAACAGAATGTCTAAATTTTTTTTGAGGATCTCCTTTATAATCTATTTCTACACATATTTGCAAAACTGTTGAATGCTTGGTTTCTCAAGTTAGTTTTATCTAGAAAAAGTGTTTTAAAATAGTTCATTAAAAATTGCTTTTTTTGGAACCATGTGTTCTACTGGACCAAATATTTGCACTTTGAAAATCTGCAAACCATAGTATTGGAAGTTCTAGCCAGAGCAATCAGGCAAGAGAAAGAAATAAAGCGTATTCATTTAGGAAAGGAGGAAGTCAAGTTGTCTCTATTTGCAGATGACATGATTTTATATTTAGAAGACCCCATTGTATTAGCCAAAAATCTCCTGAAACTGATAAGCAACTTCAGCAATGTCTCAGGATACAAAATCAATGTGCAAAAATTACAAGCTTTCCTATACACCAATAACAGACGTAAAGAGAGCCAAATCAAGAGCTAACTCCCATTCACAATTGCTACAAAGAGAATAAAATACCTAGGAATACAACCAATAAGGAATGTAAAGGACATGTTCAAGGAGAACTATGAACCACTGCTCAAGGAAATAAGAGAGGACACAAACAGATGGAGAAACAGTCCATGCTCATGGTTAGGAAGAATCAATATTGTAAAAATGACCATACTGCCCAGAGTAATTTATAGATTCAATGCTATCCCCATTAGGCTACCTACGACCCTCTTCACAGAACTGGAAAAAACCACCTTAAACTTCATATGGAACCAAAAGAGAGCCCACATAGCCAAGACAATCCTAAGCAAAAAGAACAAAGCTGGAAGCATCACACTATCTGACGTCAAACTATACTACAAGCCTACAGTAATCAAAACAGCACAGTACTGGTACCAAAACAGAGATATAGACCAATGGAAAAGAACAGAGGCCCGGAGGCAGCGACACACATTTATAACCATCTGATCTTTGACAAACCTGACAAAAACAAGCAATGGGGAAAGGATTCTTTGTTTAATAAATGGTGTTGGAAAAACTGGCTAGCCATGCACAGAAAGCAGAAACTGGACCCCTTCCTGACACCTTACACTAAAATTAACTCCAGATGAATTAAAGACTTAAACATAAGACCTCACACTGTAAAACTCCTAGAAGAAAACCTAGGCAAAACCATTCAGGACATAGGCATAGGCAAGGACTTCATGACTAAAACACTGAAAGCATTGGAAACAAAAGCAAAAATAGACAAGTGGGATATAGTTAAACTCCAGAACTGGCAACCAATGGAATGGGAAAAAATTTTTGCGATCTACCCATCTGACAAAGGGCTAATGTCCAGAATCTACAAAGAACTGAAACAGATTTACAAGAAAAAAAGCAGACAAACCCATACAAAAGTGAGCAAAGGACATGAACAGACACTTTTTAAAAGAAAACATATATTAGGCCAAGAAACATAGGAAAAAACTCTCATCGTCACTGGTCATTAGAGAAATGCGAATCAAAACCACATTGAGCTACCATCTCACGCCAGTTAGAATGGCGATCATTACAAAATTTGGAGACAACAGATGCTGGAGAGAATGTAGAGAAATAGAAACACTTTCACACTGTTGGTGGGAGTGTAAATTAGATCAACCATTGTGGAAGATAGCGTGGCAAGTCCTCAAGGACCTAAAAATAGAAATTCCATTTGACCCAGCAATCCCATTACTGGGTAAAATCCAAAGGATTATAAATCATTCTATTATAAAGACACATGCACATGAATGTTCATTGCAGTCCTGTTTACAATAGCAAAGACCTGGAACCAACCCAAATGCCCATTGATGATAGCCTGGACAAGGAAAATGTGGCACATATACACCATGCAATACTATGCAGTCATAAAGGACAATGAGCTCGTGTCCTTTGTAGGGACATGGATGAATCTGGAAAGCATCATTCTCAGCAAACTGACACAAGAACAGAAAAACAAACACTGCATGTTGTCACTCATAGGCAGGTGTTGAGCAATGAGAACTCATGGACACAGGGAGGGCAGCATCATGCACTGGTGTCTATTCGCGGGGGGGGGGGGCTAGGGGAGAAATGCCAGATATAGGTGATGGGGGGATGGAGGCAACAAACCACATTGCCATATATGTACCTATGCAACAATCCTACATGTTTTGCACTTGTACCCATAACCTAAAGTGCAATGAAATAAAAGAAAAAAAGAAAAAGAAACCCTATAGCAAACACACATAATGGAAACACTTTGGAAGGTAGAAAACGAAGCAAATATACTTGCTCTAATCACTACTTTTGCCAAGCTTTGAAAGGCCTTGTCTAATTCATTCAAATAAAAAAAAAGGTAAAGATTGAAAAAAAAAAGTAATAGTTTGAAGAATGAGAATGGGTGCAGTGATGGACATCATTTAGTACAGATTTTAGCATGTCAGTACTGATAATACTAAGTACTCAAAAGTGTCCAATTTGAAAAATGTGTGCTTAACAATGCTGCAGAAATAGACAACATGAAAAATGAGAGAAACTATTTGAATAATGTCAAACTTATGCACAGGATTTCATTTTTGGCAAGACAATCCATGATGTCCAGAGAATCATCCAAGATACTTTATCAGCCTGGTAATGGAAAGTTTCTTCATTTGGCAGAAATCATAGCAGTGTCTAATAATGATATAGCAGAACATTTATAAAAATATCAATATTAATATCAAATAATACTATGACTCAGAGAAATACAAAACTCAGTTATTAAAATTGTAGCAGATGCAATGAATGAAATTATTTTGGGTGACACAAGGTAATTAAACAGATCTTAATTATTATAGATCCAGTCTTCATATAAAACCATGAAGGATTTTTTTTGCTGAATTCTTGGAGGTTTATTTTGAGATACAAAATTGATTAGAATGAGAAAATAATTATAACAAAGTACATATTTTTAAAAGTAAATATGCCACAAAAATTGTAAAATCTAGAAAAATAATCTAATATTTTTATTAAACTGCCAAGTCATATACAATTTTTGGAAAAAACAATTAATGTTAGATTTGCAGATTTTTAAATATATATATATTTTTTATTTACTTTAGATTCTGGGATAAATGTGCAGATCATGCAGAATTGTTGCATAGGTACATACATGGCAATGTGGTTTCCTGCCTCCATCCCCGTCACCTATACCTAACATTTCTCCCTGTGTTATCCCTCCCCGACCTCCCTACCCCACATCGTCCCTCCACTACTTTCCACGAAAATACCCCAGTGTGTGATGCTTCCCTCCCTGGTGTCCGTGAGTTCTCATTGTTCAACACCCACCTATGAGTTAGAACATGTGGCACTTGATTTTCTGTTCTTGTGTCAGTTTGCTGAGAATGATGGTTTCCAGATTCACCCATGTCCCTACAAAGGATACAAACTTATCATTTTTTATGGCTGCATAGTATTCCATGGTGTATATGTGCCACATTTTCCTTGTTCAGTCTATCATCGATGGGCATTTGGGTTGGTTCCAGGTCTTTGCTATTGTAAGCAGTGCCACAATGAACATACACGTGCATGTGTCTTTATAATACAGTGTCATTTTATAATGTTTAAATTTCTTACTTGAGGTAGATAATTGCCAATGATCTCTAGCTTTTAAATTTTGTGACTTAAAAAAAAATAACCATACATTTAGTTGACCTGGCAGTGGAAGTGAAATTTATTTTCTACTTTTTTGTAGGCAGTATGTGTTTACACTACATTTTGCTCAAAGTGGTAATTATAATGACCTTTTCCTTTTATTGTAGATTTTTATCTATTTTCACCATGTATATCATATATTCAGTATTCCAAATACTTAGAAATTTTTCTTCTATTATGCTTTCCATGTTCTGTTTATAATCTTAACACTTAAAATATACATACATGTATATATATATACATACATATTTTCTGACCTGGAGAAAGGACAGTGCAATGCTCACTATTTTGTTTAAGAATTTTAACATTTTGAAATAATTATATGTGTGATAAGTTGTTACATTTTAATATCAGTTTAGTTTCATATAGATGAATTTTTCCCTAACAACAAATAATAGCTGCTATAATATAATTATTGGATTTTCCAGGCCTTGCTTGTTTTACTCCATGTAGTGTTGCTACTGGGCTTCCTAGTTGACATTCCAAGATAAAGAAGCAAGTGAATTATTACATGCTAGTTAAGGAAATTCAACACAATGATCCTTTGTCTTATGGAAAAAGGAATATTCCTTGCCTTATATTAATATAAATAGAGAGCTGTACTTTAGAATTTAAGATTTTATTGAGGTTTAATATCCATCCTTTTATTATTGTTGTGGATATACTGTCTATGTTTATTTAAAAAATAAACATGCTGCTTTCTGAATTGATCTATAATTTATAAGGACATCATTATAATTACAAATATGGTGTTATTCCACATTCATCATGTTAGAATGATAGCTTAATGTTTATGATAATTCCTTCCCTATTTTTTCACAACTGATTTATCACTTGTCTGACCCAACTTCCCTCCACTCCATTGTTCTTCTCTCTCCATACATCCCACTTCACAGAGGAATGTTAATAATGGAATATGTTATTTACTTTTTCATTTACATGCTTCCAAGCTGCCATTTTTATAATTAATCACCATCATAAATATTCTCATGTATATGCTTTATATATGTATCCTCTTACTAGGTCATTGAACCAATAAAACAGCTTCTTCTAAGCATTGCTGCAAATCACAGCCCATAGTTAGTAAAATGCATAAGGTAAGCATAGATTTGCAAGATATTCTGAGTTAGGTGAAAATGGTGAAAATTTTTTGTTTCTTAAATAATACATGTGTTATTGGTACTATTAATGTTATTAGTAGTGTTAGGATTAAAAGTAGCCACTAGGTTTTATGTTTCATATCTACTATTGTTTTCATAGCTCTTAAATATTTATAAAATAAAATAGTTCTAAAAAAATTGAAGATTTTGTAGCTTCTTCTCTATATAAGGAAGTGAGTATAATATTACCTGCAGATAAAAAATTTTATCTGGCCTTGGGTCTTTTACTAAGATCAAATAACCTATCAGATATTAATTAATTGAGAGCCGTACTTTGAAAATTTTATGTGAGTTATATATTCCCACAGCTTTTCTCTTCATCTGCAGAAGAGAGAAATGTCTCAAAATGTGTTGGGTTATAAACATATTTTTTTTGTCTCTTTGGGGAAAGTTGAATCTAGGGAGCAGACATACAGATGGGGACTCTCTAATTCTTTTTTCTCCCATGAGTTTAATGGCATTTACCAGGATATGGACAAGTTTATTTTCCTCCATTAAAGATGAAAGAACTATCTGTATGATACTCAGAATACAACTCAGGTCCCAAAATGCCAACACTAGAGCAAGAATGTGGTAAAAAATCAGGATTAGAGTAAAGGCATCAGATCAGTATAAAAAATGTGAGTATCAGAATTTTAGGCTAAGCAAAGGGTGACAGAAATGGTACTAGGGTACTAGAAACACAACTTGCTTGAGTGAGGTTAGCTCATCCATTCATTCATTCACTTATTCATTCAACACATATTTATGGATCAGCTACACTGTGCAAGGAAACTTTAATTGGGAGGATATAGGACATGGTAGTAGAGATACACAACATTCAATCATTGTTTTAGTTTGTTCTCACTCTGCTATAAAGATACTACTCAAGACTGAATAATTTACAAAAGAAAGAGGTTTAATTGACTCAGTTTTGTATGGCTTGAGAGGCCTCAGGAAACTTACAATCATGGCAGAAGGCAAAGAAAAAGCAAGTACTTTCTTCACAAGGTTGCTGGAAAGAGAAAGAGTGGAAGAGTAACTGCTAAACACTTATAAAACCATTAGATCTCATGAGGACTCACTCACTACCACGAGAACAGCATGGGAAAACCACCTTCATGATCCAATCACTTTCCACCAGATGCTTCCCTCAACACATGAGGATTATGAGGATTACAATTCGAGATGAGATTTGGGTGGGGACACAGAGCCTAACTCTATCCATCATATATCTTTTTATTTGATTGGACATGTGATAGAAGTAGTAGATACATGGTGCTATATAAAATAGGAATCTAGGAGTTAAGACTGCCTTGAGGAAGCAACGGCTAAGATAAGCTTCAAGGATAAATAGGAATTATTAGAACAAAATGCCCAAAAGCACATGGTCTGGGTTACTTTCCAGTTGGAATCAGTACAATGGAAGGCCAGAGAGTAGAGAGGCATGAAAGGTGAGGTTAACACAGCACTGTGCAGAGTTCAAAGTCTTGGAAATCCAATAGGTAAAATTCAAATCCCCAGTTCACCTTTGTACTCGCCTCTTTGAGTCTTGGTTTCTTTAATTCGCATAAGTAAGTAATAGTTGGTAAAATAAGTAACAAATAATAATATGTACCTCTCTATGGTGTTGGGAGAATGAATTTCATATTTTTTCTACTATAAAAGTTATGATTTCATCCACATACCAAGCCACTAATAATTCAGAACTTCTTTGGACTATGTTTGGAGTTTGTAAGGACTTATGCCTCAGTGCTGAAATTGTGGTATTAATTTGCTGTGTAATTGGGATTCTCATTAATAATATCCATATTCATTCACAACTTTTGATAAAGAGTTTAATCTAAGTTTCATAATATGGAAAACATTTATCTCCTGCATTTTAGGAAATAATCAAATGTGAAAACACGTGTTTCAGAAGAAATGAATTGACTTTGTCACTAGGGGGAGACCTAGCCAGGTTTTGAAACTTGCCCCAACTTTCACAGTGGAGAAAATTTTTTTTTTTTTCTGAGAAGTGATGGTGTAGAAAAAGGCACTGAGAAACTTAGCAGTCCTAGCAAAAGAATTTGAGAGTTTCTTTCTCTCTCTTTTTTTCTTTTAGTGGCTTTTGACTGTGTTATATGCGGTGGAGAATAAACTTTAGGGGATGCAATTAACAACATACCCAAATGCTGAGGTGGTTAGCATGTTTGAACAAATGGTTTGAACATGGTTCTCTAGGCTAAATTCCTGGCAGTGTAGAACTGGGCTTGGAAGTATCACACCGTGCCAAGACTTCAGAGAGAAACCAAGCAAAAGAAAAGTGAGTGCCCTGACCTGGCACCCATCTGAGAGGGTATGTAAGCTTGATAAACACCATATTTTCCCGCCGAATTTTTCAGTCACCATAGTCTGTGGGTATGCATGCTTCCACTGCACATTTTTCTAAGTACATTACTCTGTAATCTTGAATCATAAGCGCTTCTGAAGAAGTAGGGGTAGTTTATCTTGACCATTCTGTAGAAGAAAAAAGTCAAGGAATGCTAGGAGGAGAAATAGCTCTCAAAGGAAATGCTCTACAAATTAATTACCCGAGGAACTAAGTCACAGAAGGGTGCATTGACACAGGCTGTTAGAATAATATTCAGTTAATTATACTTTATCAAAAAGAGATTCAAAGCATTAGAACATTGTCAATAGCAAACGATTTATCTTCTTAGTTCTCTTCAATCTATCAGTGCATGTATTTTATTTTATAGAGGACACTGGGAATAAAACAATAGACTTTTACTTTAAAAATTAAGAATTAACATGAAGTTAATATGATTAGTCATGAGAATGTTTTAAAAAATTGTTTCAGGTATACAGTGGATATTAAATGCTTCTAATTATATAATTTATAAACATCAAAGGTTAAACCTCTTACCAAGTGTAAATTTATTTTTAACAACTTGGCTATTGCCTTACTAAGCATATTTTCTTAATGTGAGTTCCATTAATATAAAGTTCAGAAGATTCAAATTACATTAGGTATGGTTGAATTAGGTATCTCTAGAAACTAATAGAAATACTTTTAAATGACAAGTACTTCTAGTACCACTTTTTCTGTCATCCTTTGCTTAGCCTAAACTATCTTCAGTGAAAAAAGCAAACAAGGGGTTAGTTACTATCTTTTATAAAGCACTTTCAGAAATCAACTACAGAAAGGAAAAAAAAAAAAAGAAACACTTTTAAATAGCACTTCTTTCTGATTATAAAAATGAATATATAGTAGTGAAATTTAAAATCATCTGTAATTCCTTTACTCCGTGAAAAACACTATTGACATGTTGAATTATTTTATTCTAGCCTTTATTCTATACAATTTTATTACAAGAATTAAATCATGCTGTATACATATTTCAAATTTTGATAATTTCTTTTTCCCAAATAACAATGCCCTTCTACAAATGAAGTACTTTTTAAGGCTTTCCTTTTAAGCACAAATGCACTATCTATTGTTTTTAAAACTACATATTTATTTAACCTTTTCTCTTGTCATTACATGTCTTCATAAATATCATTTTAAAGGTTACAAGATATTTTATAACATGGATGAATCACAATTCATTCTCCAGTTTTCTAATTATTAGGTATTTAGATGTTTCCAATAAATAACCCTGATGAATGTCTCTGATTTTAAAATGTTAGCCACACTTCACTGTATTTAATAAGGCTGTCTCACACTGAAACCAAAATAACTCTCTTTGACTTTAGCAAGATCAGATTATCATATTATTAGGTAAAAACTATAAACCACAAATAGTGGAACTAGTAAAAGTGTAAGAATCATGCTGATATAATAATGAAATCTTTGACTATTAAAAAAAACTCATTTCAGGAATTTAATATAGATTTTAGAAGTCCCACAAAATCCTACCACCTCAGTGATTAGTAGTGTCTTCATATTTAAGGATATGTAATGCAGAATAATTATTGCTATCACTTTAAAAGTACTTATGCTAAGCATACTTGTAAGTGTTCTCATTGACATGTGCTCTTTTAATCATTAAAGTGACCCTATGAGATGTGTATTTTATTATTACTTAATAAAAAAATACCAACTGCACATGGCTGTTGTAAGGAGTAAATGAGCTAATACACCTATGAAATTTATCAATACACGTAAATATATATCACTTAACTTTAAATACAATAATGCATAGGAAAACATCTAGATGAATATTGCTAATGAAGGTTACTGCTGGGGTGAGAGGGGAGGTGAGAAGGAGGAAAACAGGCATGGTGACGTCAAAGTAGATTTTAGCTTTATCAGTAATAGTTATTTTTTTCCCCAAAATAATGTAATTATATATTACTTGTTCAAATAAAACCAATTTAAAAAGACTTAACTGTTCAATTTGCAAGGGTATACTTTTAATTATTAAGACTTTTGAACCATATATTAATGATTAGCAGTTTTTTGGCTCCTTGATAGATTTCAGGAAAAAGGATAGCAGTAGACAAATTTAAAGCCAAAATTGTAGGAGTCCCTGAAAATTAGCCTTTAAAAAATATGAAGAAAATGAGTCCAAATGAATACCATACATCAAGGGCAAAATAATGTTCTTTGCAATACATTTTACATTCAACTTTTGTAGACATTTGTATATGATTTTATCTTTTCTGTAGTATAAGTTTATTTTTAGGTTATTGCCTGTACCTTCAACAATATATGTTGAGCACTTATGCTGCTCCAGAGACTGTTTTTTTTTTTGTTTGTTTGTTTTATTGTACTTTAGATTCTGGGATACATGGGCAGATCATACAGGATTGTTGCATAGGTACATAGATATCAAAGTGGTTTGCTGCCTCCATCCCCATCACTTATATCTGGCATTTCTCCCCCTGATATCCCTTTCCGATCTCCCCACCTCCCCACTGTCCCTCCCCTGGACCCTCTAACAGACTCCAATGAGTGACAATATGCAGTGTTTGTTTTTCTGTTCTTGTGTCAGTTTGCTGAGAATGATGGTTTCCAGATTCATCCATGTCCCTACAAATGTCACTAACTCATCAGTTTTCATGGCTGCATAGTATTCCATGGTGTATATGTGCCACATTTTTTTTGTCCAGTCTATCACTGATGGGCATTTGGGCTTGTTCCAGGTCTTTACTATTGTAAACAGTAAACATACATGTGCATGGGTTTTTATAACAGAATGATTTATAATCCTTTGGATATATACCCAGTAATGGGATTGCTGGGTCAAGTGGAATTTCTATTTCTGGGTCCTTGAGGAATCACCACACTGTCTTCCACAATGGTTGAACTAATTTACACTCCCACCAACAGTGTAAAAGTGTTTCTATTTCTTTCTCCACATCCTCTCCAGCATCTGTTGTCTCCAGATTTTTTAATGATCGCCATTCTAACTGGCGTGAGATGGTATCTCAGTGTGGTTTTGATTTACATTTCTGTAGTGACAAATGATAATGATAGTTTTTTTCATATTTTTCTGGCCTCAAATTTCTTCTTTTGAAATGTGTCTGTTCATATCCTTTGCCCACTTTTGGATGGGATTGTTTGTTGTCTTGTAAATCTGTTTTAGTTCTTTGTAGATTCTAGATATTAGCCCTTTGTCAGATGGGTCAATTGCAAAAATTTTTCCCATTCTGTTGGTTGCCAGTTCATGCCAATGATTATTTCCTTTGCTATGCAGAAGCTCTGGAGTTTAATTAGATCCCATTTGTCTATTTTGGCTTTTGTTGTCAATGCTTTTTGTTTTAGTCATGAAGGTCTTGCCTATGCCTATGTCCTGAATGGTTTTGCCTAGGTTTTCTTCTAAGGTTTTATGGTGTGAGAGCTTATATTTAAGTCTTTAATTCATCTGGAGTTAATTTTAGTGTAAGATGTCAGGAAGGGGTCCAGTTTCTGCTTTCCGCATATGGTTAGCCAGTTATCCCAATACCATTTATTAAACAGAAAATCCTTTCCCCATTGCTTGTTTTTGTCAGGTTTGTCAAAGATCGGATGGTTGTAGATGTGTGGCATTGCCTCTGAGGCCTCTGTTCTGTTCCATTGGTCTATAGCTCTGTTTTGGTACCAGTACCATGCTATTTTGATTACTGTAGCCTTGTAGTATAGTTTGAAGTCAGGTAGTGTGATGCCTCTGGCTTTGTTCTTTTTGCTTAGGATTGTTGTGGCTATGTGGGCTCTCTTTTAGTTCCATATGAAGTTTGAGGTGGTTCTTTCCAGTTCTGTGAAGGTCATTGGTAACTTGATGGGAATAGCATTGAATTTATAAATTACTTTGGGCAGTATGGCCATTTTAACAATACTGATTCTTCCTAACCATGAGCATGGAATGTTTCTCCATCTGTTTCTGTCCTCTCTTATTTCCTTGAGCAGTGGTTTGTAGTTTTCCTTGAAGAGGTCCTTTACATCCTTTGTTAGTTGTATTCCTAGGTATTTTATTCTCTTTGTAGCAATTGTGAATGGGAGTTTGCTCATTATTTGGCTCTCTTTACGTCTGTTATTGGTGTATAGTAATGCTTGTGATTTTTGCACATTGATTTTATATCCTGAGACTTTGCTGAAGTTGCTTATCAGTTTCAGAAGATTTTGGGCTGAGATGATAAGGTCTTCTAAATATACAATCATGTCGTCTGCAAGAAGAGACAATATGAATTCCTCCTTTTCTAATTGAATACCCTTTATTTCTTTTTCTTGCGTAACTGCTGTGGCTAGAACTTCCAATACTATATTGAATAAGATTGATGAAAGAGGGCATCCTTGTCTAATGCGAGATTTCAAAGGGAATGCTTCCAGGTTTTGCCCATTCAGTATGATATTGGCTGTGGGTTTGTCATAAGTAGCTTTTATTATTTTGAGATATGTTCCTCAATACCTAGTTTATTGAGACTTTTTAGCATAATGGGCTGCTGAGTTTTCTCGAAGGCCTTCTCTGCATTTATTGAGATAATCATATGGTTTTTGTCTTTGGTTCTGTTTACGTGGTGGATTACGTTTATAGACTTGTATATGTTGAACCAGCCTTGTATCCCCAGGATGTAGCATACTTGATCTTGATGGATAAGCTTTTTGATATGCTATTGCAATCGGTTTGCCAGTATTTTATTGAAGATTTTTGCATCTATGTTCATCATGGATATTGTTTTCTTTTTTTGTTGTGTCTCTGCCAGGTTTTGGTATCAGAATGATGTTGGTCTCATAAAATGATTTGGGAAGGATTCCCTCTTTTTATGTTGTTCAGAATGGTTTCAGAAGGAATAATACCAGCTCTTCTTTGTATGTCTGGTAGAAGTCAACTGTGAACCCATTAGGACCTGGACTATTTTTGGTCGGTAGGCTATTAATTGCTGCCTCAAGTTCAGCCTTTGTTATTGGTCTGTTCAAGGTTTCAACTTCTTCCTGATTTAGGATTGGGAGGGTGCAAGTGTCCAAAAATTTATCCATTTCTTCCATGTTTACTGGTTTATGTGCATGGAATTGTTTGTAGTAATCTCTTATGGTAGTTTGTATTTTTGTGAATTGGGTGGTGATATCCCCTTTATTGTTTTTTCTTGCAACTATTTTAGTCTTCTCCCTTTTCTTTTTTATTAATGTAGCTAGGAGTCTATCTATTTTCTTGATCTTTTTCAAAAAAACCAGTTCCTGGATTTATTGATTTTTTTTGAAGGGTTTTTTTGTGTCTCTATCTCCTTCAGTTTTGCTCTGATCTTAGTTATTTCTTGTCTTCTGCTATCTTCTGGTTCTTTTGATCCTGCTCCTCTAGCTCTTTCAATTTTGATGGTAGGGTGTCGATTTTAGATCTTTCCTCATTTCTCAATATAAATTTTATATAAATATATAAATAAAATTTATAGCAAATTATACTGCTTTAAATGTGTCCCAGAGATTCTGGTATGTTTTGTCTTCATTTTTGTTGGCTTCAAAGAACAACTGTATATCTGCCTTCATTTCATTATTTATCCAGTTGACATTCAGGAGCCAGTTGTTCAGTTTCCATGAAGTTGTGCAGTTCTGAGTTAATTTCTTACTCCCGAGTTCTAATTTGATTGCCCTGTGGTCTGAGAGACTGTTTGTTATAATTTCTGTTCTTTTGCATTTGCTCAGGAGTGATTTACTTCCAATTATGTGGTCAATTTTAGAGTAGGTGCAATGTGGTGCTGAGGAGAATGTATATTCTGTGAATTTTAGTGGAGAGTTCTGAAGATGTCTCTTAGGTTTGCTTGGTCCAGATCTGAGTTCACGTCCTGGATATCCTTGTTAATTTTCTGTCTTGTTGATCTGTCTAATATTGACAGTGGAGTGTTAAAGTTTCCCACTATTATTGTGTGGGAGTGTAAGTCTCTTTGTAGATCATTAAGAACTTGCTTTATGTATCTGGGTGCTCCTGTATTGGGTGCATATATATTTAGGATCATTAGCTCTTCTTGTTGCATTGATCCTTTTACCATTATGTAATGCCCTTCTTTGTCTCTCTTTTTTTTTTTTCAGTTTCTTTTTTTTTTTTTTTTGTATGTGTAAGCTGGTATAAACCTTCCTCCTTCTAGGCTAAAAGTGGAGAATTTCATTTATATGTATTTGAGGGTTTGAAGTTGCACAATAAATGATAATCCTTTCTCCAGCACATGTTAGGACTAATTGAAAAAAGCAAGGGGAGTGAAGGTAAACGCATTTTGAAGGATGTGGGTGGCCACAAAAGACATCTTCATAAAGCACTCCAAAGCTAGGTAGACTTATGGCAGGCCCAGCAGAGCCGCTGTATCACAGGAAAATCCAAGAGGTTTAACAAACCAGTTTTGTTAGGAGAGAACTTTATGCTGAAGTCCTCTAAATCAATGATTCTCTCTCTCTCTTTTTTTTAATGGATTGGAGGTTTCAGTGGAATGGGAGAATCACAAGGAATCAGGTGTTCAGAGGAATGTATTGAGTAAAGGTGAGGAACTAGGATGTTGAAAAGTAAAAAAAGGAGAGAAGGAGAGGAAGAAAGAGGAAGAAAAAGAGGGAGAGAGAACAGGAATATTGCTTCATTCTAAAAATGGGTATTAATAATGGCCGATCAATGTTTTGTATATTTAAAATTGAGAACTCTATAAATATTTTTTGAGTGTACTTGTTCCAGATCTGAGTTGAAGTCCTGGATATCCTCATTAATTTTCTGTCTCATTGAGTCTAAATCTCGTTATGGGTCTTATGTATCTGGGTATTAAGATACATACATCTTTGTTTCTTTTGATCTAGGTTGGTTTAAAGTGCATTTTATCAGAGACTAGGATTGCAACTCCTGCATTTTTTTTGTTCTCTATTTGCTTCATAAATCTTCCTCCATTTCTTTATTTTGAGCCTATGTGTGTCCTTGCACATGAGATGAGTTTCCTGAATACCGCATACTAATGGGTTTGACTCTTTATGCAATTTGCCAGTCTGTGTCTTTTGATTGGGGCATTTAGACCATTTACATTTACAGTTAATATTGTTATGTGTGAATTTGATCCTGCCATTTTGATGCTAGCTGCATGTTTTGCCCATTAGTTGACACATTTTCTTCATTGTGTCAATTGTCTTTACTGTTTGGTATGTTTTTGGAGTGGCTGGTAGTTGTTGTTCCTTTCCTTGTTTAGTGCTTCTTTCAGGCGCTCTTGTAAGGCAGGCCTGATGGTGACAAAAATTCTCAGAAATTTCTCGTTTGTAAAGGATTTTATTTCTCCTTTGCTTATGAAACCTAGTTTGGCTGGATATGAAATTCTAGGTTGAAAGTTCTTTTCTTTAAGGATGTTGAATATTGGCCCCCACTTTCTTCTGGCTTGTAGGGTTTCTGCCAAGAGATCCACTGTGAGTCTGATGAGCTTCCCTTTGTGGGTCCACGACCTTTCTCTCTGGCTGCCCTTGGCATTTTTTCCTTCATTTCAACCCTGGTGAATCTGATGATTATGTGCCTTGGGGTTGCTCTTCTTGAGGAATATTTTTGTGATGTTCTCTGTATTTTCTGGACTTGAATGTTGGTCTGCCTCATTAGGTTGGGGAAGTTCTCCTGGATAATATCCTGAAGAGTGTTTCCAGCTTGGATTCATTCTGTCTGTCACATTCAGGTACACCTATCAAACGTAGATTAGGTCTTTTCACGTAATCCCACATTTCTTGAGTCTTTGTTCATTTCTTTTCACTCTTTTTCTCTAATCTTGCCTTCTCATTTTATTTCACTGAGTTGATCTTCAATGTCTGATATCCTTTCTTCCACTTGAATCCTGGATTCGGCTATTGAAACGTCTATGCTTTGCAAAGTTCTCGTGTTGTGTTTTTCAGCTCCACCCAGTCATTTATATTCTTCTTAAATTCTAGTTAGCATTTCATCTAACCTTTTTTCAACGTTCTTAGTTTCTTTGCATTGGGTTTGCACATGTTCTTTTAGCTCAGAGAAGTCTGTTATTACCCACGTTCTGAAGCCTGTTTCTGTCAATTCATCCGAGTCATTTTCCATCTAGCTTTGTTCCCTAGCTGATGAGGAGTTGTGACCCCTTGGAGGAGGAGAGGCATCCTGGTTTTGATGTTTTCATTGTTTTTACACTGGTTTCTTCCCATCTTCGTGGCTTTATCTACTTGTGGTCTTTGTAGTTGGTGACTTTTGGATAAGGTCTCTTAGTGGACATCCATTTTGTTGATGTTGAAGCCATTGCTTTCTGTTTTTAGTTTTCCTTCTAACAGTCATGCCCCCCTGCTCTAGGACTGCTGAGGTCCACTCCACACCCTGTTTGCCTGGGGATCACCTGTGGGGGCTGCAGAGCAGTAAGGGTTGGTGCCAGTTTCTTCTTCTGTTATCTTCATCCCAGAAGGGTACCTGCTAGATGTTGGCCTAAGCTCTCCTTTATAAGGTATCTCTTTGGGTATATGGGGGTCGGGGAGCTGCTTGAGTAGATGGTCTGTCCCTTATCAGAGCTCAAGTGCTGTGCTGGGAGCTCTGTTTTTCTATGCAGAGCTGCTTGGCAGGTACGTTTAGGTCTGTGGCAACAGAACTCATAACTGCCTCTTTTCCCAGGTGCTCTGTCCTAGGAAGTTCAGGCTTTATTTATAAGTTCCTGACATGCTGGTTCCTTTTTTTATAGATGCCCTGCTCAGCATGGAGATATTCTAGTTACAGTCTGCCACCAGAGCCATTGCTGAGCTACCATAGGCCCAGCTGCTGTGTGAACTTCCTTGAGGTGTTTATAGAGGTACATTTAGAATTGCCTCAGTATTGGCAGACTGCCTCAGTAGTGGTGGATGCCCTTCACCCCACTAAGCTGGACCATCCTGAGTCCACCTGTGCTTGCTGCAAAACTCTCAATCCAGAGCATTTCAGATTGCTTGTTTTGTGGGGGTGGTACCCACCAAGCCAGATCACCTGGCTCCGTGTCTCAGCCCCCTCCCTTTCAGTTGAAAGGGCAGCTCTGTCTCCCAGGCATTCCAAGTGTCAGTTGAAATGGCTGCCCAGATTTGTGTGAGTTTTTGTGTGCCAACCCATGGCACCAGCTGAAACAACTGTGCTGGAAACTCATGGCACTTTTCGACCCAGGGAATCTCCTGGTCTGTGGGCAGTGAAAACTCCTTTGGAAATATGGTGATCACTCACCCTGTGCATTGTTCTTGCTGGGAACTGCACTCCAGAGCTGTTCCTATTCGGCTATCTTGGGTCCTCCTCCCAAAGAGTGTTCTAGTGAATAAAACAGACAAATCCCAGCTTTCACTGAAATCGGAGAGAGACACAATAAATGAATAAACAAATATGCACGTGTTAGATTTTGATAAGTTGGGAAGAAAAGTAAGCAGGATAAAAGGATTGAGAAAGGAAAGCTGGATAAGGTGGAGAGGTGTGGGGGTGTGCTGCTTGAGATCCAGTGATCAGGAAGACTCATCTTAAGAGGAGACAGTTGAGCAGTGGCCTTAATGAAGTAAGGGCATGAGCTCTGGGAATACCTGAGTAAGAATGTTTCAGACAGAGGAAATGGTGGGTGCAATGACCCTTAGGCCAGGAGCATACATAACACTTTGTAGAATGTCAAGTAAGCCAGCCTGGCTGGAGTTGAGCATGGGGGAGAGCCTGAGAGCAGAAGCAAAATAACAGAGCAGTCAGAGTAAGAACCAGAGTCAGCTCTTTAGTAGCTCCCTCGCTGTAGTTGGGTTTTCTGGCAGTATATGCTAAGATTGAGTTTGAGGGTGCAAGGTATTTATCAGTGGTCAACATCAATGAAAGGAAGTAGAAAGAAACAGGATTGAGTAAAGGGAGAAGCCAAAGCAGGCTTTACCAAATTTCAGTAGATCCAGCAAAAATCTAGATGTATGCTCTGTCCTTGTTCAGTTACCAGCTCTGGGGGATCCTTCACCATGAGAGAAGTAACTGTTGAGCTGAGGCACACCTTGAAGGAATTGGTAGCTGGCAGCTCTGTTGTGACAGCACTTCCTGCAGCTGGGCAGCAAGTTTTTCTTGAAGGGAGATATGAATGGTGCGTCTCTGTTCTACCACATTGGGAAATTTATTACTGTATATGCTATAGGAATAGGTTAGAATTTAAAAAAATATATGAATATTGAAACTTCTTTGATAAAGGCCAGTGGTCATTCTTCATTAATACAGAATGCTCATAAAATAATAATTGATTGATATTTTCTGAGCTTGATAAAAGTACATATCTCAATCTAAAATCCAGGGCCATAATTTACAATCATGTATTAGAAGCAATCCCATTAAATTCAGCATGCCTACTACTACTGGAATTATTTGATAGCTCTCTGGAAAGTCTAATCAATGAAGTCAGAATGGGGAAAGCTTAAACATTTTCAATAATGGAAAACAAGAAGCATTATTACCAGTATTTACACATAATATATATATATATTTAAATCTAGAAAACCCAAGAAAATTGAAAATGATTAAAAACAATAAGAAAATTAATTAGAGAAGTTACTTATGTTTAAAAATATAAAATTCATTAGCTTTTCTGTATCTCAGGTGTTGGTAAACTTTTTCTTTAGAGGGCCAGAGAGTAAATATTTTAGGCTTGTTGTCATACAGTCTCTGTTACAAGTACTTTATTCTGCCATTGTAGCACAGAATTGACCATAGACAATACGTAAACGAGGGGGCATAGCTGTGTTCCAATAACAGTTTATTTTAAATACAGGCAGCAGACCAGATTTGGCCTATATTGGGCCAAATTGGGCCGTTAGTTTACCGATCCCTGCTACATACATTTTAAAGATAGAGAAATTATAATGAAAAAAAATCTCATTGAAAACAGCAAACATGATCAAAATAATACAAACTTGATTAAAAGAGAATATGTAAGCTGTAGAGAAGAAATTTACTGGGGAACATGAAAGAAACTTCAAGTGAGTAGAGAATAAAATCTTGCTTTGATTATGAAGGTTCTATACTGTAAAAATGTCATATTCTCTTTAATTATAGATTCAAGGGAGTCTCTGTTTAAATATTTACATGATTTTAAAAATATCTCTTAGTATTTTTAATTCCTATATGTTTTTGTCATATGTATATACTATACTTTATTCAGGCTTCTATTATAAAAGTTTTAGTGTTGCTATCTTTTTTTAGCTACCGCTAACAATTTCTGCAATCAATGTGCTTGTCCATGCTGGAAAAATTATGAAAGTAAATCCACAGACCAAATTGCTACAAGCAGTATTACTGAATCAAATATCAGGTCATTTTGAATGTTGATGAGATTGTAACAAGCTGACTAAGAATGTCTTTACTCCACATTTTTTCTAGAACTGGGTGGCATCAGTTTTTAAAAATATTTCTGATATGTGAAAAATTACATATTTTAGGTTTTTAATCAGTAATATCTGATATTATGAGAGAAGGGAATTTTTCTTATGCTAACTCACTGTCTTAGTCTTTGGGCTGCTGTAACAGAATACCATAGACTGACTAGTTTATAAACAACAGAAATTTATTTCTCAGTTATAGAGGGAGGGGAGTCCATGATCGAAGTGCCAGCAGATGTGATGTCTGATGAGGACCCATTTCCTGGTTCAGAGATGGGGCCTTCTTGGTGTGTCTTACTATGTAGAAGAGGTGAATGAGCTTTCTTGAGCTATTTTATAAAGGCACTAATCCCATTCATGAGGGCTCCACCCTCATGACTTAATCACTTCCCAAAGGCCCCACCTACTAATATCATCACTTTGGGGGTTAGGATTTCAATATATGAATTTTGTGGGAATACAAACACTCAAGCCATAGCATTGATCATAGGTCTTTTTTTAAAGTGCTTATGTCCTATTTTTGTTTATTTGATTACTTTTCACTTTCTCATTGGTTTATGTGATCTCTTTATTAGTTATGAAAACTATCTCTTTGCAATTATCCTTGCAAGTCAGGTTATGATTTTCCAGTGTGTTTGAGGCTTTGTGTACTTTTTGGAACCACCAACCTTTTATATTAATCAGATTTCTGGGGGAAAAAAAATCACCTTTCATGAGGCTTCTTCTAATCGCCTATCTAAAATAGGTAGTATATACTCCAGTAGGTAAACAAGGAAATTGAGTGTCAGGAAGGATAAATATCTGACTCAAGATCACACAGTTAGTAGGTAGGAGAACCTGGAGCCAGAATTTAAGTTCAACATTTTATGACTCCAAAGTCAATATTGCTATATCATCCTGTCTCATCCCGGCCTTATCTATCTCATATGGATAGAAATATACAATTTTAGGGTTGGAAGAGATTTTTCCATACAGGGTCTTAAACAATAGATCAGGAGGGACATACCAATTCCTGGGAATAGATATTTATTTCATGCTTGTCAGTTTAACTGACAGTTACTCCTATTAGAGAAGTTCTCAGAATTATTTCTGTGATTATCTACCTGACATATAGAATCAATGTTTATATATGCATTAAGATACTCAGTTTTAGTACCCTTCCCAGATGTTAAACATTATTATATGCAATTATTATTATTTGCATTAAGAAGGTTACAATTCCTAGCTGGATTTAATAATTAATTCCCATAAGTATGGTATTTATTATTCAGAACATTATGTAGAAGCAGAACCCTCACTTTCAGTAATTAAGAGTTTCTGTGAAACTGTTTTGGAATGAATTTTCAGATTTAGTAAAAACAAAAGGCTTATAAATGGCATATTCCTGCTAAATGTCATGAAAACAAAATATATGCTTTCTGTCAGGAAATCAAAATTACTGGCAGCCCAAGGTGAACGCATAATCCGAAGAGCTGGTAACATAACGTTAACTAATTCTTCATATTTGAATGATTTAAGATGAATTATTACTCTTTACTGACCACAGAAATGATACTATTAGAATGGAAAGGTTGAGGCTTAAGGGTTCTACTTTGCAGGACTAATTTGTGTTCCCATAATTTAACAGTTAATTGTTGTGTATGGATGATCATGTTATAACACTGTATTAGCTCCTATTTTGGATAAAATCATGTGAGAATAAGGATTTGCTTAGTTAGAAAAGGCAAATTATATTTACTGCTGTTACTCATCCAATGTCAATTTTAAGTTCCTTTTTTTTCAAATTATTAGGATACAGTTTTTTGGTTTTCACAGGTTATCACGACATATAAGCTTACTGTATTATTATTCAATTCAACAAATATTTATAAGCCCTAAACACTGAAGTAAATGTTGAAGAGAATTTGGAATGATGAAGAAGACATGGGTCGCTGCTCTTGAAGGGAGTGGGAGAGAACTAATATAACCTGAATGTTATCTGTCATCTAATTTGCTTTCTCTGTACCCCTAAAATTAATCTGTCCTTTCCCTTCACTCTCTGGATACAGAACTAAGAATCTTTTTGCATTCTCCATACAGAAGCAACTTTCACAAAGTGCTGTGAAAGATGTAGACTGTGCTGATGCTTACAGAAGTCAATATGGAATAATAGTCAAGAGCATGATTCCTAGCTGTGGGTTATTGAGCAAGCAACTTAATGCCTGTGCTTTAGCTTCCCCATCTATAAAGTAGGGATAATAATAGTACTCAACCCATAGGGGTGTGGGAAGTTAATGTGTGTAGAGTAACCTTCTCTAAGTGAGCACTATAAAAAGGAACATTAGCTATTATGCTTCATAGGGGTGACAGAGAAAATTATTTTCCTTACATAGCTCATAGGAGGGGAAAAAAATCTCTAAAATTCCAATTAGATATTTCTATGCTCTCCAGATGTAACCTCTCTATCACCTGGCACAGAGATGGGTTAGGGTCTGGAATGAGTCCTCTCATTTATTCTGTCCTAAGAATGTCATCTCGAAGGCTTGGCTAATGAGTTGCACAGGCCCACAGATCACCTAGATGGAAACTTAAATACAGCTCTGTAGAAAAGGTAAAAAGGTCAGGGCTACATACAGAATCATAGTAATAATTTGCATGGAAAAATTGGACAAATTTCAACAGCAACAGTGAAAAGGAAGGATGAGCAGACAGAAGGAGAAGAGGCTGGGGAAAAAAAATCTTTAAAGAATGCTGTTAAAAGTTTTAAACATAGTATGTGTCCTTCCAATATAAGATGCCAGACTTGGCACACTCTATTTAAGAAGCCTCATTAAAATTATAGTAAAAGAAAAAAAGTTGTAAACGTATCATGGAAAGAAAGTGTGGTAGATATCAGAGGATGTGGGAAAAGGCAAGGCTGGATTAATCAGATTCCAGATGAATATCAGGCCTGATTCATCAGAGGGTAGGGTAGAGAAGGTAGAAAATAAGGATTAGTTATGTTTCTATTTGGAACTTTTGACAATGTAAAAGATAGTGGAGTAATTCCCTCAAAGCAGAAAGAAAATGACATAAATCCAGAAGTCTATACCTAAATCATTCATCCTTGTTAGAGCTGAATAAAAATGTTTTGTAAACAAGTAAGGGGCAAAAAGTTTTGCCTTTCAATAACTTTTCTAAGAAAGTTATTTGAGTGTTTGTTCTAGGAAAGCAAAGAAGTAAACCAGGATAGAATAACATGGGATTCAGAGAACAGTGTATCCAACGCAGGGAAGCAGTGGAAAGAATTCTTGTTCCAGGATGAGGGCTGGGCAGCAAGGCAAGTGGAGCCAGTCTTGAATTGGCAAAGAGGGTCATAGTGGTTGAGTGTTGGAAGAACTCAAGAATAAGGAAATGGCAGAGTGGGCAAGGGATGAGATGAGTGATTAGAAACTCCAGGTCAAAATGATAAACTATACAAGAAAACCATGGTTTTAATATGAAGCAAGTGGGCTAGGATGCTGCATGACAATGAATGAAACGGGCTCCAAGGAATTGATAGAGTGAATAAGAAGCTTGAAGACAAAGAAAAATATCTGTAAGAAGAAAGACAAAATATATACAGTAAATTCATGATTCAAAAGGATAACAAACTGAAATGTGACATGATTTTGAATAAATGATGACTAAAAAAGGAGAATCAATTTGAACTTGATTCTGGGAAGATCTCCTCTTGGGAGTGTTCATGAGCTTGGTGTCTTGGAGAAGGGAATTAAGCATACTATAATAGTACGGTGCAATGGTGATCAACATCTACACCATCAACGGATATAACTACTATTAATTGGTTTTAATCTATGGAACAAAAACTAGGCAAACACTGAAGACTTTCTTTGAGTATATAAAAGAATGTAAATGTTATGAACTTTCACATTATAAAAGCAAGAATTTGGCCACAACATTCAGAAGTGGAAGGGGAGATGTGAAGTGGAGGGAAGGATACAGGTAATAACATGGTTGTCTTACAAAGGGGGAATAAAGATAACAAGTAGAAGGCTGGGCGTGGTGGCTTATACCTGTAATCCTAGCACTTTGGGAGGCTGAGGCGGCAGGATCACTTGAGGTCAGGAGTTCAAAATCAGCTTGGCCAACATGGTGAAACCCATCTCTAAAAAGAAAAAGAAACAAAAAAGATAATAAGTAGAGGGGTCAATATTAGTGATACAACTCTACTGGGGAAGGAGAGAAATAGAGAAGGGGTTAAAGATGAACTAGTTTTTCATCAAACATGGAGGAAGTCAACAGTTAGTACCTGAAGCTGATTATTCTAAAGCAGTTGTATAAATGGGACAGAAGCTTCTAGTTCACTCTTTAATATTTATTCTCATGTTCTTTTATACAACAAAAATGAATCAAGGTACATGACCACCCAGGTAAAAGCTGTTATTTCCCTTGCAGCTAAGTATGGCCAACAGTGATGTGAGCTGAAGTAAAGTGTGCAATGTTTAGATCAGGTCCTTAAAATAAAAGGAACATGGCCTCCCTTCCTTTCTTGCTTTACCCTCCCCAGGCTCGAATGCAGCTAAGGCAGAGCCTGGTAACCCTCAGGAAAACAGCTGTATCCAAGGGAGTCAAGAATAACAAGATAAAAGAGGCCTGGGTTCCAGCACTACCAAATTGCCCTGAATTGCCTGCTATGACTATTATGTGAGAGAAAAATAACTTCTATCTCAATTTTACCACTATGTTTTTGGGTTTGGTGTTAGAAAAGTCTGACTTGCATCCTACTCCTACAAATAACTATGTAGAGACATAAAGGTAAACATGTAAGACTTTTAAAAGAAATGATCGAAAGTCGTTTTCTAGAAAAAGAATTAGTGTGGGGTGGTGGTTGAATAGAAGATATACATTGCTTTTTATATAAATCTTTCTATGCTATTTAATTTTAAGTGTGTGCATGCAGTATTTTTATCAAATAAAATGAAAGGTAGCTATGTTAATTGGATAAAAATGGAACATAAACAGTTTCTTTCTTTTGTTTTTTTTGGGGGAGGAAGGCAGGAAGGGAGGGAAGGAGGATGGTAGGGAGGAAGGAAGGGATGAAGAAAGGAAGGAAGGGAGGAAGGGGGAGGGAGGGAGGGAGGGAAGGGAAAGGAAGGAAGGAAATCAAGCAATGAGAGAGACTGCCGACCTGGATCTAAAGGTTTACAAGTTGATTTCTTTTTTTTGAGAGAAGGAAAGAAAAATAATAATAATAAGTAAAGGAGAAGAAGAAAGAGGAAGAGAAAGAAGGAGAGTAAATGGAAATATTGCTTTATTCTGAAAAAAATTGGGTATTAATAATGGCCAATCAATGTTTCATTTAAACTTATGGGTAGGTGTGATGTGGTATTGACAAGAATGTATATTTTGTGTATTTGAAGTGGAGAGCTCTATAAATATTTATTAAGTTTACTTGTTCTGGATCTGAGTTCGAGTCCTTGATATCCTTATTAATTTTCTGTCTCATTGAGTCTAAGTCTTTATGTATCTGGGTGTTAGGATTGTTAGCTCTTTTTGTTGCATTGATCCTTTTACCACTATATCTTTGTTGCTTTAAAATCTATTTTATCCGATACAAGAATTGCAACTCCTGCTTTTTATTTATTTTTTATTTTTGCTCTCCATTTGGTTGGTAAATCTTTCTCCATCCCTTTGTTTTGAGTCTTTGTGTATCCTTGCATGTGAAACAGGTCTGGATGTAACATGCCATTGGGTTTTGGCTGTGTCTTTTGATTGGGGGATTTAGTCAATTTAAATTTAGGGTTACTGCCATTTGATGTTGACTGGCTGTTTTATCCATTCTTTGGTGTAAATTCTTCTTTATGTTGGTGCTCTTTACTTTTTGGTGTATTTTTAGAAAGGCTAATACTGGTTGTTTCTTTCTGTGTGTAATGCTTCTTTCAGAAGCTCTTGTAAAGCAGGCCTGGTGGTAATAAAATCTCTTGAGTTCTTGCTTGTTCATAAAAGATTTTATTTTTCCTTCAGTTGTGAAGCTTAGTTTGGCTGGATATGAAATTCTGGGCTGAAGGTTCTGTTCTTTGAGGATGTTGAATATTGGCCCCCACTCTCTTCTGGCTTGTAACGTTTCTGCTGAGAGATCTGCTGTAAGTCTGATAGGCTTGCCTTTGTGGGTAACCTGACCTTTCTCTCTGGCTGCCCTTAGTATTTTCTCCTTTGTTTCAACCCTGGTGAATCTAACAATTATGTGCCTTGGGCTTGCTCTTCTTGAGGAATATCTTTGTGGTGTTCTCGGTATTACCTGGGGTTGAATGTTGACCTGCTTTGCTAGTTTAGGAAAATTTTCCTGAATAATATCCTGAAGGGTATTTTCCAGCTTGGATTCATTCTCTCCGTTGCATTCAGGTACACCTATAATTTTGGTCTTTTCACATAGTCCCACATTTCTTGGAGACTTTGCTCATTCCTTTTTATCCTTTTTTCTCTAATCTTTTCTTCACATTTTATTTCATTAAGTTGGACTTTGACCTCTGATATCCCTTCTTCTGCTTGAACAATTCGAGTGTTTAAACCTGTGCATACCTCTCGGAGTTCCTGTATTGTATTCTTCAGTTCCATTAATTCACTTATATTCTTCTCTAAGTTGTCTATTCTCAATAGGATTTCGTCAAACCTTTTTTCAAAGTTCTTAGTTTCTTTACATTGGGCTACAACATGTTCTTTTAACTCACAGAAGTTTCTTATTATCCATTCCCTGAAGCATGAGTCTGTTACTGGGATGCGGTCGTTCTCCATCAAGCCTTGTTCCATTGTTGATGTGGAACTGTGATCATCTTTAGAGGGAGAGGCGTTCTGATTTTGAGTATTCTCAGCTTTTTTACCCTGGTTTCTTCCCATCATTGTAAATTTATCCTCCTGTCATCTTTGAAATTACCAACTTTCAGATTAGGTCTCTTGAGTGGGTGTCCAGGGCCAGAGCAGCGGCGTTATAACTGATGGTACTTTTCTTCCCAGGATTCTCCTGTCTGGGTTCCTTCTTGTGTCTGTAGTAGGCAACTCTGCCTTCCTGGGGCTCCAAACCTCGGTCAGAAGGGGAACCGGTCCTGTTTACTCTGAGCCGAGTGCTGCCGCACTGAGGTGCCATCACAGCTGCTGCGCCAGGCTCTGGTGTTGTGCTGGGGGCCCATGTGGGTCCTCCAAACCTGTTTACTCTGCTCCGAGACCTGCCGCGCTGAGTTGCCAGCGGAACCACTGTGCCGGACACGAGAGTCACGCTGGCCACCCATGTGTTTCCTCCACTGGGGGATCTTCTGCTCTGTGAGCGACCAGAATTTGTCTGAAACTGTGGCGTCCTCTAGTTCTCCATGCCTTCCCTGAGAGCTGCAATCCTGGGATGTTAGCAATCGGCCATCTTAGATCGTTCCACATAAACAGTTTCAAAATAAAAAATGGATCACCCACTCTCTCGCCACATTGAGAAAATATTTTAGTGATTTACTTCAAGCTATTTTTCTACCTTTTTTCCTTGATTGAAAGTCTACATACGAGGAAAAAACAGAGAAAGGGGACTTCACCCCGGAGAGTAACAAGAAAGATTTGGAGAATTAATGGGTAAAACAAGAGAATTCAGTATCAAGGAAGCCAGGAGAGGGAAGGAATTCAGTAATGACACATTGGTCAGTGATTTCAAACACCACAGAAGAATCAGGAGGTTGAGATCTGGGAATATGTTAACTGATTTTGATCTTGTAGAGATCATCAGTTTGGCCATTGATGATATGCAAGAGAGTGAATGTGGTAGAAAAGAGATAGGCTGGTGAAAATGAAGTAGATCTGCTAGAACTCCGTGTGCAAATAAGAAAATGGTAGGTTATGACTTTGGAGAGATAGGATGGGTACAAAGTCATGTACGCTTGTAAGACATAGGGAGGACTGTAACTTTTATTCTAAATACCAATTTGAAGTGTTTATTATTGTACATATATACTATTTTAAATGAACCTCAACTCTTGTGTGGAGAATGGACTCTAGCAAGCAAGATAAAAGGCAACATATCAGCTAGAAGGCTGTGACAGTTACCTATTTTACAAGGCTATTGCAGTTATTGTTGTCACTGGTAGGAATCAATGCTGGCTTGTACTTGGGTAATACTGAGGAAAGAAATGAGGAAGTTTGGATTCTGGATATGGTTTGGAGTTTGGTGCCAGAAACTGTGCATGCGAAGGATGTGGGGTATGAGGAAATGGAAGAGCCAGTGGGTGAATGGGAAGAGAATGGGAAGAGAATGATACTGAATAATAGAAAGATTTAGGAAGAACTAGGTTTTAAGTAATAAATCAAGAATTCAAGTTTCAGATACCTGTTACACATTTAAGTGGAGATGTTAAGAAGCAGTTGGATATAATAAGTTTAAAACTTAAGGAGAGTTTAGTTAAAAATTCTAAACCCTACAGTCATTAATTTGTAAGTTGTCCTGAAAGCCAAATGACTGGATGAGATCATATAGGAAATAAGGGAGACAAGAAAGAGAAGAATTCCTAGGACCAAGTTCTGGGTCATGTACCACATAAACCTCAAGAATTAAGCTGGATGAAGAGAAAGAGTGGCCAAGTTGGGAAGACAACTGGAAGAGCAAATGTTCAACCCCTCTGCATAGTGGTCCCCTGCATTACAAAAGTAGCTACAGGTCTCTTTCTACACTTGGGCAGGTTGTGGGGGAGGTTGGTCTTGATTCTTCACCTTCAGACAAGGTAATGAGAAGCAGAACCATAGAAAAGCCTTGGGTTTTCTTACTACATTGGAGTAATCCTAAATACATCATATGGCCATAGTGCCTAGGATTCTAGGGTTTAAGAACAGTGGCACTATTCTATAAAAAATGAAACAAGGAATTTTATGATATGACAATTTAAACTAAACTAACAGCATATAATTGAAGCCTATTTGAGACTTCGCCATCTGACTGTGAGCAGAGTACAGAGACCACATATTTGCAGTCTCCCAGCCCAAGTACTGGCATGAGTAGTGACTCAATAAGTGTTTGTTTAAATAAAAGTTTAAATGAAAATTTATTAATATATTATTTGGGTAATTAGATTTAGTACGTTCCTAAATTTTTGAGACTTAGGTCATAAGCCACTAGTTCAATCATTCGTCTGACCCAGTTTCAAATTATGGTCTTAAAATTGTGTGCCAGACCTGTTAGTAAAGATAATAAAATTAAACATATTTTGAGCTAGAGGGGACTTGCAATTTGATTCTAAAATTAAACATTGCTTGACTCATCAAGATATTATAAGCATCTGTGAATTCAGTGAGTGATCTCAAAGGAGCTTAAAAATATGTGTAAAGAAAAGGTTTAATAGCCTCCTAATCCCTGAAAATTATTCATATTGATGAAATTCTGCTTTGGGTTTTGGGCAAATGCTCCATCTTCTCTTTTTCTTTCTGATTTACTGGAACATTTCAACCAAAGGCAGTCATACCACACTGTTAACCACATTTCCAAAGTGTTAACTTTGCTATAACCTTCAATCGACTCAAGCTCAGTAATGCCAGGAAGTAGGAGGGCAGTTTAAAATCCTAAGTGTGGCAAGGAAATAGATAGTAAAACAGAGATGCAAAGAAAATGCTTGTGATGCACTTCAGCTAAGTCAGGCATGCAAACGCTTCTGCTGGAGAGATTTTAAAACTGCATTCAGTGCTTCAAAACCATGGGCTCTACTCATCAGTGATCAAATCCATTAGAGTCTTTAGCTTCAAATTCTGTTGCTGAGGATATGACTTTGTCTATGCATATTGTCTGGATCAAACTGAATCCTGAAGGTTAGCATTATACAATCTGTGGCATTGGACATGCAGAGTTGGGGCAGGGTTTCTACATATGGACACATCAAGGCAGCTGTATCAGTGCTGACTTCATTACCAAAACAAAGATTCCCTGACAGGAAGAAAACTTTGCAATCATTTAAGATCCCTTACTTGAACATCTCTTGCTAAATTAGGCTTGGCTTTTCTATTAAAATTATGTGCTTGACCATTTCTCATCTAGTTAGAGTTTATGCTTCAAGTATTTTATGCAATGCCAGTTGGCAACCAAAAGTCTATGGCATTGGTATGTGAGCTGTAAATTGTATCTTTTACAATTTACAGTCTTGGTAACAGACTGTACAATGTAAAGATTAAAAAAAAAAAAAAAAAAAACCAGAGATCCTAAGTAAATAACCAGCCAGCACCAGAGGGATAGAGACAGATACAAAACTAGAAACAACTTTGCTCTCTTAGCTATAGTCTGGAGCTTTTTATTGTAGTGCCACATCAGTTCTGTTTGTTTTTTTTTCTTTTTTCTTTTTTTTAAGATGGGGTTTCACCATGATGGCCAGGCTGATTTTGAACTCCTGACCTCAGGTGATCCACCCACCTCGGCCTCCCAAAGTGCTAGTATGTCTGGTTTTAACTGGCCACCATATAGAAACATTATATTGGTAGGCACAAGGATCCTGTAAATATTGGCAGGTGAATATGGAGAATTTCTAAGTGCTATCATCATATTCTGAGAAACTGAGATCACACTTTTCACGGGAAAGAAGGCAAGACTAACCTTTTTTTTTTTGAGAATGCCATAGATAAATGTGAAAAACTCTAACAAAAATGCAATCATAGAAGTGTCAATACAGAGTTTGGAGTTAGATGACCTAGGTTCTAGGCCTGGCTGTGCCCATTCTCACAAGTTGGTGTAGCCTGGATAGGCTAAGCTAGATGTGATAACATTGAGGAATCCAACAGCATACACCCCCTGATCAATTCCAGTTAGTTTCCCATTAGTAGCCAGAAGTCCAAGCCTGGTGCCAAGGTCTGTGAGACCAAATCTGATCTTCCTAAATTACCTTTGAAAATCAGTTGTCTCACACATTCCTGATGGGTTTCAAATCAGAAATAGTCAGGATTCTTTAAAACAAGCTGGTCATTGTTTCTGGCTATGGTGTTCCAAGAGACTTTGATTATTGTGCTTCATTTTATCCTTCTGTAAAATTCATATGGAAACATCCCTACTTGTGATAATGCCATGAAATGAAGCTTAATTAAAGGAAGGGTAGGAGGAGAAGACCTAATATTTATAGAATAACTAATTTTTTCAGCCATTTAAAAAACTTTATCTTATTTAACCATCAAATAAATTCTCGAAATTAATCACTTTATCTATTGTACTAATGCAGAAATTAAAACAGAGGTAATCTAACTTGTTAATAAATCGTAAAGGTGAAATTCAAACCATTTCTGTTTGAATTCCAAAATTTGGTCTTTTTTCACTTCTCACTCCCTTATACTGCACTGTATATAATGGGCAAAACCATATACATTTTACATTTTCATTACTATATGCAAAATTTGGTTTGATTTTTAAAGTCTGAAGCATAAGATCACACATAATCACTAAGGAATACAGCAAAGATTAACTCTTTTCTCTTTCAGTTAGAATCTGCTCAGAAACTATTCATTAAGGATAGGAAAGTTAATTTCTTTTTGCATAATGAAAAGAAAAATGTTAAAATTTTATGACTACATTTATTAAAAGAAAACCTTGAAGAAGTTCCAAAATGCTATATTACATTTAATATTATTTTATAATCTCAAAACAGAACACATGAACTAACATATTTTTATAGTAGTCCTCAACTATGTATTTATGTAGTGTTAAAATTCTTCCCATTTTGTAGTTGGGAAATATGAGAAAAAGGAAAAAAACTTCAATGAGGTACCAGGTCAGAAGTTAAAGTATTAAACTCTGGTTCTAGCTCAGGGTACACAGATTTTGAGAAAAGATCCCTGTAAACTGTACAATACCACACAAATTTTCCTTATTTGTGTTATTATATTACCCTCAGATGAGGACGGAGCCCTACGTAGCATATGCAATTCCTTGTAAGCAGGTGTCCCACTTAATGACTTGGAAAACTACTGATTTATCTATATAGTATAGAAGGTTATATTTATTATGTAAGTAAACAGTGTTTTGTATATATTTTTTTCTCTTTATAAAATATCAAAGGGAGTAAAAATAAATAAAAAATAATAATGCACCAAATGGTCATTTCGTATGGCATTCTCTTTCTTTCCCCTTTTCCTCTCATCAAACCCTCAGCTCCTTCCTTTTTGCTCCTTGTTCTTCTCTTCAAAGATAGAGATGATATTAGAGATGGGAATGCAGTAGAATTATTCTCAGATTGTAGCTTTTTTGACTTTGTCTCTCCTTGGATATTCTGGGACCATCATCGTTACTGGCTGTGATTTGATGGAGGCTTCTGTGAGCTCTTTTTGGTCAGCCAGTCACCCGGTCAGCTTGGAATTCCAAGTCTGAGAGCGTGACGCACACTGCACAAAAGACCCCAGCTGCAAGCTGCTCCCTGTGAATCTTAGATATCACTCATTCTACACAGGCTTTGGTCTTCATTTCCGTTAGGGAGCACTTCTGTTTGTAGTTTCAATAAGCCACAGTTTTCCTTTTAATTCCTGGGCCTACTATAATTTTAAAACAAACTGACATACAATACAAAATGCAATTTGAGTGCTGCTATAGTTTGATTGTGTCCCCAAAGTTAATGTGTTGGAAACTTGATCCCCAGTGCAGCAGTAGTGGGCAGTGGGGCCCAATGGGAGGTGTTGGGTTTATGTGGGCAGTGCCTCAGTGCATTAATGTCATTACCATGACAGTGGGTTCTGAGAGATAAAAATAAACTTATAAGCCCCTAACTGATGGACTGGATCCCCCTATGGGCAAGGGAACCCCAGAGAAACCTTGGAAGCTGAATTCCTGGCCATTCAGGATGGGAAGTTGGGCATGTTTCATTAGACTCCCTCCCTTGCTAAGTCATTAGATTTTCTTCCCTGAAGGCTAAGCAGAAACCAGCCATTTCAAAAGCTACTAGTTGATGCTCCCTGGTGGTGCAGTGGTTAGGATTTGGTGCTCTCAAAAGACTACTAGCTTATCTTCCTAGATACAGAACAAAATCATGATAAGATTAATAATTCTTTCACACCTCCCTGAGACATTTGCTTCCTCTATTCCCTTTTCCCTCAAATGTTCACCTTATCTTATATAAAATGTAGATTTGCTGGACACTAACTGAAGTCTTACAGGTATGTAATCATTTATCTCACTGCTGACCTCCACAGTCCTTTTTAAGGAAAATGTATAGACACTAAGCCTCCTAAGAACTTCTTTGGAAAAAACAGCCACAGATGTTTCTGTGGCATGCAGTTTTCCTGGGCATGCCCTCAGGCTGGCTCAAAAAACCTCATATTTGAGACTTATGCCTCAAACACTCATTTTAGCTGTCAGTTCTTACAAAAAGATGAGTTTGACCCTCTCCCCCACTCTCTTGCCCAGGTGATATTTTCCGCCATGTTATGATGCAGCAAGAAGGCCCTCACCAGATGCTGGCTCCTCAACCTGTGACTTCCCAATCTCTGGAGCTTTTTGAGCCAATAACTTTTTGGTTATTATAAATTATCCCATATAAACTTTTTGGTTAGTATAAATTATCCCATATAAACTTTTTGGTCATTATAAATGTATCTTATATAAAATATAAGAATAAAGTATTCTGTTATAGCAGTACAAATGGACTAAGAAAGTTGGTACCAAGAAGTGTGACTTTGGAACTGAATAACGAGCTGAGATGGGAAGAGTTTGGAGGGGCAGGCTAGAGAGAGCCTGTATTGCTATGAGCAGAGCTATAAAGGCAATTCTGGTAAGAACTCAGAACATAGAAGGGCTGTAGGGAAAGTCTAAAAGTTCTTGAAAATTATTTAAGTGGTTATGATTAGAATGTTGGTAGAGTATGGACTGTAAAGGTTATTCTGATGAAGCCTCTGAGAAAAATGAGGAGGAAAGTATTGGAAACAGAAGGAAGGACCATCCTTGTTTTAAAGTAGCAAAGACTGTGGCTGAATTGTTTCCATGCTCAATAGCTTTAGGGAAGTGGAATTTAAGAGTACTAAACTAGGATATCTGGCAGAAGAAATTTCTAAGTAAAATATTGAAGGAGATTTTGTCATCATCTGGCAGATTCTTTCTGCCCACTACCTGGATAAAATAAATTCACTGAGACCACAGCATTGCTGTAGAGAAAGAGTTTAATTGACTTGAGGCCAGTCGTGACAGATGGGGGAGTTATTTTACAGAACAATTTGAAGGCTCAGAGGTTAGGAGTTTTCCAGGATTGTCTGGTGGGTGGGAACTAGGGAATGGGCGTTGTGGATTGGTTAGGTTGCTATTGTAGGGCTGTGGAAAACTTTCCTTTTGTTCTGAGTCTGCCTTTGTGTGTGAGGGCCACAGGACCAGTCCTGAGTCATAACTCCAGGTGGAGTTAGCCAATCATCAGGAATGCAAAAGTCTGAAAAGACTTCTCCAAAGGCCAATCTTAAGTTCTACCATAGTGATGTTATCAACAGGCGTAATTGGGGAAGTTACAAATCTTGTAATCTCCAGAACAATGGCTGGTTATCATTTACCTATGACTGCATCTCACCAGAATTCAGACCTCTTTCATAATCCTACCCTGTGGTTTCTCATTAGTTTTACAAAGGTGGATTAGTTTTGGGAAGGAATATTATCATCTTTGCTTTAAGGTTAAACTATGAGCTCAATTTCTTTCAAAGTTAGCTTAGCCTATGCCCAGGAATGATCAAGGACAGCTTAGAGTTTAAAAGCAAGATGGAGTCAACTCTGTCAGATTTCTCTGACTGTCATAATTTTGCAAAGGTGGCTTTACTGTGGGGTTTCTTTTAACTGAATCCAGTAAAGTGATAGAAGAAATAAATGACCTAAAGATGAAATTTATAATTAAAAGGAAAATAAGATACACAAATTTGGAAAACTCACAGCTTGGCCACTAAAGTACAGAAAAGCATGCAAAGACCTGGCAAGTGATTCTTTGATAAAGGATTAGCATGGATAGAAGGAAGCCAGATGGTATTCCTCAAGACAATGGGAGAAAGACCCTGAAGGCATTTTGGAAATCTATAAGGCTTCTTCTTTCATCTCAGACCCCAAACTCTAGGAGGGCAGAATGGTTTGAGGGGATGGTCCTGGCCTGCCCTTGAACTTGCTGATGAGGGCCACCTCAGGACTTTGCTTCCTGCATTCTGGTGCAGTACTCCTTGGTCACCCCGGCTATGATTCAAGTAATCCCAAGGAAAGACTTGTCCCAGGGACAGAGCCACCACAGTGAGTCCCCCCTAGAGTAATGCCTAATGAAGCTAAGACTCCAATACTATAGATCCACTAGCATGAAGCCCCAGCCTGGGAAAACTGTAGGTATAAGACTCCAACCCATGAGAGCTGCTCTGTGGGCTGAGTCCGACAAGGTCATGAAGCGGGGCTGCCTGAGACCATCAGGGCCTGATCCTCATCTCAATGTTCTGAGACGGCAGGTCATGGAGTCAAGAAAGATTATTATAAAGTCTTAAGATTTAATATTGTTCACCCTGTTGGGTTTTGGACTTACTTGGGACCAGTTACCTCTCTTCTCATGCCTATTTCTCCTTTTTGAAATGGGAATGTCTATCCCATGCCTGTCCCGCCATTATATTTTAGAAGTAGATAACTTGTTTGATTTCACAGGCTCACAGCTGAAGAGGAATTTCTCTCAGTATAATTTATGCCTTGAGTCTCACCCATGTCTGATTAAGCTGAGACTCTGTATTTAGGGTTTTTGAGTTGGTGCTGGAATAAGTTAAGAGATTTGGGCTATTGGGATGGACTGAATATATTTTGCATGTAAGGACTTAAGTTTTGGGGGCCAGGGTGGAATGCTATGGTTTGAATGCATCTCTCAAAGTTCATGTATTGGAAACTTGATCCCCAATATGGTGGTGTTAGAACATGGGATATAATTGGAGGCATTTGGGTCTTGGAGTCACCATCACCATAAACCTCATGAATGGTTTATGCCATTTTCATAAGAATGGATTCCTTATAAAAGGATGAGTTACTCCCTCCTTCTTGCACACATAATGCCTTCTGTCATGGTATAATGAAGCAACAAGGCCCTCATAGGATGCTGGCACCTTGATCTTGGACATCTCAGCCTCAAGAAACATGAGCCAGCAAATTTCTGTTCACTACAAATTGCCCAATCTCAGGTAGTCTGTTATAACAGCATAAACGGATCAAGATAAATGGCATGTTAAGAAATTCAAAAGGAAGAGACCAAGAAGAGGTATGGATATTTGGAAATTTACCCGCCCGTCATCCCTATCAACTTGTGAAACTTTCTACAGCCTGTTATTGTGTCACGTGGTTGATGATTCCACAATGAGCAACCAAGATATTCAACACTTGATCTGCACTTGTGAGGTCAGTTTATTTGAGCCTGTGGGATAAAAATGTTCTTAGGAAACATTTACAGCTTTCCTACTGAACTCTTGGGTAGCTCAGCATTATCAGCCTTGCTGTTGGTGTGGTTCTAATTCTTGGGTCAGGTAATTTGGAACCTGAGTCCCTCCATTGCATACCTGGTACTTTAGATCCTCTAAACCTGAAGCTGTACTTCAAGTTTGTCAGTTTTTTACTCTCTTCTCATAAAATTCTAGTATAGCCTGAGGCCATCCTGTCTCTTGATAAAGCTCCCTGTCGCAATATACCTTCCTATTTTCTGCCACTGGACCACCTGTTGCTACGGTATACCTATGTGGTAGGCAGAACAGTGGCTCTCCAAAAATGTCCACATACTAGTCCATGGAATCTGTGAATATGTTCAGTTATATGTCAAAGGAGAAGTAAGGTTGCAGATGAAATTAAGGTTGCAAAACAACTAACCTTAAAATAGGGAGATTATCTTGCATTATCTAGGAAAATTGAATGTAATTGCAAGGACTCTTAAAAGTGTAAGGAAGCAGAAATGTCAATGTCAGTGTAATCCAGAGTGAGAAAGACTTGACTAGCCATTGGTGGCTTTGAAGATGGAGGAAAGGGCCCAGGAGATAAGGAATGCAAGCAGCCTTTTAGAAGCTGGAAAAGGCCAGGAAACAGAATCTTCCCTGAGGCCTTTAGAAGGAATGCATAAACTATGTTTTAGTTTAGTGAAAACCATTTATTACTTCTGACCTTCAGAACTACAAAATGATAAATTTGTATTGATTTAAGATACAAAACTTGTGGTAATTTGCTGCAGCAGCAGCAAGAAAATACTCATACATCCTGCATGTTCTTCCACCTCTTCTATTTGTGTTTGACCAGCTAGTCAGCTACATGGCTGATTGTTTTTGTCTGTTCTTATTCAGTAAGTGACTATGTCCATTGGTAGATCTGGGTCACAGTAAGTCTATTCTGTTCTGTTAAGGTTAACCTTCCCATACCCTTATCAGAGCAGTTAATACTAAAAAGTCCACCAAACAGAACCCAAGACTCAGTCAGGGAGATTATATCTATAGATTCGGATCCATCTAACACCAGTTTCCCCTGTCTGGAATTATGGACAAATAGCTGTGCCTATCTGATCTCAAGTTTTAGCTATAAAATGAATAGTAAATGTCACTAAAAAGGATTCTTGAGACGATTCAAAGATTATGCTAAAAAGTGCTTAGCATAGTGTAGTACCTGGCACAAAGTGATCTTTCCATGCATACTTCTATTTATCATTATCATCAACACCTGGCTCATTATTTGTGAGTCATATCTAATTCAACCAAAGACCTTGATGAAATACCATAGAAAACCAGGCATGTGTTTCCCTCTTCATCCAAGAACCACTAATTCTGTGTCACTCCAGCATGCAGATTGTGGATTATCAAGATAGGGGCCATGTCTTTGATGATTTAGAGACCAAGCTTCAGAAAGACAGGAAAAAATAATTGTGTCATTTTCAACATAGACACTTGACAATGTGATGGGAGATGTGGGCTCCTACTCTGACTCTACCACTTAATAGCTCTAAGCACAGGACAGATCACTTAAGGTGCTAATTCTATGTTCTTTTAGCTGTAAAATGGGGTCGATGCTGTAAGGATAAAATAAAACTACATATTAAGAAATGTTTATAATTTGTTTAGCCCATGTTTTCCACAAAACATGTAATTAACAAATTATATTTATTTATATATTTAGTTTTGTTTCATGTATTTGCTATATTTCTAAGAGATTTCTCCAGCACTCTCGTAAAACAATTAAGACTAATTATAAAATCAAAAAGCAAAACATTAACAAAAATTAATTATAAAATTAAATATACAATTCTTACTTGAAGGACTAGATTTCATTTTAAGTTCACATTGTCCTCCAAAATTCAAATAGTCTGCAATCCAGTACAAACAGAAGTAAAAGAAATGTTATCAACACCTGGAGCACATTTTCCTGGACGCTGTATATGGAAATAAATTTGTTTTTGGTTTGATCCTAAAACTGGTAAGGCAGTGTAGATAAAAAACCTGGTCAGCAGCTTGCCAGGACTGATGAGAAGAACACTACCTTCTGGGAAACGGAGCCACCGATGGGTTTAAAGCGTCCTACCAGTAGGGGTATGTCTCTAGTCGAGGAGCCCTGTATTCATATCAAACCACCTAAACATGTGTCTCTTCAATAAACATGCTTTGGTGGAGAAATAATGTATTGAACACCAATTAGCATGCCAACCAATATCAATCATTGTAAAATATCAAATGTATTTTCTGGTTTATGTCCATCATGCCTATGTTTTGGTGCTGTCAGTCAGTTCTTCCAGAGTTTTATTAACACACAAGAAATTAATTACTGAGATTTAGGGTGGAGTAGAGTGACCAAATATTGACTTACATAAATGTATCAACCATCCCAAGTCCGTTCCCAAATGGCAACCATTTTTTCGTGATCGTACCACCTGATCCTTTTTCTAGCACAATTTAGTTAAGAGTCTAGGGTGGGTGTCAGGGGTTTGAGATAACACTGGAACCAGGTGAAATGGGGACTATATGCGTATCACATGAGAGAGCCTTGGAGGGGCCGTGAAGACCTTGCTTTCAACCTGAAGTGCTTTGTAGAGTTGAAGAGCCAACGTCAGGGATTAATCATTCTGAACCCTTCTCTTGGGACCCTGATGGAGTTGTGTTGTATGAATAGGAACTGTGATTTAGTGGTGTAGGTTTGAGATGTATTAACCTTTTGTTTATGGGGAGGAGAAAGTAGACAAAGAAAATGTGCAGCATAACTCCCCCTGGGACCTTAGGATCTAAGTTCCGTACCAAATGCGGCACTGCTGAGTTGGTGTCATCAGAAGCAGTCCACTGCCAGCTAGAAAAAATTTAATCTCTTTTGATATTTTCCAAGATGAAAATCCTATGTATATACCTTAAAAGAGCCTATAAAACAGTGTCCTTCCTCTTCAAGGAGAACTACAAACCACTGCTCAACGAAATCAGAGAGGACACAAACAGATGGAGAAACATTCCATGTTCATGGTTAGGAAGAATTAATATCGTGAAAATGGCTATACTGCCCAAAGTAATTTACAGAATCAACGCTATCCCCATCAAGCTACCATTGACTTTCTTCACAGAACTGGAAAAAACCACCATGAACTTCATATGGAACCAAAGAGAGCCCGCATAGCCAAGTCAATTCTAAGCAAAAAGAACACAGCGGGGGGCATCACACTACCGGATTTCAAACTATACTACAAGGCTACAGTAATCAAAACAGCATGGTACTGGTACCAAAACAGAGATATAGACCAATGGAACAAAACAGAGGCACCGGAGGCAACACAACATACATACAACTATACAATCTTTGATAAACCTGACAAAAACAAGCAATGGGGAAAGGATTCCCTGTTTAACAAATGGTGTTGGGAAAACTGGCTAGCCATGTGCAGAAAGCAGAAACTGGACCCCTTCCTGACACCTTACACTAAAATTAACTCCAGATGGATTAAAGACTTAAACATAAGACCTGGCACCATAAAAACCCTAGAAGGAAATCTAGGCAAAACTATCCAGGACATAGGAGTAGGCAAGGACTTCATGAACAAAACACCAAGAGCATTGGCAACAAAAGCCAAAATAGACAAATGGGACCTAATCAAACTCCACAGCTTCTGCACGGCAAAAGAAACAGTCACTAGAGTGGATCGGCAACCAACAGAATGGGAAAAAATTTTCGCAGTCTACCCATCTGACAAAGGGCTGATATCCAGAATTTACAAACAACTCAAGCAGATTTACAGGAAAAAAACAAACAAGCCCATTCAAAAGTGGGCAAAGGATATGAACAGATACTTTACGAAAGAAGACATATATGAGGCCAACAATCATATGAAAAAATGCTCATCGTCACTGGTCATCAGAGAGATGCAAATCAAAACCACATTGAGATACCATCTCACGCCAGTTAGAATGGCGATCATTAAAAAATCTGGAGACAACAGATGCTGGAGAGGATGTGGAGAAAAAGGAACACTTTTACACTGTTGGTGGGAGTGTAAATTAGTTCAACCATTGTGGAAGACAGTGTGGCGATTCCTCAAGGCCTTAGAAATAGAAATTCCATTTGACCCAGCAATCCCATTACTGGGTATATATCCAAAAGACTATAAATCGTTCTACTATAAGGACACATGTACACGAATGTTCATTGCAGCACTGTTTACAATAGCAAAGACCTGGAATCAACCCAAATGCCCATTGATAATAGACTGGATTGGAAAAATGTGGCACATATACACCATGGAATATTATGCAGCAATCAGAAATGATGAGTTCGTGTCGTTTGTAGGGACATGGATGAATCTGGAGAACATCATCCTCAGCAAACTGACACAAGAACAGAAAATGAAACACCGCATATTCTCACTCATAGGTGGGTGATAAAAAATGAGAACACATGGACACAGGGAGGGGAGTACTAAACACTGGGGTCTATTGGGGGGAAAAGGGGAGGGCCAGTGGGAGGGGGAGGTGGGGAGGGATAGCCTGGGGAGAAATGCCAAATGTGGGTGAAGGGGAGAAGAAAAGCAAAGCACACTGCCATGTGTGTACCTACGCAACTGTCTTGCATGCTCTGCTCATGTACCCCAAAACCTATAATCCAATAAAAAATTAAAAAAATAAAAAAAAAAAAAAATAAAAAAAATAAAAAAAAAAAAACCAGTGTCCTTATTTTGGCCTTATAATTAAGTAATAATAGAAGGTCTGCACTGTTTTACAAGGCAATATTCTAGTTCCTGAGTGGGTAAGAGACACAGCTGTTTGCCAAAAAATGTAATTTATTCTGACAAGTACCCACCACCCTTTACTCCTACCCCATAGCCTGATGAGAGAAAAAAGTCTAGGCATGCTCTGAAAGAGCTAAAATAAAAATACAGAAACTCTTGTGGGTTACAAAAAAAAAAAAGAGCAGGGGCCATTGACTGGAACAAAGTTAAATTGGACTTGCCATTAATATAGGTGTCTTGATAATGTTAAAAAGAAATTCTGAGGTTAGAAAGTAAAAGGTTTTCGACTGTTGCCTCTTCTTGTAGGTAAGAGACCAAATAGAAGTAGTGTAATCCACTCCTGGTCTCTGAGAAACTGCAAGAGTCATGAGAAGGTGCACCATCTCCCATTAACAAAAAGTAAAAATGTGTTTTCATTTTTCCCCCATAAAAGTAATTTTTAAAGTATGGTTTGGTTTCCAGACAGTTTTAAGAGCTAAAAGGCTCAAGGGGTGGGGGTAAAGTGAGTTAGGAATGGTAGTAACATTTAAATGTGCAAAAAATTACCTTAACTTGGGTGACTTTCAGGAATTGGATATTTGATACCAACTTGTTTTCAGATCGATAGTTTAATTCTTAAAATATTCATACACTGCAGAGTCCAGACATAACTAAATTATAAAATGAGATGTTTGAAAGGCATGTATTTCCAGAAAATGTGCTTCCAAAGGCCCACATTTTAGTAAACTTGACTCTAAAAGACCTGCTCTAGGCAATTAAACCTATGTAACTTAACAAAGCCCAGGAGCAAGGCTGCCTTCTGGTATGCTATTAGGAAAAAACTCCCTCAAAACTTGCCATTATTCTTTTCTTGAAAATTCTTTCCTAAACATTATTCTGCATTAGAGATATATAAAGTAAAATTATTCTTAAGTGAGCTCAAATGTATGTAAAAGAAAATGAATTCATCATCATTTACACCCTTCCTCCTGGAAGAAGGTAAAAGGTAACTTGAACACACACACACACACACACACACACACACACACACAATGTAGTGATTGGCTAAATTCTTTCCTTGGCCCTTCAGAAATTACGTGCATTTCCCAATAGCCTTTTCATTGCCAAAAAGCACAATCCTAAGTCATACATATTTTTCTCATTTGGAAAAGATGGTGCATAATTGAAATGTTTCTAAAAACAAAATATTTGATTGCATCTTTGGAAGTGACTTTCAGAAAAGACTAATAAATCTAAAGGTCTCAATGATATGAGAAAGGAATCTAAAAATGTCATTGTATTATTTATGATTTTTCAGGTGTTCAAAGATTCCTTTAGACTGAGCAATGATTGGCAGCTCCAGAGACACCCAAACATCTCCTTAGGGTTCCTTTATCAGTTATCTATTGCTACATACAAACAACCCCCTCCCACACTCCCATCCCCACCCCTACCCACCCACCCCCAGCCCTGCCAAACACCTGACTTTAAGTAGCAGCAATTATTTCTCACATTTCTTTGGGTTAGCTGGGCAGTTCCTGTGCTGGTTTCCCTAGGTTTATTTATTCTACTCTATCCATTCACTGGACTCAGCTGGGAAAACCGGCCCCTTTTCTCCAACTAGTCTCTTGTTCTGGAATGATCCATGCCGTGGTTATCAAAGAGAGTAGTCCAAGAAGCTCAAGATGGAAACTATAAAGTCTTTTGATGTTTAGGTTCTGAAATTCAGAGCATTATTTCTGCCACATCCTATTGGTTATAGTAAGTCACAATTAGAGCCCAGGTTCAAAGTGGGTAGAGAAATAGGTTTGGATATGAGAAATAACAAGATCATATCTCACAGAGAGAAATTCACTGAGATGGTAGGTTGCGGCCACTACCAGGGATGATTTGTAAGACCTGGTACTCAGGTCAAGCATAATGAGGGGACAGAATTTTTTTTGACTGGGCAAATGCTAATAGACTGCAAAACAGATGCACTGGTATTTTTACATCAGTGCCCATTGGTTCTTTGTAATCAATCATTGGATATGATGAAGTATTGAATTTTGGCTCAAAAAGTAGCTGGCACACTGCAGAGCTCTGTAAATATTGTGTGTGTTGAACAAAGAAAACGTAGATAAAGCAGTTGTGTTTTTATAAAAGTTAATTTGTAAGAAACGAACGTCAGGGTTTTCTTGAAGAAGCAGAGGTGGAACTGGATCCACACTTGGAATCGGATTTGAATTTCCTCCATCACAGTTTCCTGTCATGGCACAATAACAAATGGAGGCTGTGGACACACCAGAAGCTGCTCCTGCTGCACATGCACACATATGTGTATTTGTATGTGTGTCGGGGGAGGCTGGAGTGCGTATTTCCTCTTGCCTGAAGACTTTGGGGATCAGTACCTTTCTGCCTGCTTCTATTTACACAAACCTGGGCTGAGAAGCTCTAAATTACCAGGTAGGTGGTCCTCATCAAATCACTTACCCTATCTCAGGAGCTATAAGAATGAAGCCAACACCCTTCCCTGCTTCCTTGCAGGTTTCATGAGGATAGAATAATATTGTAGTGAATTTGGATGAAAACACTCTGCGTCTTCCAAAGTCCAAAGCTGGAACTGGCAGTAGTGAAATATCTTTCTTTTTCTCAGATAAACAGAATGCTCATAGAATGATAATTGTAATCTATATACCTTAGACAAATATATTTACTATTTTGTAGTTTGTAGTCTCAAAGTAAGGTGCATCTAAAGTGATTGATTTTCAACAATTGCAGCAATTATTCTCTCGTTTTATAGTATACACTCAATTCCTGAAAGAAAAAAAGTTTGAAGGTAAAAAACAAAGAGATGAACATTATGAAGACATCTTGCCAAATTCATAGAATCCCAAATCATATTTTTTATGAACTAAATGGCTATATGCTATGGAAATAATATCTATTTTATATTTTATTTTGTTTTACGGATGATTCCTTTTTCTGATATTATTTTAATAAATGTAAGAGGATGAACAGAAAAATATATATTTTCACTGGTGAATATATCCTCCAGGAAAAAATATAGTTAGTCTGTAGTACAATTCCTGAGCCTTTCCTTTCATTCTTAGTGATGTGGTGCCCAGATATCTCCAGCTTCCATGCTTTCGTGTTTATAGCATTGTTTGGATTCTACTTGCATCAACCCAGATTAAAACACGGTCCTTCACTAGTAGGTATTACAACAAAATAAAACAAAACCTGCTTTTACCAATCACTTCAGAAGTTTAGACATTTTACTGAAGATTTGAAGATCATACAAAAAGAATGCAGTCTTTCCTTAGTTTGCTGTCTTCTTTGCATTCTTTCTTTTTCTCTCATTTTCTACCTTATTCTTAAAAAAATAAAAAACTAAAAATAGTCTAACTGGATTGTATCAAACTGAAACGCTTTGGCACAGCAAAGGATACAATCAACCAAGTAAAGAGACAACCTAGGGAATGGGAGGAAATTTGCAAACCATACATCTGCTAAGGGGTTAATAGCTAAAACAACTCAATAGCAAGAAAACAAATAATCCAATTAAAAAAATAAGCAAATGACCTAAATAGATATTTTTCAAAAGAAGACATACAAATCTCAACAGGTACATGAAAATGATCAATGTCACTAGTCAGGGAAATGCAAAGTAAACCACAATAAGCTATCACTTTACAACTGTTAGAATATCTGCTACCAAAAAGACAAAAGATAACAAGTATTGGCAAAAATGAAGAGAAAAGGGAACTCTTGTACATTGTTGGTGAGAATATAAATTAATATAGCTATTATAGAAAACAGCATGGAGGATCTTTAAAAAAAAATTAAAAATAAAACTACCATATGATCCAGCAATCTCACTACTGGGTTTACATTCAAAAGAAATGAAATCAGTATGTCAAAGAGATACCTGCATTCCCATGTTCACTGCAACATTATTTACAATACATAAGATATGGAATCAACCGAAAGTGACCATCAAAAGATGAATGGAAAGAAAATACGTGAATGGATATGTATACATTGGCAATCATTTCACAATGTATACATATAATCAAAACATCATGTTATACAATGCTCAATAAAGCTGGGGGAAATAAACAAAATACTACTCTCTTTGTCTTCTACAGATCAGCTCTCACAGGGAGGATTCTAGAGGTCTCAGAACTGCAAATAAACTTATTAATCATTTTCCCAACAAAGATTACTTGCTAACATAATCCCCAAGCTAGATTATAAGTGGATGAAAAATCTTCATTTTTAGTATAATTTAATTTTAAATTTCCATTGAATGGGCTGATATCTATGTTCTGTTTTATTCATTGAAATTTCTAATGGCATTCATATAAAAGATAAAATTGCTAAGTTGGGAATTTTCTTTAAAATTTGGTGTTATCCAATAATTTGCCTTGCATCTCCAAACTCTCTTTTTCTCCAGAGAAACCACTGTACTCCTTCCCTAGCTAACGCCTCTTTCTCAATCTTTGCACATGGCCTTCCTTCCTAAATCACAGATAAAACAGGGGTCATAACATTCCTGAATGTCCTGCTCCTTCCTCTAAAAACTACTTTATATTTGTATCCAGCCTTACCTCCCCTCATCTGGTCTCAAAGGAAGCAGCATCTCTCCTCCTGCTCAAAGCTATTTCTGCCAACTGTTCTCTTGAGGCAGTCAACTCCTTCCTCTCTCATTAGTTCTTTTTTATCCATTCTTTCTCCCTCTGACATCTTAAGCTTCCCTGTTTCAGCTATCTTTTCCTTAAAACTCTCCTCATTCCTACACTAGTTAAATTTCACTCTAAGTATAGTTCTCTCTTTCTTCTTGCTTCTGCAGCCAAGCTTCCTGAGATAATAGTTCATAATCACCATGACTGCTGTTTTTGCTGCTAGCTTCCCTTCTGCCTTCTTTTGGAAATCAGTACCTGATTCTCTCAGAGGAAGCATTCCCTCCGGCCTCCTTGTGATGTAAACCTCGTCTAATCAATACTCGATTTACCTCAGCAACAATTATTGATTAAAGGGAGAACAAGTGACCCAAGTCAGATCCATCAGATCCAATCAGATTCAACTTTAGGATTTTTTTTTTTGAGTTATTGAGAAAGTGGATTTTCACTTGATCTTAGCCAAAAGGCTGAGAAGTAATGGAGAAAGTGTGGATTTTCTTTTCCAAGGCTTTGGAAAATGGAAATACCTAGTGTTGGAGCTGCAACAGGCTGTCTGCCAACACAAAGAGGAGGGCCCAGCTGAAAAGGGAGCAAAGAAGGGCTAGCAGAGCAATGGAGAGAAACTGGATCCTGGTGACATCACTGGTGCTGCTGAGTCTAGCAGTGACTAAAGCCAGAAATACTCTTGGGCATTTTAGTGACATGAGCCAATAGATAGCTTTTTGCATAAGTCATTTTAGTTGTATGACTTTTCCTGTCATTTTCAAACAAAAAAAAAAAATCTTACATGATGCCCTTCATAGTTTCCAATTTCTCAATTCTCATTCATTTCTCAATCCACTGTAAACTGTCCTCCAGTCTCACCATCCCACTGAAAGTTCTGTTGCTAAATTCACCTCCTGCTTGCCAGACATTATTTCACTTGTCTTTCTGTAGAACTTAAAAATATTGGCTAATCTCTCCTCATTTGAAATTATTTTACCCCTTGAATGTCTTCATTTTATTCTTTATTGGTTTTCTTCCTGCTTTTTTTTTGCATTTTCTTGTTTCATTCCTCAAACCTTAAATCTTATCCTAACCAGAGTTTCATTCTCTTCTTACTCTCCAAATATGCATTCTTATCTTGTGTGATTGCATCAACTGTCAAAATTTAAATAATCATTTATATTCTAATAGTCTCCAGGTTTATATCTATAGCTCTAAGTACTCTGAACTACAGACTCATACAGTCAGTGCTGCTGTTAGGCATCCTTACCTAAATGTTCAAAGCTACATTAACAGCTTCCCCCTAAACCTGATTTACCTCTTTCCCGTATTTCCTGTCTTTTTATATGTTTCTTTACTTATTATGTCAGGCAGTGGCACCACTAACACCCCAAATTTATAAGTTAGTGACCATCAACTCGCCTTTCCTCCTCTTCTTCTCTGTATCGAATTCGTCACCACTTAGTTATATAACTTGGGGAAAATGCTTTAGTTTAGTTTTGTCATAACTTAAATATGTGTTAATAATACTTGCTGAGAAGACAATTCACATAAAGCACTTGGAACAGTGGCATCTATCATCTTAAATAAATTTAGCTTTTGTATTATTTATCTATGGAGGTTATAAACCATTTCTCGATTGAGGTATAAGCCACGCCATAACTTCACGGCTTAAAGCAATAGTCATTTATTTTGTTCATGAATCTGTAAATCGAGCAGGGCAAAGTAGAGGACATCTCATCTTTGTTCCATGCAGCATCAGGCTGGAAGGTACTTTCAAGAGGGCTCACCCAAAAGGTTGGCAAATGGGTGTTTGCTATGGCTGAGCTCAGCTTGGGTTGTGGCCCAGAGATCTACATTGTTCTCCAATCTGCACCTCTCTGTCAGTTGGGCTTCCTCACAGAAGGAGAAATGAGCACCATGAGGCAGGAAGTGAATTCGAAGAACAAGCATCCTGCAGGACAGAAAGCAGAAGCCATTTACTATATGGCAGGCACTGTTCTGGTCCCAGAAACTGACACTGTCACTTCCACTATATTCTGTTTTTCAAGCAGTCACAGAAGCCAGATTCAAGGAGAGGGGACAAAACACTTCTCAATGGGAAGACTGTCAATTTCTGGCTAAGTTACAAACCACCCCGGCTCTTTCCCTACATATCCCCACCATTCTCTCCATAACCACCTCCAGTACTTTGCATTTAGCCTTTAGTAAGTTCCTGAAGTGTTGTCATGAACTACTAACTTATCTCCTTGCCTCTTGTTTTACGTTCCTCCAGTAACTTCCCCACACTGATATTTCTAAGATTATGCTATGTTTACTTCCTTTAAAACCCTTTAATGGCTCCCTATAATATGAATAATACCCAAATTCTTTAGCATAGTACCCACAATTCCCAAACTGTTCACCAAATCGAATCAAACTCACAGTTGTGTGGTAGGATATTTAAAAGTTTTGAGGAAAAACAAAAGACATCTGTTAAGACACTGTGAGTTCTGTTACAGGCTTTCATAGATTGGGGACATTAACAGGTTCAATAACAGATCTAGATATATTTCTTTATATCTCTGCAAACCTGGGCTTGGGGTGATTTCTATGGTTAAATAAAAAGGTACTATGTGAAAATCAGTATGGAACAGGAAATGAGGATGATAGTATACAATCTAAATCTGGGATTCTAGAAGGTGCTCAGTGCCCAATAGCCATACACATTTCCTTAGTAAATATGATTTTAAAATACAATAGGAATATTGGCTTTTTTCAATTTACATATATTATTTTTCAAACAGCTAGCAAATTGTTAGAACATAACTACTTAATAAATTATTTGGGCCTATGTACTTAATAAACAGAATTGTTAAATAGCTTTTTTATTCTATAAATACTACGAAAGAATTTACAGAGTCACTAAGGACAATAAGAAGGTTTGGAAAAATTGTGCCATAATGTATGCAACAAAAATTTCAGAAAAGATACTTAAAAAAAAAGTGTTGGCCGTCTTCTCTTTTTAAAATATCTCCTCCAGCCACTGAGGTGTCTAGTGAGGAGGAAAGATGTTTGCTTGAGTTTGTCGGGATTACCTTAGTCTATGCCTCACATTCTATTTCCTCCATCTTTACCCAAAATGTCAACGCCTTTGGCCAACTTCATTCTTTAGTTTTCTATCTCGTAATGCTTTATGCTTTTCTCTAATCCAGATTCTCCCTTCTCACTTTTCATTGTACCCTCTGGAACTTCCTCCACCACCTAATCACTCTTCCATATCCTGAATGTTTTCACAGGGCACTTTAACCAAAATAAATTCCTCCCTAGAGTACGTGGCCAATGGAAGCTCTTGATTTTTTACTATAATGAATATTCCCTCATATATTGTCCTAGTGACTGACTTGCTTTTCAAAGGCAATACTAGATCTTTACTTTCTAGTCTTTTGAAACACTTGTGTTCTGGTGAGACCTGCCACCAGGTTATGTCTCCTCTTTCACCCCAGCCCCTTTCTGTCATGAAGAGCCTTTTGCTCCTCACCCCTCATGGTACCTTCCCCCATTCTTTAGTGGCTTTGCCCTCTGGCTCCAGACCTCTTTCTCCACCCTGTCTGGTCTCCATCCTGAGTGACCTCAGCAACTATTTGAATGAGTCACTCCACACCCAGGCCTCCTTGGTCTCCTCAGCTCCAATTACTGGTTCTTCCACTCCACATTAGCCGGCCCAGAGTCACAATCTAGCCCAGAGTTCTCAAAGTGTGGTCCAGGGACTGGCCGTGTCAGACTGATACTGGCTGTATCAGGCTAGGAGGCTTGGAAACCGCAGATTTCAAGGCCAATTACCCAGTGCTGTTGAATCGCTTTTTTTTTTTGATCGAAAGTCCTGAGAATGTAAATTTTAACAAGCTTCCCAGGTGATTCTTAGGTAAAGTAAACTTTGAAATTTACTGTGTAAGTGTAGTTATTTATCCTTAAAAACAACTCCACAGTTTAACTGAATAACTTAGAAATCATAGCCTTTAATGAGAATCTCCTATCTTTCTGCATTATAACTGCTTTTGATGTAATGTGGCCTCTCCCTTTGGATTGTTTTGTTTTTTAAGACAGGTTTGCTCTGTCACCCATGCTGCAGTTCAGTGGCACAATCTCAGTTCACTGCAACCTCCGCCTCCTGGGTTCAAGCAATTCTCCTGCCTCAGCCTCCTGAGTAGCTGGGACCACAGGTGCCCACCACCATGCCTGCCTAGGTTTTGAATTTTTAGTAGAGGCGTTCTCTCCTGATTTTACATCTCTCTGTTTTTTAGCTTAGATCTTAAAATTAATAATAATAATAATAATAATAATAATAATAAACTTTTCCTGAGCATTGACTATATGACAGGCACTATTCTAAGTCCTTTACTATATTACATATTAATTCATTTAATCCTCACAAGAACTCAGAAAGGCCAATACTCTTTGTAATCTCTCTGTTTTTCTTGCCAAAATGTTCAATTCCCTTGCCTCTCTGTATTTTTTTTGCTTCCATCTGGCAATACACCAACCCAAGATCTACATTCCAATGAATGCTCTCTCCCAGTCTTCAAACCTCCAATCCCAACCTCTCCTTTCCTTTCAACAGCAAACTTCCACTTTGACTTCTTATAGAATAGAAACTCTTGGATAAAAAGGATCTAAACTGAGCATCATCATATTGCAAAAACATCTACATTAGTACTCAAGCTTCTTTTATTTCCTCACATATTTAACATATAGTTATCAAGGGCTTACCACGTATGTACCATGCTGTACAGATTTCAAGGAGGAGAGACCTGGCCTTTCACTTGTACTTGTTACTCTGAGTCTCAGGTCCTTCTCCCTTCCCATACTCATGCCCAGTTGATGGTCTGCTTTTCCACAATTTCAGCATAATTACTTTTCAGACTTCTCATGTCATAACAAGACAAAAGCAGAAAACCTCACTCCCTTACTCTCACTTCTGTCTCCAGAGCCTAATTTCTCATGAAAAAAATATCATCTAGCCTTCTTTACTTACCTCCCACTTTCTCTTTAATTCGTGCCAACTTTGTTTTTGTCTCAACAACTGCTCAAGCATGATTTTTACTATGGCCATCAATCACATCATGTGACTAAATCTAGCGGCCATTTTGTTGGATCTCCCAGCAGCATTCATACAGCTAATCACTCATACTTTGTTAATGTCTCTTTTCTTCTTGGCTTCAACCACCCTATCCCCTCTGAGAATCCCCCATCCTGGCCTTTCCTGTTCTACCTAAACTTCAAATGCTGGACTGTCTCAGGTCTCTGTCCTACACATTCTTTCTTCTTCTCTACATTCTGTTCATAAGTAATGTCACCTGTTTTCAATTTCCATTTGCTTGCTGATTAAACCACATACTAGGCTGAGTGGTGGCTCATGCCTGTAATCCCAGTACTTTGGCAGAGGTGGGTGGATCATTTGAGGCCAGGGGTTCAAAACCAGCCTGGCCAATATGGTGAAACCCGCCTCTACTAAAAATTCAAAACCTAGGCAGGCATGGTGGTGGGCACCTGTAGTCCCAGCTACTCGGGAGGCTGAGGCAGGAGAATTGCTTGAACCCAGGAGGTGGAGGTTACAGCGAACCGAGATTGTGCCACTGAACTCCAGCATGGGTGACAGAGCAAACCTGTCTCAAAAAAACAAAACAAAACAAAACAAACAAAAAAACTAGCTGACACCCTGGGCAAGTCACTAAATTGAATTAATTTTCTACAGAATATCTACTTTTTAGCAGGCACTATCCTAGGCACGACAAATACAGACTAACCAAGGGATACTTTTTGCACTCAAGAAGATCAGTCTCATTTTTTTCTGAATGTTTTCCTTACTTAGGTAACAGGGGAAAAATACTATAAGGTTAGTAATAATTCTTAAAAATATATATATATAACAATGAAGGAGAAACATTTAATTTTCATAACCATGTCTGATAGACCACTATATCCCATTTCTCAAGGTCCCTTCAGAAAAAGCCACACATAACCTATTTCTCCTGAAGCTAAAACTAGAGGTTGGAAACAGCTTTGTTGATGCTGGGGAAATCTATTCACTTTCTCTTCCTGTCATTGAGAATTTAAGACCAAATTCCAACTCAGCCTGAATCTTGTAGCTTACTTATCTGTATTCTTTTTCTTTTTGGCATTAACTACCTTTTGTTTCCCCTCTATTGGTCCAGATGCTTTAAATTTTTGCATGTGTTTTCAGTAAGTTGATTTGGATTTTTTTTTTTTTAACAAGATCTGGTACAATCAGCGATAAATGTATATGAAACACTTGTAAACCATAAGTGTAAATGTGTAAACATAGGGAAATAAACACAAGAGTCGTAGTCTTCTTAACAACTGCCTTGTAGTCCAGATACGTTTCTCTCAGATATGGTGAAGTAGAAATTTGAAGAACTAGATAGAGTCCTGCAAGTCCTCACAACATTCAAAGGAAGGGAGGACCTACAGAAATGAAGTGTTCAATGTTCAGCAATTCAGAAAAAAAATGGAATTCCTCATTCATTAAGTGCTTATTCTTTAAAAAATTAGTTTACTACTCTCATATAGAAAGACTTCTGTTCTGAGGATTTTTCTCCAAATAACCAGCTTCATTTGATGTGTCTATAGGTTGTTAAAAAATAATATGTGCCTCTGTACAATTGACTGCTCATAATTTTGAAATGACCAAGTGCAGAGTTACATATTTACTTATACAAATTATATAGTCACAAAGAAAACAGTATAAAATAATACTTTGTTTTTTAAAAAGAAATTTAAAGTGGCATTAAATCAACTACCAAATATTTACTGAGTGCTGACATTCTACAGCAGGCACAGTTATAGGGACACTGAGAAAAACACAGGCAAGGCCTCTGTGACCTATAAGCGGGATCAACATTTTGCTCAAGTCCAAATATATTCCTGTTTTAGAAGGATGTATCCCATTTGAAAATTAGCTTATGTACATAGACTTATGTATTTAAAAGGATTTGTCTAGTAAGTATGTGTGTGACAAGAAAATGCTGTTAATATTATTAAAGAATAACTAATGCCTTTCAGTGACGTGTGAGATTCTCTACTAATATTCCTACTGGGTAGCTCAGTTTTGCCATGTGGATCATTGAGAATTTCCCTCAGTTATTTTTATTTTCTCAAAGGTATACAGGATAAGTTATTGAAATAAATCTGCTTTAAAGAATCAATCAATATTTAAATAGAAAGCATATGAGACTTTTTTGAAACTGAAGTTTTCTTTTTAAATGGCTTATATGAATAAAGGATTGTGTAGACTTGGAAACACTTGGGAGTGTTAAGATCACACATGACTATAAACTAGCTGCAAGAAGAAAAGAAGAGAGAACAAGTCTAGAAAATATTTCAGATGCAAGACAAGAGAACATATTTCCTTTAAATACAGAATAAAGAAAACAAGTATGCTTCAGCCACCTTTATCTGAACCACACAGTTTACTCCTTAGAAGTTTTGCTACTCTATTTCGTTTTTCTTTTTCTTTTTTTTTTTTAATTTTACTTTAAGTTCTCTGATACATGTGCAGAGATGTACATGTATACAGGATTGTTACACAGGTATACACATGCCATGGTGGTTTGCTGCCTCCATCCCCCCATTCCTATACATCTAAGTCATTTTTCTAATTTGACTTCATAGTCTTTTCTCTTTTTGATTTTTAGAACTTATTCCCTGACAAAATAAATAATTAAACTATAGATGAACTGTCAAAAGGGAACATTATTTTAGTGCAGCATTAACATTTTCATAATTAACATGGAAGTTAATGCTTTTAGCAGATGTAACAACATTAGACTTGTAAATTTTAATTAAAGTTAATGGTTCATGATAGCTGTAGGGAGTAGGCATCCTCTCTAGATACTGAAAACATGTCTAATATGATTAGAAATACTAATTTTAGAAAAAGGATAGTACTGGCAATGATGATGCTTCATTTTCTTACAAAATCAGTGACTTGAAAACCCTTTAAAATGAGGAATCTGGCAAGCAAATAGAAGTTAACAGAAGAGGTGGTAATAATATTTAAGGAACTGAATAAAAAAGCACCAACTGTTTATGTCTACTTCCCTTTCTCTACGTTGCTACCTGAGATATTTCTAAGAAAAGCAAGGAAGTTATTTAGTAATTTTAGACTACGGACTAATGTTTCATCTCAAATTTTCTCTGGAAAATGTTCTCTGTGAAAATCTTTAATTTTTGGAGAGTTGCCCTCCAAAACTGTATGCACATGGCTCAGTCTAGATTTCTTAAAACAGGAGAGTGAATTGCTTTGAACAGAAACAAACAACTTCTACATAAAAATGTTACTAAAATGATGAAAATGATGGCTTTATAGGTAGCCACATGTATTAGCCAGCAGAAAGTCTATGCAACTTTTAAATTCAGTGCCAATGATAGATGCCAAGTGCCTGTTTATTTACAAATAGGCATCAACATTCTTTTAATACTTTCCCAAGTATCTTCATTTCCACTAAGGTCTTATTAAGGCCACTAATTCTAAACAATTCAGTTAAAGGTTACTGTATTTCTTCAATTCTAAAACACATCTAAGGCACATCTAAGATACATCTATTTTCTAGAATGTGAGCTCCTTATCTATCTTGTTAATAAAATAACTCTTAAAGCAGTATTTGGCAAAAGTAGGAACTTAGTAAATACTAGCTGAATGGATAAACTTAACTTGATGAAATTAGAATAAATGTATAATTAATATATGCATTTAATAGTGTTTATTAATTACATATTACATATAGCATATATTTTACATGTAATTAATATTGTCTTGTTGTCTTAAAAGACAACCAAATGCTTTCTTAAAATCCCTAGTGTCTTATAATGGGTGGTAGAGTAGATTCAAGAAAATGTAGAAAGGTAAATGCTTCTATCACCTAAATATTTTTTTTGAGAATAAACTGAACTCTACAAATAATAAATTATGCTCTGTATTCAGATAGTTCTGAGCAAAAGGTTTTTGCAGATCTTCACTGAGAGTACAAAATGCAGGAGGCTCAAGCAGGATGAGCTTTAAATACCAGAGACTTTGGATGCTGGCACTCAACTACAGAAATCGCAGAGACTTCAGAGCTCACTTGTCACTGTCAAATTCCTCATAGTGTAAGGCATGGAACTGGTCATTGCTAAAAAAAATTCTTTCTCATTCTTTACTCGTAACAGTGGTGTGGTCTGTACTATAGAAATTATGGATTAAATAGAGGCCATTTCGACTTCTTTTAACTGTCAATTCTTGGCTTGGTTTCCAACCTGGATGTAGACAAGCTAATTTGCAGGCCTAGTGAAAAGTGGTAGTCCTGAGGTTTATTGTATATTATAAACCTAATGGAATGTTGAGAATTAAAACTTGCTTCCCAATTGGTTACTCTAGTAAACTTTCTAACTGGTTACTTTTTAAACTACTTACAAAAAAATCATGAGAACTACAAGCAGCACGGAATCTGCTGGCAAACGACAATTCAACGTCTCATGTTTCAACATATAAAACATTGATTATGTAATATTTTTGTTATGAATTTTGAGCTGCTTTCAATAATAACAGTGACCCATAGGTCAGGCATTTTCTGGTAATTAGTAACTAACCCAGTTAGGAGTCCAGGCCTCATAAAATATTGTTAAGACAATTTTATGTTTTATAATTTAGAAAGGTCAATCAGTAAAGTTAAGTAGTTCTCTGGCTATTTTCTAGTGCTAAATATGAACTTATATCTCAATATCACTCTTGTTTTATAAAACATAGACTTAATATCACTAGGGATAGAAACATAATTATAGAAATTAGAACTTTAAAACACAGAGAAGGTAAATAATAAATTTACTGGTGAGCAAGAATTTTAATTCAAAACATGATCTGTTACCCAATCTAGTATAAGCATAGTAAGTTTTTCCAACCATCAATGTTCAGGTATCTCCTAGCTTTAAAAAGAATGATAACAATATCTCATCCCAGCAAATAATTTTACATTCCAGTTGCCAGATTTAGCGAATTAAAAAATAGATACCCAATTAAATTTGAATTTCAAGCCAAACATGGTGGTTCACACTTGTAATCCTAGCACTTTGGGAGGCTGAGAGGGGTCGATCACTTGAGGCAAGGAGTTCAAGACCAGCCTGGCCAACATGGTAAAACCCCGTCTCTACTAAAAATACAAAAATTAGCAAGGCGTGGTGGCACACATTTGTAATCCCAGCTACTTGGGAGGCTGATGCATGAGAATCATTTGAACCTAGGAGGTAGAGACTGCAGTGAGCCAAGATCACACACCGTCTAGCCTGAGTGACAGAGCAAGACTGTCTCAAAAACAAAATTGAATTTCAAATAAACAACAAAGAACATTTTAATATACCTATGTCTTATGCAATACTCATATTTTAAAAACTGTTCTTTAACTAAAATTCATATTTAACTGATCATCCTGTATTTTACATGACAACCCTACCCGTTTTTCCAGATTTTAGGCTTCTTTCCCGCTGATTCTCTCTTCACTTGCTAGTTCCCCAAGGGTCAGAGTTGGGGGAGGGTGACTAGTGGCAGGTGTGGGAAGTGTGGAAGATGTATGCATGGCAGTCTCAACACCTCTCCTCCCAGGCCAGCAATACTGCTATTTTACTGGTTTGTCCCATGCTAACACAAAACACTTTGAGGTTCTTCCCAGAGCCCCAGACAGGAAGTAAGAACAAGCCCCTGTGTTCCAAGACACAAAATTGATCCGTGGTCTCTAATAGTACCCTTTCTTAGCATTTTCAACTGTGGGGCAGAAGGGAGTTCAGAATTCTTGATCCGCACACTCTACCCGCCATCCTCTTCCCTCTTTCTCCCTTTATCTTCCCTCTATCTCCTTTTTATCTCCCCTCTATCTCCAGGCTCCCATTCCCAACTCAGGAAGGACATTTCCCTCTTGTGAGGCAGTGCAGAAGTCCCCCATCAAGATTTGATTCACTTTGTGTCATAAACTACCTTGCTCTTGAATTGAAAAATCTGGACTTTCCATCTATTGTTCCTGATAGACTCCAGAGACATATTTTTAATAGAAAGACTGAAAATTGATGGCTATTTATTTTCACCTTTAATCTACCCTGAGGCAAAGGTAATGTGTGGTTAAATGGGGGAGAAAATTGCTATACAAAAAAGGACAAAAAAGTAAAAAAAATACACGATTGTGTTATTTCACAGTATTGTGTAGCTACTCTTAGAAGGTCACCGTGGCTGAATGTTTTGCTCAAAACTACTCCCTTATTTTCAGATTGAGCTAGTGGTCATATTTGTGAACTTACAAGTCCTTTAGTTATCTGAGTGATCTTATAAAAGTAGCTTACCTTTCTAGTTCTACCTTTTCTTCCTTATTCAAAAAATAAATTATGTTGGGGGAGACTTTAATATTTAATCAGGTGACCATTATTTGTTAGGCAATATGAAGTATATCATGATACACAATGCCAAATACAATTATTCCTAATCTACAAAAACATAACACTGCAAGATATGCATTTGAAATATAATGAATGGATACAGTATGTCCAAGGTCATTTCTTTTTTTTTTAAAATATATTTATATATATTATTGAATTTTATGTTCTGGGGTACATGTAGAGAAAGTGCAGGATTGTTGCATAGGTACATATGCAGCAATGTGGTTTGCTGCCTCCATCCCCATCACCGATATCTGGCATTTCTCCCCATGTTATCCCTCCCCAACTCCCTACCCCACACTGCCCTTCCCTAGTCCCCCACCACAGATCTCAGGATGTGACGCTACCCTCCCTGTGTCCATGTGTTCTCATTGTTCAACACCCATCTATGAGTGACAAAATGCAGTGTTTGATTTTCTGTTCTTGTGTCAGTTTACTGAGAATGATGGTTTCCAGAATCATCCATGACTCTGCAAAGGACACAAACTCATCATTTTTTATGGCTGCATAGTATTCCATGGTGTATATGTGCCACATTTTCCTTGTCCAGTCTATCATCAATGGGCATTTGGATTGGTTCCAGGTCTTTGCTATTGTAAAGTGCCACAATGAGCATATGTGTGCATGTGTCCTTATAATAGAATGATTTATAAGCCTTTGGATATACACCCAGTAATGGGATTGCTGGGCCAAATGGAATTTCTATTTCTAGGTCCTTGAGGAATCGCCATACTGTCTTCCACAATAGTTGAACTAATTTACACTCCCACCAACAGTGTAAATGTGTTCCTATTTCTCCATATCCTCTCCAGCATCTGTTGTCTCCAGATTTTTTAATGATCACCATTCTAATCGGTGTGAGATATTATCTCAATGTGGTTTTGATTCGCATTTCTCTAATGACCAGTGATAATGAGCATTTTTTCATATGTTTCTTAGCCTCATATATGTCTTTATTTGAAAAGCATCTGTTCATATCTTTGTCCATTTTTAAATAGGTTTGTTTGTTTCTTGTAAATCTGCTTTAGATCTTTGTAGATTTTGGTATAAGTCTTTTGTCAGATATGTAGATTGCAAAAATTTTTTCCCATTCTGTTGGTTGCTGGTTCATTATAATAATTGTTTCTTTTGCTGTGCAGAAGCTCTGGAGTTTAATTAGATCCCATTTGTCTATTTTGGCTTTTGTTGCCAATGCTTTTGGTGTTTTAGTCATGAAGTCCTTGCCTATGTCTATGTCCTGAATGGTTTTGCCTAGGTTTTCTTCTAAGGTTTTTTTTGGTGTTAAGTCTTATTTTTAAATCTTTAATCCATCTGGAGTTAATTTTAGTTTAAGGTGTCAGGAAGGGGCCTGGTTTCTGCGTTCTGCACATGGCTAGCCAGTTTTCCCAGGACCACTTATTGAACAGGAAATCCTTTCCCCATTGCTTGTTTTTGTCAGGTTTGTCAAAGTTCAGATGGTTGTAGATGTGTGGCGTTGCCTCTGAGGCCTGTGTTCTGTTCCATTGGTCTATATCTCTGTTTTGGTACCAGTACCATGCTTTTTTGATTACTGTAGCCTTGTAGTATAGTTTGAAGTCAGATAGTGTGATGTCTCCAGCTTTGTTCTTTTTGCTTGGGATTGTCTTGGCTATGTGGGTTTTTTTTTGGTTCCATATGAAGTTTAAGGTGGTTTTTTCCAGATCTGTGAAGAAGGTCATTGGTAGCTTGATGGGGATATCGTTGATTCTGTAAATTACTTTGGGCAGTATGGCCATTTTCACGATATTGATTCTTCCTAACCATGAACATGGAATGTTTCTCCATCTGTTTGTGTCCTCTCTTATTTCCTTGAGCAGTGGTTCATAGTTCTCCTTGAACAGGTCCTTTACATTCCTTATTGGTTGTATTCCTAGGTATTTTATTCTCTTTGTAGCGATTGTGAATGGGAGTTAGCTCTGTGATTTGGCTCTCTTTACGTCTGTTATTGATGTATAGGAAAGCTTGTAATTTTTGCACATTGATTTTGTATCCTGAGACTTGCTGAAGTTGCTTATCAGTTTAAGGAGATTTTGGGCTGAGATGATAAGGTCTTCTAAATATACAATCATGTTGTCTGCAAATGGAGACAATTTGACTTCCTCCTTTCCTAATTGAATACCCTTTATTTCTTTCTCTTGCCTGATTCCTCTGGCTAGAACTTCCAATAGTATATTGAATAGGAGTGGTGAGAGAGGGAATCCTTCTCTAGTGCCAGATTTCAAAGGGAATGCTTCCAGCTTTTGCCCATTCAGTATGATATTGGCTGTGGGTTTGTCATAAATAGCTTTTATTATTTTGACATATGTTCTGTCAGTACCGATTTTATTGAGAGTTTTTAGCATAAAGCGCTGTTGAATTTTGTGGAAGGCTTTCTCTGCGTCTTTTGAGATAATCATGTGGTTTTTGTCTTTGGTTCTGTTTATGTGGTGGATTACGTTTATAGACTTGCATATGTTGAACCAGCCTTGCATTACAGGAATGAAGCCTACTTGATCATGATGGATAAGCTTTTTGATGTGCTGTTGCAATCGGTTTGCCAGTATTTTATTGAAGAGTTTTGCATCTATGTTCATTATGGATATTGGCCTGAAGTTTTTTTTTCTTGTTGAGTCTTTGCCGGGTTTTGGTATCAGGGTGATGTTGGTTTTATAAAAAGATTTGGTGAGGATTCCCTCTTTTTCGATTGTTTGGAATAGTTTCAGAAGGAGTGGTACCAGTTCCTCTATGTATGTTTGGTAAAATTAGGCTGTGAACCCACCTGGACTTGGGCTTTCTTTTGGTTGGTAGGCTCTCAATTGCTGCCTCAACATCAGCCCTTGTTATTGGTTTATTCAGGGTTTCGACTTCTTCCTGATTTAGGCTTGGAAGGATGTAAGTGTCCAAGAATTCATCCATTTCTTCCAGGCTTACTGGTTTTTGTGCATAGAGCTGTTTGTAGTAATCTCTGATGGCGGTTTGTGTTTCTGTGGAATCTGTGGTGATATCCCCTTTATCATTTTTTATTGCATCTATTTGATAATTATTTCTTTTCTTTTTTATTAATCTGGCTAGTGGTCTATTTTGTTGATCTTTTCAAAAAACCAGCTCCTGAATTTATTGATTTTTTTGAAGGGGTTTTTGTGTCTCTCTCTCCTTTAGTTCTACTCTGATCTTGGTTATTTCTTGTCTTCTGCTAGCCTTTGAGTTTTTTTGATCTTGCTCCTCTAGCTCTTTTAAGTTTGATGATAGGGTGTTGATTTTAGATGTTTCCTTGCTTCTCATGTGGGCATTTATTGATATAAATTTTCCTCTAGACACTGCTTTAAATGTCTTCAAGAGATTTTGGTACGTTGTGTCTTCATTCTCATTGGTTTTGAAGAACATCTTTATTTCTGCCTTCATTTCATTGTTTATCCAGTCAACATTCAAGAGCCAGTTGTTCAGTTTCCATGAAGTTGTGCAGTTCTGAGTTAGTTTCTGAATTCTGAGTTCTCACTGTGGTCTGAGAGACTGTTATGATTTCCATTGTATTGCATTTGCTGAGGAGTGATTTACTTACAATTATGTGGTCAGTTTTAGAGTAGGTGTGATGTGGTGCTGAGAAGAATGTATATTCTGTGGATTTGGGGTGGAGGGTTCTATAAGTATCTATTAGGTTTGCTTGGTCCAGGTCTGAATTCAAGTCCTGTATATCCTTGTTAATTTTCTATCTTGTTGATATCTCTAATATTGACAGTGGAGTGTTAAAATCTCCCACTATTATTGTGTAGAAGTCTAAGTCTCTTTGTAGATCATTAAGAACTTGCTTTATGTATCTGGGTGCTCCTGTATTGGGTGCGTATATATTTAGGATCATTAGCTCTTCTTGTTGCATTGATCCTTTTACCATTATGTAATGCCCATTTGTCTCTTTTGATCTTTGTTGGTTTGAAGTCCATTTTATCAGAGACTAGGAATGCAACTCCTGGGTTTTTTTTGCTCTCCATTTGCTTGGTAAATCTTCCTTCCTCCCTTTATTTTGAGCCTATATGTGTCCTTGCATGTGAGATGGGTTTCCTGGATACAGCATATTGAAGGGTTTGAATCTTTATCCAATTTGCCAGTCTGTTTCTTTTGATTGGGGAATTTAGCCCATTTACATTTAAGGTTAATATTGTTATGTGTGAATTTGATCCTGCCATTTTGATGCTAGCTGGTTGTTTTGCCCATTTTTTGACACAGTTTCTTCATTGTGTCAATGCTTTTTACCATTTGGTACATTTTTGGAGTGGCTAGTACTTGTTGTTTCTTTCTATGTTTAGTTCTCCTTTTAGTAGCTCTTTCAAAGCAGGCCTGATGGTGATGAAATCTCTGAGCAATTGCTTTTTCATAAAGGATTTTATTTCTCCTTCACTTACGAAGCTTAGTTTGGCAGGATATGAAATTCTGGGTTGAAAGTCCTTTTCTTTAAGGATGTTGAATATTGGACCCCACTCTCTTCTGGCTTGTAGGGTTTCTCCTGAGTGATCCACTGTGAGTCTGATGGACTTCCCTTTGTGAGTAACCCAACCTTTCTCTAGCTGCCCTTAGCATTTTTTCCTTCATTTCGTCCCTGGTGAATCTGACGATTATGCGCCTTGGGGTTGCTCTTCTTGAGGAATATCTTTGTGGTGTTCTCTGTATTTCCTGGACTTGAATGTCGGCCTGCCTTGCTAGGTTGGCAAAATTCTTGTGGATAATCTGAAGAGTGTTTTCTGGCTCGGATTCATTCTCTCAGTCACATTCAGGCACACCTATCAAACATAGACTAGTTTTTTCACATAATCCTATATTTCTTGGAGTCTTTGTTCATTTCTTTTTACTCTTTTTCTCTAATCTTGCCTTCTCTTTTTACTTCATTGAGTTGATCTTCATTCTCTGATATCCTTTCTTCTACTTGGTTGATTTGGCTATTAAAACTTGTGTATGCTTTGTGAAGTCCTCACGTTGTGTTTTTCAGTTCTATCAATTCATTTATATTCCTCTCTAAGTTGTTTATTTTAGTTCGCATTTCATGAAACCTTTTTTCAGAGTTCTTGGTTTCTTTGTATTGGGTTAGAACATGATATTTTTGCTCAGATAAGTTTGTTATTACTCACCTTCTGAAGCCTGTTTCTGTCAATTCATCAGACTCATTGTCCATCCAGCCTTGTTCCCTTGCTGGTGAGTTGTGATCCCTCAGTGGAGGAGAGGCATTCTGGTTTTGTGTATTTGCATCCTTTTTGCACTGGTTTCTTCCCATCTTTGTGAATTTATCTATCTGTGGTCTTTGTGGTTGGTGATTTTCAGATGGGGTCTCTGAATGAATATCCTTTTTGTTGCTGATGAAGTTATTTCTTTCTGTTTCTTAGTTTTCCTTCTAATAGTCAGGCCCCCTGCTATAGAACTGCTGAGGTCCACTCAGATTCTGCTTGCCTGGGGATCACCTGCATTGGCTGCAGAACAGTAAGGGTTGCTGCCAGTTTCTTCTTCTGTAATCTTTGTCCCAGAAGTACACCTGCCCAATGTCAGCCTGAGCTCTCCTTTATTAGGTGACTCTTTGGATATACAGGGGTCAGGGAGCTGCTTGCAGAGACAGTCTGTTCCTTATAGGAGCTCAAGTGCTGAGCTGTGAGCTCTGTTGTTCTGTTCAGAGCTGCTGGGCAGGTACGTTTAAGTCTGCTGCAGTGGAACTCATAACTGCCTTTTTTCCCCAGGTGCTCTGTCCTGTGAAGATGGGGCTTTATTTATAAGTTCCTGTTATTCTGCTGCCTTTTTTCAGTGATGCCCTTCCCAAAAAGGAGGTAGCCTAGTCACAGTGTGAGCTGCTGTGGGCTCTGCCCAGCTGCTGTGTGGACTTCCTTGCAGTTTTTTAATAGGGGTATAGTTAGAACTGCCTTGGTAATTGTGGTCTGCTTCAGTAATGACAGACTGTCTCTATAATGGCGGATTGCCTTGGTCATGGCGGATTGTTTCAGTAATGGCAGACCACCTCAGTAATGTCAGACAACCTTGATAATGGCAGAATGCCTCTGTAGTGGTGGACTCCTTCAGTAATGGTAGACACTCTTCCCCCCACAGAGCTAGACTGTCCTCCTGGGTCCAGCTGTGCTTGCTGTGAAACTCTCAATCCAGAACATTTCAGATTGCTGGTCTTTGTGATCACCTGGCTCCCTGTTTCGGTCCCCTTATTTTCAGTTGAGTGGGCAACTCTGTCTCCCAGGCATTCCAGTCACCAGTTGAAACAGCACCCGGATTTGTGTGAGTTTTTAATGCGGAGACCTGCTGCACCATCTGAAACAGCCACACTGGAGACTCATGGTGCTTTTCTGTCCACGAATCTCCTGGTCTGTGGGCAGTAAAAATTTGGAAATGTGGTGATCACTCACCCTCTGCATTTTTGCTGGGATCTGCAATCCAGAGCTATTCCTATTTGGCCATCTTGGTTCCTGTCCCTCCAACATCATTTCTTATTATAAAGTGTATGATTCTATGTGGTAATGTGATTACATTATTTTGTGAGTGAATCACAGGGTTTCAAAGTTACAAGCATTCTTAGATTGCTTATTTAATCAAATTTCCTAATTTCATAAAAGTACAACTGCCTTTTTCCATTAATAGATGTGGTCAGGAAGTTTTAGAAATAGTTCCGCTGTCCTTTGAAATGTGTATCTTTACATTTCACATTCATCACACTTACCATTTCATATCTGTCTTGTCAGTAGAATGTGTTACCTTTTAGATGGATAACTTTAAATAAAAAAATTATTTATCTGAGGTTGAATTTATCTTTACCAGGTACTTATACTCATGCTCATTTCTCTCTTAGCTCAGAACAATTTAAAAAACAGAACTGGAACAGATGATTCTATGGTAAAAATGCATATTAATTATTGATAAACAAGTATACAATTTTACAAGCAATCAAAGAACTACAAATGAAAACAATTATAATCTTTTTTCCTTTTAAACTGCCAATACTTATAACAATTAGGATATTCTGTGTACATTGAAAAATATTAAAGTGAATCAGAAAAATAAGCCTTGCTCTAAAATGTTGGCATTCTTCAATGGGATTATCCTATTCCTGCTTCTCTCTTTCCCTTAGCAATGTTGTCCACTCTCCTGGCTTTATTTGCCATCTTTACACCTATATTTTATAATCAGTATCACCTATATGTTGTTAAATAAAATTTATAGGAGGTCCTTTGTTTGGACTGAGCTTTTGCACTAGGCCCAACAGGTCAAACCAAAATGGCTAAATGGAGTCACTAATTCTGTAATTCCAGGACACCAACGTGGAACTAAGTTATTCTAAGGAATCAGGAGAGAGATAATGACCAACTCTCCTAACAGATCAGTTTTAGCTGGGATGATATGGAAGTCTCCTCTGCTTTAACCTTTACAAGGAAAGTAACTTTGAACCAACCAATCCACATTTTGTTCCATTTCTGCTTTTTCAGTTCTTTTCTGCCTATAAAGCCAAATCTCCTCTGCTTGTCTCATCAAATGAATCACGAATAAAAGCCAATTGGATCTTTAAGCTAAATTTGTTGTAATTTTGTTTTTGACAATATTCAGACTGCATATTCAATGAGTTACTTGATAGCAACTTGGAGAGCTCACAGGTACCTCAAACTTCGAACAACAGTGTTGTCAGTCATTGTCCTACACTTTTTATAATATTTTATTGTGTTTTTTCATGATGGTACATTTATATCATTAAAAAATCATATCTCAATCTGTCTATTTTCTCTCTCCATTCTCACTGTTAATGCTGTAGTTCAGGCTGTCATCACATGTAGCCTGGATTGTTGCTAAGTCTTCCTTACTGGTCTCCTTGTATCCACTCTTGGCTATTCTCAATCTATTTTTTTTCTTTTTTCTAATTAGTCAAAGTTATCTTTTAAAAACATGAAATTTAGATCTTTTAAGTTTTAGCTGTATGACCTGAAAGACCTAGTTGTCCCTGGAAAAAAGTTTAAGTTTTATTCCAAATGAAAAGGAAAGCCATTAAACAGTTTTGGGGGTAAGGAAGTTACATCCAAAGACTCACACTTTCAAGATTTCCCTGACTGTTGTGTGGAAAATGGATTGTAGGGGAGCATGAGTGGAATCAGAGAGACTAATGAGAAAGCTTTAGTGGTGGTGCCAGGGGGAGGTGATGGAGGCTTGGACTGAGGTAATAGCAGTGATGAGAAGTGGATGAATTTTAGAAATATCTTGTAGGTTTAATTAACAAGACTTGCTGATGGATTACATGTAGAAAGTGAGGAAAAGAGAATAATAGAGAATTATGGATAGTGGGGAAAGAAATTAGTTTAAGAAAGCAATCAGAAATTTCATTTTGTGTATGTTAATTTTGAGATGCCTTCAATACATTCAAGTAGAAAATCATAAGTAGACACTTGGATAAATCAATCTGGAGCTTAGCAAAAGAGTTTAGTATAAAGAAAGAAACTTGAGATTCAGCAGGATATTTCTAGCATAAAAATGGAAGAAGGAGATAATATAGGTAGAGAAATGGACACAGGAATGAGTCTAAGGAACGTCTACATTTAGAGACTGAGTAATGGAGGAGAAGCCAGCAAAGTAAACTAAGCAGGAATTATCAGGGAAGTAGGAGAAAAACCAGGAGAATGAGGTATTACAGAAGTCAAGAAATGACAGTGTTTTAAGAAAGAGGAGGTGCTGCTAATAGGTTAAGTAAATATGACAGAAAGTACTGTTAGACCTGGCAACCCAGAAGTCAAGGGTAATTTTGATATGTGGTGTTATTACTATTATTTACCAATCATTACACATAAGCCACCTGCTTAAAACCATTCAGTGGGCTTCCTTTGGCCTTATAATGCTGTTCAAATACTTCCTGGCCGGGCGTGGTGGCTCAAGCCTGTAATCCCAGCACTTTGGGAGGCCGAGGCGGGTGGATCACGAGGTCAACAGATCGAGACCATCCTGGTCAACATGGCGAAACCCCGTCTCTACTAAAAATTACAAAAAATTAGCTGGGCATGGTGGCGCGTGCCTGTAATCCCAGCTACTCAGGAGGCTGAGGCAGGAGAATTGCCTGAACACAGGAGGCGGAGGTTGTGGTGAGCCGAGATTGCGCCATTACACTCCAGCCTGGGTAACAAGAGTGAAACTCCATCTCAAAAAAAAAAAAAAAAAAAACTTCCTATGCTTTGTAAACCACTCTACCTTGTGCCTAGTGCCTTGTCTCCTGACATCTATCTCTGCAGTTCTGGAAACATGCTATGCTCTCTCCTCTCAATGTTCTCACACAGGTTTGAACCAACAGTAACTTACAACTGTATGATGTATGAGAAGCAGCATAGTGTGGTGGTTAGAAATGCAGTCTCTGGAGCCAGACTGCCTGGGTTTAAATTCTAGCTTTTGCTTTTATGTATGTACAATCTTAGGCAAGTTCCTTTTTCTGCTTTCACTTTTCTCATTTATAAAAATAGGGACATAAGAATACCTATCTCACAGGATTATTATTATAGGAAAAAAATGTTACATTTGAAAGAATGAAAATTACAAGGTGTCAGACAATAGATGCTAAAAGGTAACTGAATAATGCCTTCAAAATCATGAAGGAAAATTACTTATTATCTACATTTCTATATCTGGAAAAAATCAATACTAAGGACAAAATAAAAATATCTTTTCAGACATGTAAACATTTAGAAAATTATGTTGTACATCACCTTTCTTAGGAAATTATTTGAGTATGTATTCTTAAAAATAAGGGAATTAAACAAAAAAGGCAGGGCCAAGGAATGCAAGAATTAGTGATTATGACAATAAAAAGTGATAAAGGGAAATCTGAAAAACAGCTGTGGCTTAGACGACAATTAGTCCTGTTTGGAACCAGAAAACAGAAAACTTTGAAAAGTTCCTAGGAAAAAATATGGAATCCAGAGATTTGATCATATTCTGAGACTTAAGCTGTTGGCTGATTGAAACTGTGAAATAAATGCTGACAGTGCAAAAATTAAACATTGGTAATAAGACCCTCTGGGATAAACAAAAAAGGTATATAATATAGTTATGCTATACTAGCTGAATTTGAAATAAATCGGATTTATATGGTTAAATCATAGTTTAAATTTAATTGACTATTTTTACTTCTAGAATTATAGACAAAGCATACAAGATTTGGTTTTGATTATAGGATTAAATATAAGTGCCATTGTTATGGGCTGAATGTTTGGGTTATGTGATGAAATTGTAACCCTCAATTTGAAGGTATTAGGAGTTGGAGCCTTTGGGAGGTTATTAAGTCAAGAGGGAGTGGAGCTTTCATGAATGGGATTACTGCCCTTATAAAGAGACCCTAGAGATCATGCTGATATGGTTTGTCTGTGTCCCTGGCCAAATCTCACCTTGAATTGTAGCTCTCATAATTCCTACATGTTGTAGGAAGGACCCAGTGGGAGATAATTGAATCATAGTGGTGGTTTCCTTCATACTATTCTTGTGGTACTGAATAAGTCTCACAAGATCTGATGGTTTTATAAGGGGAAACCACTTTTGCTTGGCTCTCATTCTCTCTCACCTGCCACCATGTAAGACATGCCTTTGCCTCCCACCATGATTGTGATGCTTCTCCAGCCACGTGGAACTGTGAATCCATTAAAATGTCTTTTTCTTTATAAATTTCTCAGTCATAGGTATGTCTTTATCAGTAGTGTAAAAATGGACTAATACATTCTCTTTGCTTTCTGCCATTTGAGGGCACAAGGAAAGTCTGCAATCTACAACCTGGAAAAACGTTCTCACGAGACCCAGCCATGCTGGCACTTGGATCTCAGACGTCCAGACTCCAGAACTGTGAGAAATAAATTTCTGTTGTTTAAAAGTCACCCCGTATGGTATTTTGTTATAGTACCCTGAGCTAAGACAGAATCAACCATTTATTCTCTAAAATTTCAATTTTAGATTGTTGATGTTGGAAGAGAATAAAACTGATGGTAAAGACAGAGACACCAGCATCCTTATCCAACAAATGCAGAATAAAAAGATACTGCTATGATTTGAATATGTCCTCCAAAATTCCTGTGTTGGAAAGTTAATGTTCAGTCTAACTGCGTCTTCTGAAGGGTTTAGATTACGAGAGTGGAGTCCTTTTGAATTGAGTCTCACTATAAAAAGGGCTTTCAGGAGTGGGTTGGCTCCTTCTGCTTTTCTGTCATGTTTGGACTCAACATTCCTCCTCTCCAGAGGTGTGGCAACACGGTGCCATCTTTGAACCAGAGTCCAAACCTGCCAGTGTCTTGATATTGAACTTCCCAGCCTCTGGAACCATGAGAAATAAATTTCTGTTCTTCATAAATTACCCAGTCTGTTGTATTTTGTTATAGTCGCACAACATGTACTAAGATGGAGACTGTCTCTAGTTGCTGGCATTCATCAAGGGTGTTAGTTGCAAGCAATGGAAGGTGACTTCGACTTTATTATGTAGAAAGAAGACTACCAGAATTAGATTGGAAAGCTAGCAATAGGAGTTGAGCTATAGCAGAGCTATCGAAAAACAAGTTCAAGGCTGAGTCTAAGAATAACACCCAAAAGCATGTTGCAGAACAGGTCTTGGTTGCTTTCTACTGACCACTAGAAGAAATGACCTCTGCTGCCCAAGCAGTTACACTTATGTGCCTAGAACTTGATCTTGTAACACTGGGAAACCATTATCAGTATTGTTGCTACCACCAAAAGTCTCACACCCACTGCCACCCACACACCTGTACAAGTGGAATTTCCAGAGAAGCCTGTTTCTTTTCCTTCATGTTCTTGTATGAATGAAACTTTGCATAGATTGCTGGAAACTAGGTCACATGCTTCTGTTATAGATGAAAGGGAAATGGGACTTGGAGTCTGACTCAAATTGGGGAGGAAGGAGTCACATTAGGTTTTCCCCAAATATGATACTCAATATGTTACTTAGAGGCAATGACAGATGTCTACTACAACAATTCATAAAAGTATATTATTTAAAGTTACAAGAATAATTAAAAGAGAGACTAAAATTATTGCATTACCATTTACTCCTTCCTCTTTCTGACAACTTGAATCCAATTTATCAGGAAATTCTGTCGGCTTTAATTTCAAAATATATTTAGCAAATGACTCCTCAATGCTTCTACTGCTTTCACGTTCATCCAACTACTGTAGTCTCTGCCCTAAATTATTGCAATAGCTTCCCAGCTCGTCCCTCTGCTTCATGCTTTGTCCATTTACAGAATATTCAAACTCAGGAGCAAGAGAGATCTTTTTAAGATGTAAGAAAGATCCTGTCATGTCTCCTCAAACCATGCAACGATTTCACAGATGACTCAAGAGTAGAAACCTAAAGCGTTTTAAGAGCTTGCCATGACTTCATGGTCCTTTTTGTCTCCCACTGTAAGCTCACCTGCCCCTTCACTAGCTGTTCTCACCAATGTGGCCCCTTGTTGTTCATAAAACATGAGTGGTAAACTTTGTCCCTTACATTGGTTGGTTGCTCTGGGGAAGAGCACTCTTCTCCCAGATAGTAGCATGGCTATTCGCTCATACCTCCAAGAGCTTACTATTTAATACCATTCACCTTGCCCTTAGCACTCCCAGTCTCACCTGCTGCTTTATCTTTTTTCTATAACACACATCACCCCTATAACATACTATAATATAATTTACTTAATTATCATGCTGATTTTCTGTCTCAAGAATGGGAATGATTTTGTCTTTTTTATTAGTTGGTATATCCAGGCACACAGAAAGCTCCCTGGAATAGGAAAATAATAAGTAATTGTTAAATGAACGAATGGATGGATGAGTGGATAACTGATATAAACATTTCTAGAGAAGAGTAGAGAAAGTTAGTTTACTTAAATCCTTGTTTATTGGAGCAGAAAGCTAATAGATAGAGTCTAAAATTGATCAAAATATATCAACTTATTATTTAGAATTATAGTACTAACTGCCAGAAGAGCTAAAAACAGAAATATTGTAAGATGATTACATCTGTTTTTAATGAGTCTGTGAAGGAAGAAGTAGGGCAGAAGACTGAGGTTTTTTTTTACTGTAAACCTTTCTGAACTTTGATTTATAAAGCCATGTGTATGCAATACTTCGATAAAAACTTACTGTGTTTTCAATATAATCAATTAACAACGAAAATATAGTGGATTATGTAAACATTTAAAATACAAAATAAAAATTTTATTGTATTTTTCCTTATTGGTAGGAGACAGAATTTACAATGAGAAATGGAAATTATGAATAATGAAAATAATACAATGACTTAGATATTCTTTTAAAAAAACCTTGCTAAATTTATTGATTTTTGTAGTGACAGATTTCAAGCTAAGAATGCTTTGCCTATATACATAGGCATACCTCTTAGCTTTGTCAAATCTTAACATTAAACTTATTCTTAGGTTCCTATTCTTTGGTTTCCCCTTTGGATGATGTGACTCCCAAGCATGATACAGTTGATTCATGAGCTGAGAGGTTTGCTTTTGAAATATTGACAGATTGCTCTACAAATTCTTAAAAAATATATATATTATATACGTATATATATTTTTTCAGCAATTAGCATATGCCTATATATATATATCTATATATATACACCTATGTATATATAGGAATTATATATAATATATTAATTATAATTATTTAATATTATATATACATAATCAATTATAATTATGTATGTGTGTATTATAAATTAATATATATTTATTATTATTATTTTCTAATTTTTTATTGAATTTTAGGTTTTGGGGTACATGTGCAAAACATGCAAGACAGTTGCATAGGTACATACATGGCAGTGTGTTTTACTTCCTTTCTCCCGTTCACCCACATTTGGCATTTCTCCCCAGGCTATCCCTCCCCAGCTCCCCCACCCCCGACTGGCCCTCCCCTTTTCCCCCCAATAAACCCCAGTGTTTAGTACTCCCTCCCGTGTCCATGTGTTCTCATTTTTCATCACCCGCCTATGAGTGAGAATATGCGGTATTTCATTTTCTGTTCTTGTGTCAGTTTGCTGAGAATGATGTCCTCCAGATTCATCCATGTCCCTAAAAACAACACGAACTCATCATTTCTGATTGCTGCATAATACTCCATGGTGTATATGTGCCACATTTTGCCAATCCAGTCTATCATCGGTGGGCATTTGGGTTGGTTCCAGGTCTTTGCTATTGTAAACAGTGCTGCAATGAACATTCGTGTGCATGTGTCCTTATAGTAGAATGATTTATAGTCCTTTGGATATATACCCAGTAATGGGATTGCTGGGTCAAATGGAATTTCTATTTCTAAGGCCTTGAGGAATCGCCACACTGTCTTCCACAATGGTTGAACTAATTTACACTGCCACCAACAGTGTAAAAGTGTTCCTTTTTCTCCACAGCCTCTCCAGCATCTGTTGTCTCCAGATATTTTAATGATCACCATTCTAACTGGCGTGAGATGGTATCTCAATGTGGTTTTGATTTGCATCTCTCTAATGACCAGTGATGATGAGCATTTTTCCATATGATTGTTGGCCTCATATATGTCTTCTTTTGTAAAGTGTCTGTTCATATCCTTTGCCCATTTTTGAATGGGCTTGTTTGTTTCTTTCCTGTAAATCTGGTTGAGTTCTTTGTAAATTCTGAATATCAGCCCTTCGTCAGATGGGTAAACTGCAAAATTTTTTTCCCATTCTGTTGGTTGCCGATTCACTCTGTGACTGTTTCTTTTGCTGTGCAGAAGCTGTGGAGTTTCATTAGGTCCCATTTGTCTATTTTGTCTTTTGTTGCCAATGCTTTTGGTGTTTTGTTCATGAAATCCTTGCCTACTCCTATGTCCTGAATGGTTTTGCCTAGATTTTCTTCTAGGGCTTTTATGGTGCCAGGTCTTATGTTTAAGTCTTTAATCCATCTGGAGTTAATTTTAGTGTAAGGTGTCAGGAAGGGGTCCAGTTTCTGCTTTCTGCACATGGCTAACCAGTTTTCCCAACACCATTTGTTAAACAGGGAATCCTTTCCCCATTGCTTGTTTTTGTCAGGTTTATCAAAGATTGTATGGTTGTAGATATGTTGTGTTGCCTCCAATGCCTCTGTTTTGTTCCATTGGTCTATATCTCTGTTTTGGTACCAGTACCATGCTGTTTTGATTACTGTAGCCTTGTAGTATAGTTTGAAATCTGGTAGTGTGATGCCCCCCACTGTGTTCTTTTTGCTTAGAATTGACTTGGCTATGCAGGCTCTCTTTTGGTTCCATATGAAGTTCATGGTGGTTTTTTCCAGTTCTGTGAAGAAAGTCAACGGTAGCTTGATGGGGATAGCATTCATTCTGTAAATGACTTTGGGCAGTGTAGCCATTTTCACGATATTAATTCTTCCTAACCATGAACATGGAATATTTCTCCATCTGTGTGTGTCCTCTCTTATTTCGTTGAGCAGTGGTTTGTAGTTTTCCTTGAAGAGGTCCCTTACGTTCCTTGTGAGTTGTATTCCAAGGTATTTTATTCTTTTTGTAGTAATTTTGAATGGCGGTTCGTTCCTGATTTGGCTTTCCTTAAGTCTGTTATTGGTATAGAAGAATGCTTATGATTTTTGCACATTGATTTAATATCCTAAGACTTTGCTGAAGATGCTTATCAGTTTCAGGAGTTTTGGGGCTGAGGCGATGGGGTCTTCTAGGTATACTATCATGTCGTCTGCAAATAGAGACAATTTGGCTTCCACCTTTCCTATTTGAATACCCTTTATTTCTTTTTCTTGCCTGATTGCTGTGGCTAGAACTTCCAGTACTATATTGAATAGGAGTGGTGAGAGAAGGCATCCTTGTCTAGTGCCGGATTTCAAAGGGAATGCTTCCAGTTTTTGCCCATTCAGTATGATAGTGGCTGTTGGTTTGTCATAAATAGCTTTTATTACTTTGAGATATGTTCCATCGATACCGAGTTTATTGAGGGTTTTTAGCATAAAGGCCTGTTGAATTTTGTCAAATGCCTTCTCTGCGTCAATTGAGATAATCATGTGGTTTTTGTTTTTGGTTCTGTTTATGTGGTGAATTACGTTGATAGACTTGCATATGTTAAACCAGCCTTGCATCCCCGGGATGAATCCTACTTAATCATGATGGATAAGTTTTTTGATTTGCTGTTGCAATCGGCTTGCCAATATTTTATTGAAGATTTTTGCATCTATGTTCATCATGGATATTGGCCTGAAGTTTTCTTTTCTTGTTGGGTCTCTGCCAGGTTTTGGTATCAGGATGATGTTGGTCTCATAAAATGATTTGGGAAGGATTCCCTCTTTTTGGATTATTTGGAATAGTTTCAGAAGGAATGGTACCAGCTCCTCTTTGTGTGTCTGGTAGAATTCGGCTGTGAACCCATCTGGACCTGGGCTTTTTTTGTGTGGTAGGCTCTTAATTGCTGCCTCAACTTCTGACCTTGTTATTGGTCTATTCATAGTTTCAGCTTCCTCCTGGTTTAGGTTTGGGAGGACACAGGAGTCCAGGAATTTATCCATTTCTTCTAGGTTTACTAGTTTATGTGCATAGAGTTGTTTATAATATTCTCTGATGATGGTCTGAATTTCTGTGGAATCTGTGGTGATTTCCCCTTTATCATTTTTTATTGCATCTATTTGGTTGTTCTCTCTTTTCTTTTTTATCAATCTGGCTATTGGTTTGTCTATTTTGTTGATCTTTTCAAAAAATCAGCTCTTGGATTTATTGATTTTTTTGAAGGGTTTTTCGTGTCTCAATCTCCTTCAGTTCAGCTCTGATCTTAGTTATTTCTTGTCTGCCCTTAGTATTTTCTCCTTTATTTCAACCCCGGTGAATCTGACGATTATGTGCCTTGGGGTTGCTCTTCTTGCAGAATATCTTTGTGGTGTTCTCTGTATTTCCTGCATTTGAGTGTTGGCCTGTCTTGCTAGGTGGGGGAAATTTTCCTGGATAATATCCTGAAAAGTATTTTCCAGGTTGGATTCATTCTCTTCATCACATTCTGGTACACCTATCAAACATAGGTTAGGTCTCTTCACACAGTCCCACATTTCTTGGAGACTTTGTTCATTCCTTTTTGCGCTTCTTTCTCTAATCTTCGTTTCTCGTTTTATTTCATCGAGTTGATCTTTGACTTCTGATATTCTTTCTTCTGCTTGGTCAATTCGGCTGTTAAAACTTGTGCATGCTTCGCGAAGTTCTCGTGTTGTGTTTTTCAGCTCCTTCAATTCATTCACATTCCTCTCTAAGTTATCCATTCTTGTTATCATTTCCTCGAATCGTTTTTCAAATCTTTTCTCAAGGTTCTTAGTTTCTTTGCATTGATTTAAAACATGTTCTTTTAGTTCACAAAAGTTTCTCATTATCCACCTTCTGAAGTCTAATTCCGTCATTTCGTCACAGTCATTCTCCGTCCAGCTTTGTTCCCTTGCTGGTGAGGAGTTTTGGTCCTTTGTAGGAGGCGAGGTGTTCTGGTTTCGGGTGTTTTCCTCCTTTTTGTGCTGGTTTCTCCCCATCTTTGTGGATTTACCCACCTGTCGTCTGAGTAGTTGCTGACTTTTCGATTGGGTCTCTGAGTGGACGCCCAGATTATTGATGATGAAGTATTTTTGTTACTTGGTTTCCCTTCTACCAGTCTAGCCCCTCCACTGTATGACTGCTGAAGTCCACTCCAGGCCTTGCTTATCTGGAGTGCACCTATAGCAGCTGTGGAACAGTGAGGGATGCTACCAGTTTCTTTTTCTGCTATCTTTGTCCCAGAATGATGCCTGCCAAATGTCAGTCTTCTGGATATAGAGGGGTCAGGGAGCTGCTTGAGGAGACAGTCTGTACTTTATAGCAGCTCAAGTGCTGAGCTGTGAGCTCTGTTGTTCATTCAGGGCTGTGAGGCTGCTACGTTTAATTATGCTGCAGCAGAAGTCATTAAAAAACCTTTTTTTCTCAGATGCTCTGTCTCGGGGGGGTTGGGGCTTTCTTTATGAGTGTCCATTGTGCTGTCCTGCCCAGCTAGGAGGCAGGCTAGTCACTATTTGCCTGCCGAGGCTCCGCCCTGCTGGTGTGAGGTCTGCCCTGTTGCTGCAGGCTCTGCCCTGCTGCTGCGGTCTCCGCCCTGCTGCCACGGGCTACACCCTGTGGCGGAGTCTTTCTGTTGTGGTGGGTTGCCTCAGCAATGGCAGGCTGCGTCGGCAATGGGAGTTTACCTCAGTAGGTGCGGATTGCCTTGGTAATGGTGGATGCCCCTCCCCCATTGAGTTGCACCATCCTGGGTTCAGCTGTGCCTGCAGTGAAACTCTCCACCTGGAGCATTTGGAATCACCATTTTGTTTGTCGCACTGCGCTGGCCCAAACGCCATTTCCCTGGAATCTCCTGACCTGGCTCACTGTCCATGTCCCTTTCAATTAGATGGATATGCCAATCTGCCCTCTCAAGTCTCAGATTGCCAGTTCAACAGGGCACCTGGACCTGTGCGCTTTGTGCGGAGCACTGTAGAGCACTGCTGCTGAGCTGCAGTGCCGGCCGCTGGCTGCACCAGCCGCCGGCTGCGCTGCGCTGGCGCCCCGCATCTCTTTTATACCTGGGAATTTCCCCGTTCTGTGGGCAACAAAGATCCATCTGGAAATGCGGCCCTGACTCACCCTCCGCACATTCACTGAGAGCTTCAATCCTGGGTTATTCTCACCACGCCATCTTGAGTCCGTCCTCCTAATATATATTATATAAATTATGATTATATTAATATTATAAACATATACGCACCTATATATATATAAAATATATAAATTAGCATACACCTGTGTGTGTACACACACACACACACAAACACACAGGTGTATGCTAATTTCTGAAATCTCATAGTATAGGTTTTCACTTTTTGAAAATTACTTTTAAATTCTTTTTTATTTTCATAGGTTTTTGGGGAACAGGTGGTGTTTGGTTTCATGAATAAGTTATTTAGTCTTTAGTGGTGATTACTGAGATTTTGGTGCACTCATAACTCAAGCGGTATACACTTTACCCAATGTGCAGTCTTATATGCCTCACCCTGCGCCCACCCATTCCCCTGACTTCCAAAAGTCTTAGGCCTTCGCATCATTTATATACATATATATGATGAGATACATAATTGTGAGATATATGTATCTTATAATTTTTTTATCCACTAATTGATTGATGGGCATTTGGGAGCTGGGTCCATATTTTTGCAATTGTAAATTGTGCTGCTACAAACATGTATGCAAGTATCTTTTTTGCATAATGAATCCTTTTCCTCTAGGTAGACAACCAGTAGTGGGATTGCTGGATCAACTGGTCGTTCTACTTTCAGTTCTTTAAGGAATCTCCACACTGTTTTCCATAGTGGTTGTACTAGTTTACATTCCCACCAGCAGTGTAAAAGTATTCCCTTTTCATTACAGCCCCACCAACATCTATTAGCTTCTGATTTTTGGATTATGGCCATGCTTGCGGGATTAAGGTGGTATCACATTGGGCTTTTCATTTGCATTTCACTGATCATTATCGATGTTGAACATTTTTTCATGTTTGTTGACCATTTGTATATCTTCTTTTGACAACGGTCTTTTCATATCCTTAGCACACTTTTTTTTGATGGGATTGTTTTCTTTTTGCTTATTTGTTTGAGTTCCTTGTAGATTCTGGATATTAGTCATTTGTTGGATGTATAAATGGTGAATATTTTGCCCACTCTGTGGGTTGTCTGTTTACTCTGCTGATTGTTTCTTTTGCTGTGCAGAAGATTTTTAGTTGAATCAAATCCCATCTATTTCTCTTTGTTTTTGCTGCATTAGCTTTTGGGTACTTGATCATAAAGCCTTTGCCTAAGCCAATGTCTAGAAGGGTTTTTCCAAAGTTATCTTCTAGAATTTTTATGGTTTCAGGCCTTAAATTTAAGTCCTTGATCCATCTTGTATTGATTTTTGTATAAGATTGATTGATGAGGATCTAATTTCATTCTCTACATGTGGCTTGCCAATTATCCCAGCACTATTTGTTAGTGTGTCCCTTCCCCACTTTATGTTTTTGTTTCCTTTGCTGAAGGTAAGTAGGTTGTAAGTATTTGGCTTTATTTCTGGGTTCTTTATTCTGTCCAGTTGGTCTATGTGCCTATTTTTATACCAGTACCATGCTGTTTTGGAGACTATGGCCTTATAGTATAGTTTGATGTCAGGTTATAGTATAGTTTGATGTCTGGATTTTTTTCCCCCTTAGTCTTGCTTTTGCTATGTGGGCTCTTTTTTGGTTCCATAGGAATTTTAGATTTTTTTTTCTAGTTCTGTGAAGAATGCTGGTGCTATTTTGATAAGAATTGTATTGAATTTATAGATTGCTTTTGGCAGTATGGTCATTTTCACAATAACAATGCCACCAATCCATGAGGATGGGATGTGTTTCCATTTGTGATGTCTATGAATTCTTTCTGCAGTGTTTTACAGTTTTCCTTGTAGAAGTCTTTCACCTCCTTAGGTAGGTACATTCCTAAGTATTTTATTTTTTGGCAGCTATTGTAAAAGAGTTTGAGTTCTTTATTTGATTCTCAGCTTGGTTGCTTTTGGTGCATAGCAAAGCTACTGATTAGTGTCCATTAATTTTGTATTCTGACACTTTGCTGAATTCATTTATCAGTTCTAGAAGCTTTTTTGGAGGAATCTTTATGGTTTTCTAGGTATATAATCATATCATCTGCAAACAGTGACAGTTTGACTTCCTCTTTACTGATCTGGATGCCCTTTATTTCTTTCTGTTGTCTGACTGCTCTGGCTAGGAATTCCAGTACTTTGCTGAATAGAAGTGGTCAAAGTGGACATCCTTGTCTTATTTCAGTTCTTAGGGGGAATGCTTTCAACTTTTCCATGTTCAGTATTATGATGACTGTGGGTTTCTCATAGATGGTTTTATTAGATTAAAGTATGTCTCTTCTATGCTGATTTGGCTGAGGGTGTTAATTATAAAGGGATTCCGATTTTGTTAAATGCTTTTTCTGTGTCTATTGAGATAATCATGTGATTTTTATTTTCAATTCTGTTTATGTGCTGCATCAAATTTATTGACTTGTATATTTTAAACCATCCATTCTGCATCCCTGGTATAAAACTCATTGGATCATGGCGGATTATCTTTTTAATATGCTATTGGATTTGGTTAGCTATTATTTTGTTGAGGATTTTTGCATCTATGTTCATCAGGGATGTTGATGTATACTTTCTTTTTTTTTTTTGTCACATCCTTTCCTGGTTTTGTATTAGGGTGATACTGGCTTCATAGGATGATTTAGGGAGGATTCTCTCTTTATCTTGTGAAATAGTGTCAATAGGATTGGTACCCATTTTTCTTTGAATGTCTGAAAGAATTCAGCTGTGAATCTGGCTGGTCCTTTTTTGTGGGGTGGCAATTTTTAAATTGCCATTTCACCCTCACTGCTTGTTATTGGTCTGTTCAGAGTTTCTATTTCTTCCTGGTTTAATCTAGGAGTGTTGTATATTTCCAGGATTTTATCCATCTCTTCCAGTTTTTCTAGTTTATGCATGTAAAGGTGTTCATAGTAGCCTTGTAGGATCTTTTGTATTTCTGTGGTATTGATTGCAGTATCTCGCATTTCGTTTCTAATTGAGCTTATTTGGATCTTCTCTCTTCTTTTCTTGGTTAATCTCACTAATGGTCTATCAATTTTATTTATCTTTAAAGAACTAGCTTTTTTGTTTCATTTATCTTTTGTATTTTGTTTGTTTGTTTGTTTCAATTTCTTCTAGTCCTTCTCTGATCTTTGTTATTTCTCTTCTTCTGCTGGGTTTGGGTTTGGTTTGTTCTTTTTTATCCAGTTCCTTGAGATGTGACCTTAGATTGTCTATTTGTGCTCTTTCAGACTTTTCAATGTAGCCATTTAAGGATATGAACTTTCCTGTTAGCACTGCCTTTACTGTATCCCAGAGGCTTTGATTGGTTATGTCTCTATTATCATTCACTTCAAAGAATTTTTAAATTTCCACCTTGATTTCATTGTTTACCCAATGATCATTCAGGAGCAGGTTACTTAATTTCCATGGGTTTTCTGGGTTCCTTTTGGAGTTGATTTCCAATTTTATTCCACTGTGTTCTTAGAGAGTACTTGATATAATTTCAATTTTCTTAAATTTATTGAGATGTGTTTTGTGCCCTTTTATGTTCTTCTTTGGAGAATGTTCCAGGTACTAATGAATAAAATGGAGTTATTGCATAGAATGTTCTGTAAGTATCTGTTAAGTCCATTTGTTCTAGAGTATAGTTTAAATCCATTGTTTCTTTGTTGACTTTATCTTGATGACCTAATGCTGTCAGTGGAGTACTGAATTCCCCCACTATTATTGTGTTGCTGTCTCTTATTTCCTAGGTCTAGTAATAATTGTTTTATGAATTTAGGAGCTCCAGTGTTGGGCGCATAAATATTTAGGACAGTCATATTTTCCTGTTGGACAATTCCTTTTATCATTATGTAATATATTTTATATATAATATTAATATTTAATATTTGTCTTTTTAATTGCTGTTGCATTAAAGTTTGTTTTGTCTGATATAAAAATACCTGGTCTGGCTCACTTTTGGTGTCCATTTGCATGGAATAGCTTTTCCCACCCCCCTTACCTTAAGTTTATGTGAGTCCTTATGTGTTAAATGAGTCTCTGTCAGTTGTTGAATTATTATCCATTCTGCCATATGTATATTTTAAAGTGGAGCATTTAGGCCATTTATATTTAACATTATTATTGAAATGGTTTCTATACACTCTTGATACAAGAGTAAAGGTAACGGCACATGTGCTGCTCTGGAAGGTATCTTATAAATTACAAGTGAAATAATTTTGCTGAATTTGGATAGGCAAAATAATGGTTCATATTTGTATTTGTGGAGATTTTTACACAATAAGACATAGCAGTTGAATCCTAAAGACAATTTTTTTCTGATAACTCCAAAATATGCATAGAATTGTGTGTGTGTGTGTGTGTGTGTGTGTGTGTGTGTGTCAAAGAGTAAGATCTGAACATTCTTTTATGATGCTATGTACTCTTGTGCATAAGTGAAACTCAACTTAGGACTCTGAAAATCTGTCGAGTTCATCCTTTGAGTAATAAATCTCAGTTGTTTCCATTGAAATTTGCAACTGTATCTCTAATCTGTGATGTAGAATGCCATTTTGGTAAGAAATATGTAATAATCCTATTCTCACTTTACGGTAAGTTTCAAATTGCTCTCTAATGACTTTTAAAAGCACTTCTCTTACCTGGTTATAATTTACCACTCAGTGAAGACAGTGAGTGTCAGGTGACTGACTTGAGGAAGAAGAAAGCCATATCACTCTTGAATCTGTCCTACTCACCAAATTAATGAGCTGTACTACCACCTGCCGCGGGGAAGAGTGTGTGATCAGCTCTCCTATTCCTGATGATGCTGTCATGGTGATGAATGGCTGAGAGATAGATTTTGGGGAAAGAAATCTAGTTTAGTCATAAAAGAAGAGCACAGCCTGTTTTAATAAGAAAAAAATTAGTATTAACACCCTTAACCATTTTGACCAACTGTAATTCTTAAAAGTATTAACAGGAAAATCTTAACAAGTTAACTCTTTCTACATGTTTTTTCGTCCTTGCTAATGACTGATTCTGAGAGACAGCCAGGTTTCAAGCTGCCAGTCAAATATAGAATCTATATAAACAAAGAAGGTAGTTACTAAGCACAGTCATCCTGTAGACTCTCCTGTGAGCTCTCAGCAGAAAAGTATTAACATAATATTATTGGGACTCAAGATTTTACTAAAGTTATATTAGGAACCAAAATTTGGTTACAGAAATGAGAAAACATTTATTTTCTTCATGTGGAATCCTTAATGCTTAATAGTCACGTTAATGTGAACATAATATTTTTAATATTTACATTTTTTTTGCCAATTACAAAGTACAAACTTTAGGAATTATTTTTATTGAAATGGATGTAAGCACTCCATAGACAAAGATCTATAAAGATGTTTTCTTTTCTAAGCATTTCATTTCCTGAGGAGAACACCAAGAAATCAATCAGAATTAATATGAACATAAGTTTTGTAAATATACATTGGTTTAAGAGCACATTTTGCAATACTAGGTTCAAATTTCAACTTGTTAACAATGGTAAATTCTGCTTATTCCAATTACCTTGTAGGTACACACACACACACACACACTCTCTCTCTTTCTCTTCCTCATCTTTCTTTTCCTTCTCTCCTCCCTCCTGCTTTTGTCATTTTCCTGATAACTCAAGAATTCAAAGTTCAGTTAGAGAATAATGGAGAAAAATAGGAGCAGATGTTTTAAACAGTATAAGGCTTTTTTTCCAGTATTTTTCTTTAAGTCCAAATCTGTCTCATTGAAAAAAATCACAATGAATTTTGTAATGGTACAAAACTTCCAGCTAGAAATGTTGACATATTTGAGGGCCTGAATTTTTTCAGTGCCCCCTTGGCAAGTGTTCACAGTGGCATTGTATTTCTGGCTATTAGGTTAAGTATAAGATAATAGTTTCTAAAACTACTTTAAAATTTCTTATATTAAAATTTTATCAATTTACTCAGGTATTTGTGGTCTCCCTGTTCAAAATACAAGAAGTATTATTCAGTTTTTAAAAAAGAAAAAACGAATAGAACTTTCCCATGACTTTATTATCCTGTGGGATAGATTGTTTCAGAAGTTAAATTCTCCTTCCTTGTTTCCCAATACATCCAGGGGGATCTCTCTTAAAGGTGAGGTGACTAATCTTTTACCCTTGAAGGAAAATGATCATGTTAGTGAATGCTGACTCTGCCGTTCAGTTTCTTAGCCACAAATGTCATTTTGCTACTGTGTCTGAAGCTATTGCTCTGACAGCTTCAAACTGTCTAGTACAGTGCATAGGAAGTTTTCTTGAATTATTGATAAATCTGCATAATTTGGAGAAGTAGAAAATGGCAACTCAGGAGAATTAATAGTTGTTCTAATTCTTTATTCAGGGATATGGCATTTTTACATGTGTTGCAGAGAAGGAAGATCTCATAACTAAATAGCTAATTTTGTAAAAGAATATTTATATAGGGAGATATAAAGGACATTTGGAAGGGAAATCTTATTCATCAGTGTATGCCCTGGATACTCTGTACTTTATAGTGAATATTCAACAAATGTTTATTGACCCCTATAAAGTACATTTGTTGAAGAATCTCTCTCTCTCTCTATATATATATATATATATACACACACACACACACACACACACACACATATATATATATATATATATATACATACATACATATATATATTTGGGCACTACATAACTTCCCAAAATTCAGAATCACACTGAACACATCCATCTCATTTCTGGTTTGAAGCTGGTTTCCTCATGATACTTGCTTTCAATCTCAGCAGTTCCCTAAAATTCAGTTTCATGATATGATGTCAACAAAAAGAATGTAGCTTGATCTAATGTTAAAACTGTAAACTACCTCAAGGTAGTAGTTCATAAGATGTCTGAAACAATTATTACAATAATTCCTTCAAATATTTAAAATATTATAAAATATTCCTACGTGAGGCCCTTTTGGCAATCTCATTCACAGTTTGAGCAAATAATGTGTTAACGGTGAGACTACTGAAGTGTTAGTCTGTTTCCACATTGCTATAAAGATACTACCTGAGACTGTGGTATAAAGGAAAGAGGTTTAATTGACTCATAGTTCCACATGGATGGGGAGGCCTCAGGAAACTTTCAGTCATGGTGGAAGGTGAAGAGGCAGCAAGGGCCTTCTTCACATGGTGGCAGGAGAGAGAAGTGTAAAAATGCAGTGAAAACTGCCATTCATAAAACCAGTAGACCTCCTGAGAACTCCCTCACTATCATGAGAATAGCATGGGGAAACGACTCCCATGATCGAGTCACCTCCCACGGGGACCCTCCCTCCACATGTGACAATTAAAACTCTAGATGATATTTGAGTGGGGACATAGAGCCAAACCATATCATGAAGGCACTAATAATTTTCTTAAGAATAACAGATATGTTAAGTTATATTTTAGAATAACATCTATCACTCATTCACTTTCTGATATGTTTTTTGGAGTTGGAGGAAAAGCGATGGCTGTAACAACTGGGATATGGGAATTGAACATAACCAAAGCTTATCTAATCTGTGCCCCAGATAGTCTGAAAATGACTATCACTCATATGTTTGGCAATTATGACTTAAGGCACTATTTCTGTCACAGGAAAATTTATGTATGTGTGCATTTCAGTATCCGGATATACTATTACTCTCTTCCCTTATGTCACAAAGGTGGGCATCATCCCCAGAAGGGGAAATAAATTGGTCAAGACAGTGGGTTTGAACTTTTCTGTATATTATAACCACCTGGGAACTCATTAAAAATGTAGATTTCTGGAATCCTAGGACCAATCTCTGAAATTGTACAGTCTTGGGATTTGGCAATGATAGTTTTAAAAAGTTCTTCCAATGATCTGATACAGACCATCTTTTGAGAACACGGATACAGGGGACTACTTGTTTGTACAGTGAAAGAAGTAACAATATAAAGTCTCAATCTTTTATATATGTCTTATCAATGTGCTGTTTGGCATGTGTGTATGCATACAGAAGGTTCACATGCATTCTTCTAATACCTAAAGATGATGTTATTAATCCAATACCAGTTGCACAAGCACTTAGCATGACAGTGGTAGAACTGATGGTGATTCAAAATCGTATTATTGAACGTTCTTTATATATTTTATTTTTTATATCCCCAGAGGACTTAACTTTATGCCCCTTAGCCCTTTATATCACCTGGAGTAGTTCATACGAAGTGTTAGCCATAAGTAAAAACTCAATAAATATTAATTAGTAATGGTTCTTAACCTAGGTGGAACATTAAGATCACCTGGAAAACACTGAAAAGATATTAATGTCAAGGACACTCCCCAAACCAATAGAATAAGAATATCTGCAGATTGGGGTCTGTTATAGCTAGGTCTAAGAATCATAGAGCAATATCCTTTCTCTAGATCTCAGTGTTACCCATTGCATACATTTTAAATCTCTATGACTGGGCTTATGAGTGTATGTGCACAGGGGCTTACATGTTTTTTTCCCCCCAAAATACACAATGACAGACACATAAAACAGTATTTTTTTCTTTTTCTTGGATGCTTGAGGCAAGCTTTCTCCAATTTAGCCACATCTCTGTCATTTAAATTAAAAATTTTGGTCCAGAAACCATGACTTAGTTAACAGTAAGTATCTCAAAAGATCTTTCCTGAAATACATACATTGCTTAAAATGAAATATTCACCTTTGAATTTAGAATTTAAGAAATTATAATTCATTGTTTTAATAACTGATATAATGATTGAATGGGATGAGTTTACTGATGAAAATATGATGACCTGAGGAATAAAAATAAATATTAAATTAAAAACACAATGAAATATCACTAGCAAAAATCCTGGGGGTGCCATTCATTAAGCTAGCTTGAATTACAATTGTTTGTTACTCCCATCAGTTCTGGGCACATCCACCAGAGTGGCCAAAAATAAAGACTGAAAATGTCAAATGTTAGTTCGAATGTGGAGCAACAGTGCTGGTGAGAGACACAAAAGTGTACATATTGTAAAATCCAAAATACATAACATTAATTTATGGTGACAGAAACCACCTGGGGTAAGAGAATTGGCTGGGAAGAAACTTTCCAGGCTGATGAAATCTATATTTTGGTTAAACTGGTATACACATTTGTCAAAAATAATCACTTATAATCTGTACAGTAATTGTCTGTATAATTAATATTAGTATAGTAAATAATCATATTTCAATATAGTACTCTTAGACAGATTACATGAGCCAAGTTCTAACTATTTCATAAAGTAAAAAAGTAATAATTTCTAAGATTTAAAACTGGGGAAACCCAGTATGTCTATTTTCTTTTATAATCATAATATTGATTGGGCACTTTACATGTTATTCAGTACTCATAGAAACAATTCGTGTTAAGTATCATTAAGCATATTTTAGAGATGAGAAAACTAAGACTTGATGAATGTTCCAGAAGGCCATGAATTGTCTAGAAGGAGAAGAAATGGAGTCCCTGATTTAATGGTTATGATATTTAACAGCAGAGGAAGGCAGTACATGTGATCCCTGAAGAACTCTTGGGCAGGCTGAAACTTCAGGATATTTCTCTGCTCCGGTCTGCTGCCTAGGCCAGGTATAAGCTGCTGTAGGGCTGTAGGTTCCTCTGGAGTTTTAGATTTTAGGAGGGCTCAAGAAACTTTCATCTTGTTCTCACTAGGTCACATTACCAAAGGCTTAAGTCTTAGAACTGATTTTAAGTGTATGAAATTGTCTAAGTACTCCTGCAGAAGAAGCTTTTACATTTCTTCTGAATCTATCTGTTTCAATAGCACACAACATTCACTCTGAAAGCAGAGACTTGCAAGAGGAGCTAAGCACACAGAAGGATCAAGTGGGACAGTCTACCATCCTATTTAAAATGACAAATTAAAATGGTAAACCAGTGTACTGACTTGTGTAACTGGGAAGTCCACTGGAGTCTGACTTCAGGCATGGCAGAATCGAGGGTCAGGAATCCATTTTCCTCCAACTTTCAGGTCTTTTCCTGTGCATCATGTTGTTTTCAGGAAGGCTTCTCCGGTTCTATGGCTGAGAAGGCACTGAGGAATTCTAGGATTACAATATATTCTTTCTGGATGGTTCCAGCAAAAGTCCTGGGACCCACATTCATTGAGCTAGCTCAAATGACAATTATTTGATATTCCTATCTATTTGGGGAATATTTTTTCTATTTCATTTACTATTTTTCTCACTTCACCTATTGGAAATGTGGAGGTATACTGTGTCTCATTCCTCCCTATTTGCTATCACCTGGAAGAGAGTCTGTTTGGCAATTATTACCATTTTGTTGTTTTCCTATGTATGCATCTTCATAATTAAGCTACACAGCCATTTGGTAGTGAAAGGTGCTTTATTCATAATGACCAGATTATAAGGTGTGCTTTATGAAGTGTTATTTTTTTGATTAATGACTTTCCATTATTTCAGATTTTTAAAATTATAACAATGAATACAGCAAATATTGAGTTGTAAAGCATATAAGTCTAAATAGAACAGCTTGTACAAAAATAGGTAGATTGAATTTAGTGCCTTTTTCACTAATCCTTATAGAAAATTTACTTAAAATTTGTAATTGATGCCTAGATTTTGATTAAAATGTTTGTTTCTCTTAAAGTAGATTTATTGTTATGTACCATTGTATCATAGTTCATTGATTCTAAGATACCATTGAACATAAAGTGCATTCTAACCGCACAGATGTTAAAAGTTAAAAAAATATTGACTTAGAAACAATGAAATGCTGTATTTGCAGATTCCAGTGGATTCTCAATGCATGGGAATAACACAATAATTATGTCTGGGGAAAGAAAGAAGGAAAGAAGGACAGAAGAAGAAAGGGAAGGAGATTGTGGAGAGGGAGGAGTAGGAAGGAAGGAAAGTTAAAAAGGCAGAAAAGAATAAAGCATAGGCATAATTCTGAGGCTTTCTTGGTGGAAAATTTTTCCAACTTTTCTTTTTACAGATGGAAACTTTATTAGGTCAACAGTAATTTGGATGCTTCCAAGTTAATAAAAATGAAGCCACTGAGTAGACATCTTTGTATGCCCAGGCCTATGAGCTCCTGCATGCTTTTCTTCTATGTGGAAGGAAGGAAAACCAGATGTAGCTGCCTCTGGAATTCAGTGTAGGTGCTGTACCATGCCGATTTCTTTATACCCTTCAGATATTACTTTAAATGTCACTTCCTAAGAGAAGCATTCCTGGACTACCCTATTTAAAGTATGTCCCTTCTTGTTATTTCCTCTTAGACAAGCTTATCCTTTGTTCTCTTCAGACTGTCTACTTATCCCCATAGGGGGCTCATTAAGTAGGCTTAGAGTATAACTCATTTCCAAAAGCAGATATAATTTGACAGAGATATAAAAGATCAAAAAACATTTAAGAACCAAAGGAATGAAAACCTACATGCAAATTTCAGATTGAAAAACAAAAACATGTACTAACAGTTATTAACCTTAAAAACAGAAAACTATAATTTTACCATTACTACATGATAGTAAATGAGAATAAAACTCTGTACCTAGCACGATGAGAGTGAAGGAAACATGGATAAACTTGACTTACCTACATGTTTTCCTGGTGCTGTACTGCTGGTAAGTTGTATGTAAGATTATACGATGCTGGCCCATCTTCCTACTTCTGGACAGGTTACTTTTAAACCAGGCCAGAGAGATGAGCTGTATTCCTTTAAATATTTTATTAGATAAGGATATTTGAGAGTCTACCCTGCAAATTTAGGAACTCTTTCTTAGACTAAATTCAAAGCCCTATCTTTTGTAAATTTTTCATGTTTCACTTTAAGACACTTTATCACGCTGTCTTTACTGATGAAGGAAAAAAGTGAATTTATTAGTACATAAATTTGTTCTCCCCTTGCTATCACAGGACATTATATCTGGGAAAACACCCATGTAGTTTGTGATAGTTGGCACCTCTGTTCTTGACTTCAGTCCCTTTCCTTTGCATCAGTTACAATCAGTCATCCTAGGTAAAACCTAGAGGCAAAACACTCCCGAAATTCCACCCCAAAGCTGCACTGCCTCTAGAACTGATTCATGAGGTATTGCCTCATCATAGCGTGAACATCTCTACATAAAGCAACACAATATGTGACACATACTGAGATTATCTCAGTATGTGTCAGGAAACAAATGGGGTTATTGGCATTTATTTTTGTGTAGTTTATGTAAACATAATTTTAAAGAATCATGAAACAAAAAATACATAGACTATCCATAAAAGAAATTAAATATTAGGTTCTGAAAGAAATAGAATTAGGTTCCAGCTCTCAGGATCTCTCTATGTATTTCAAGAAAGCATGATAACCTCACTAATCACGTATTAATAATAAAGGTTTGGTTATGTAGCAACTATAGGCATGTATCTAAAAAAATTTATATAGAAATTAAAATTAACTGACATGACTTAGTTCATTTTCATGTTTTTTCCAGTCATCTCTACATTATCTTTTCAAACATCCTATTGTAAATTAGTAAAACATACCCGAATATAATCTTAGATAGGAGTCATAGGACGTAGACCTGATAAAATATTAATTTCATTTAATTTAGAACATAAAGAAGTAATATTTTTGTTATTTGCCTTCAAAAAAAGTTTTTTTCTTTATCTTTCAATTTGTGCAAGGAGAGGACAAATAAAAACAGAAGTTTAAACAGTTACATATCTTGGTTGCTCAAATGGTACATTATATGAATATATAGAAGGTATTTTAGAAACATATATAAACATTGTTAAAATAATTTAAACGTTCTACAGATTAAACATTATATGTAATAGGTAATATTATATAGTAAAAAACAGTACTGATTGGCAAACGTAACAGTATTGTCCAATCGGGATTGTTTGCAGTTTCCATGGAGTGGCATTCTGTTTGTCTTCTACCCCTTGAAAGAACAGATTATCCCATAAGCCTATAGATAAATATTGCCTGGCCTCTCCAGTGCTTGAAGGCCTTATGAATTTAAAGGTTCTTGCCCTTACTTTTAAGGAAGAGGTAGAACGTCATGAAGTTTGTAATCATACCTCTCACTTCCCCGCACAGATTCTCAAGCTTTGGAAATGACACTGTGTTAATTCTGGAAAATGTTGTTCCTGGTGCTTCCTCTACACAATGCCAACATTTGCATGGAAAAGCCGACTGAGTGATGTAATAACTAAAATATCTCCATAATGTGAACCTTATTAGTAATGGTGAATTCCATGGCAGAATTATGAGGGGTGCCAAGGCTGTTTATGATTAACTAGGCTTGTTGCTATCGTGTAGAGCCTGCTTTCAGTATGTCTTTGGATTTGATGTGGCATGATTCCAAATCTGGTTTTACTCACATCCTTCTTGCATTTTCAAATAGACTGAACATTAAAACTGCAATTGAATGGCTGAAGAAATATTTACTAAGGTGTTTTAAAGAGCACTTCTGCCATTTAGTGGAACAACTGAAAAAAAAGATGGAAGAGATGTGTGTTTTAAGCAATAAAGGCTTAAGTATGAACAAAGAAGGTTCAAAAGATGAAAGCAATACCACTGCAACTTTTCACTTCTGGTATTTTTTGGGGTATACTTTTGACTCTGTAGTTGAAGGATAGCCTCTAGATTTAACTATGAGGGAATACTAAAAGTAAACAGAACCTTATTATCTTCTATTTTCTTTCCTATTAAGAAATAGGCAATTGCCTCTAATGCACAGACCTGAGTGGATCTGGTGCAACCCAAGACTGAACTGAAGAGCACAGAAAAGGATATGTCAGGAGGGGGAAAGAGAGAGAGAGAGAGAGAGAGAGAGAGAGAGAGAGAGAGAGAGAGACAGAATAGAGAGATGATACAGGATTCTGAAATCTTTACGTTTAGCTTTGTGAAATCACAAGATTTTTGTAACATCTCTTCTAGGTAGCCACATGCACATGTACCAAATATTCCAAAGAAACCTATAATTTAAAATGTTATCTTTGGGATTTGATTACTGCATCATCACAGCTGTTAGCATAGATAATTGAGAGGTACTTGTGAATACCTGTGACTGAAAATGCCACCATTGTTGAGGAAATGAGGTCCTGAGAAATGGCTTCACAGTTTGGCTCCACATCAAGGATGGGGTGTACAAGAATAAAAAGGAAAATAATTTCTGAATATATTTCCTTCACTGCTGTGACTTCTTGCTTACTGCATATTGGCTCTTTGGCTTTTCTACTATAAAGAAACATAAATCCAGTTGTATTCTGTTGACCAAAGGAAATCATGACATAAACTGCCAGTTGTACTGTCTCTTTCCTGTTTTGCAACCGATATAAAACATTACATTTCCCTACATTAAACATATGCATAGTATATTGAAATGTTTCCTCAGTTTTATAACTACTATAAAAATAGTCGGGAAAAGCCACTGGTGGTAATGCCACTATTTTTAACCACAAACTATTCTCAAAATACCATAACTAGATAATTGGGACACAGGAGAGTTGTCTTTCTGTGATTTTGAATTCTAGGGATTTTATGTGAGAATAAAATTTAGGCCAATTTTATCATTTTCATGGGAAGTTCATCTGCATGATCCATTAACAATGAAATGTAAAAACGCAGAGGTAAAAATGTAACTTTCTTACTCTTTTTCATGGGTGTTTTCAAAGTAAGATCAAGATTTATTTTCTGACACTGTATTGTGACCACAGCCAGGGCCAGAGAAAAGTGATCTTCCTTTAGTTGTCTGTAGTCTGCACTTTGACTTCCTCCTCTTGGCCCAGTTTAGTCCAGACATTTCAACAGCTTGACTAAGCCTCATCACCATTTAGCTGCCAAAATCAGTGGCTGCCAATACCACTAGTAGCTTTTTAAATACACCTGTTGCCAGCACTATGTTTGAGTCAAGAAGGCTAGACCTTTCTGGTACCCCAGTGGCTAAGATCTCTTTCAAAGGAGAATTATTTTTAGTATTACATCATCATTTTTCCTTAAGAAAATGTTTTTCTAGCAAGATTCTCTCCTTACAGAGAAATTGCATTTACACTGATCCCGGCAAATAACATCTCATCTGGATTAGCCTAAGGAGAAACATTAGTTTCAATAATTGATATTACCTCTAATTTTATTTTTAATTGTATGGGGCCAGTAAGGTGTATGAAGAACAAAACATAAAAACTTATGTACACTGAGAGATTTCAATTTTAATAATCAAATATCACTTACAGCAAAGTTAATCTGATAATGGTATGTATTGCATGGTAATTAGGGATAAACACATTAATTGTGCTTCATGAAGTCAAACAAGCATTTTTGGAGCAAGCTTGATGGGGAAATGAATAGAAAAGCCGTTAAAGCTAGATTCTGCTCTAAGGATCCCTGGACCAGAGATCCTCTTTGGCCAGGTATCTCTGTGTTTCAGTTAGCATTTGCTCCCAGCCAGGAGGCCAGTGGCTACGAACAAGTTCCCTATCCACCACAAAGGTGAGAAAAAGCTAAAGAGAATAAGTGTGTTGGATTCAGTTCTGACAACCTTCCCAACCTCTGAAATACTGTATAACTATTTAGCTGCAGCTTAGCAGTACTTTAAGGTGAAGAAAGAGTACATATCAGCCTATTTCAATACTCTGGGCACCATACAGCCATTGATAAGGATTCTTCCTAGACAGTCTTTTCAGCTACTAGGGCTTCATGAGCTCTTTTTGATCCATTTGACTATGAGTCAGTGTTCACAAGGTATATGTGTTTTGCTTTTACCAATGGAATATTTGGTTATAGATAAATCTGTAGTTTATTTAAAAAAAAGAAAAGAAAAACCTGAAGGGTGCTGTGGCTCACGCCTGTAATCCCAGCACTCTGGGGGACTGAGATGGGCAGATCATTTGAGTTCAGGATTTGAGACCAGCCTGGACAACATGGTGAAACCCTGTCTACTAAGAATACAAAAATTACCCAGGCATGGCAGTACACGCCTGTAATCCTAGCTACTCAGGAGGCTGAGGCAGGAAAATCACTTGAACCGGGAGGCAGAGGTTGCAGTGAGCTGAGATCATGCCACTGCACTCCAGCCTGGGTGATTAGAGCAGCAAGATGCCGTATCAAAAAAAAACCCAAACAAACAAAAAAACCTTACATATACGTCTGGTCTGAGGTTGACATGTCTTTACCCTGAAGATATCTGGTGATTTTTTTCCTGCAGTGCTGCAGTGTGTGCCTGTGTATGACACAAGTGACATTGTTTCTATTTGACTAACAGATTTGATTTGCTGTGACCTGATAAAATGATCTGGTTCAAATGCGAGTTTCACTGGCTTTATTGTTGACTCCTTTCTTACCCCGCATTCAGTACATCAGCAAATCCTGTTTTCTCTATCTTAGAAATTTATCTGGACTCTCACTATTTTTACCACCTGCCCTCTGGTCTGTCAGCAGTCTATTTACTTGGATCATTACAACAGGCTTCTAATGTCTAGTTGCCCTTACGCTCAATCTGTTCTCTGCAGTGCAGCTCTCCTCTCCCAACTCAAATCAGATTTGGCCACTCCTCCAATGGCTCTCCTTTTCGTTCAGAATAAATTGAAAGGTTACAAGGTTCTACAACTATACCCTTCTAGTACCCTACTCCCTCTTCTGATTTAGTCAGCTACTCTCCCACCGCTCACTGAATTCCAGCCTACACTGACCTCCTGCCTATTTCTCAAACATGCCAAGCCCACTTCCACTTAGGGTCTTTGCATTTGCTGATGATTCTGTGTAAAATATTTTAACCCTGGGTAGCTAAATGGCTCATTTTCTCACTTTCTTAGTTCTCTGCTCAAATGTCAGAGAGGCATTCCCACACCAACATATTTAAAATAGCATTCTCCCTCCCCATGTCTCCTTACTCTGCTTTAGTTTTCTATGACTCACCATCTGGCATAGTAGATATTTATTTATTTTTTGGCCTTTCCCACTACAATGTGAACTCTATGAGAGCAGGCACTATATTTTGGTGAGCTGCTACAGCCTCATTCCTTAGAACACTGCCTAGCCCAATTATAAATACTTGTTGAGCCACGTTAATCAAGGCCTCATCTTGAGATCTTGAACGTTTTTCTTTTTTTGGGACGGAGATTGGCTGTCTCACCCAGGCTGGAGTGAAGTGGCGCAATCTCTGCTCACTGCAACCTCTGTCCCCTGGGTTCAAGCAATTCTCCTATCTCAGCCTCCCCAGTAGCTGGGATTATACGCTCCTGCCACCCCGCGCGGCTAGTTTTTGTATTTTTAGTAGAGACAGCGTTTTGCCATGTTGGCCAGCTGGTCTCAAACTCCTAACCTCAGGTGATCCACCCCTCCCCCCACTTCGGCCTCCCAAAGTGCTAGGATTACAGCTGTGAGCCACCGCGCCCAGCCGTTTTAATTTCTAAAAATAGACTTTCCGGATCTTAATTTCATGGCTTTAACATTTTAAATGAGCTATAATCTCATTGTTGGCTCGAATCGTTTTGGCAGGAAAGTTAAACTACTGAGAGACCTATGAAAAACAGCAATAATTTAATGAGCACGTCTAATATGCCAAGCTTTGGGCTTAAGCACTTTGTTTTATCTCACTTAATTCCAACTATGGTCCTAGACGTTGGTAGTGTGACTATTCTCCCTTTACAGAGTTACTGAGACTTGGAGAGGTTAAGTAACTTGCAGTCAGGTCACAAAATTAACCACGGAGCTGAGATGAGAATTTAGATATGACCGACTCCCCACTGCCTCCTAGCAGTCTCCTCGAGTAGTTCATGTCCTGTTACCGAAGTAGTGAAGCTGCTGGTGTCAAAACATTCCTTCTGCAGTTTCAGTTTCCTGTACTAGGGTTCTGGGTGATTTTGCACATATTTATTTCAAAGATCCTCGGTACCACACCAGGTAGTTTACCTTTCGGAATGTAAAAGCCACTGTCCTCTATGCTGGGACACTTTCACGCAACGCTGGCTTAGTCAGACTCAGGAAAACGCCTTGTTTCTCATTTCCCTGCACTCCACATTAAACGCAGAGGTAGTTTACACCACCTGGTAAAAGAGGACTGGATGACAAACGCTGTGGTCCAGAAGAAAGGGCACGTCACCAAGTCGGTTCACCGCTTGCTAGCGGGGACGCTTACATATAAACGAAGAGAAAACAAGTTCTTAAAAAGCAGCCGACCCCGGGTTTGGTGGGAAGCTGGCCTGAAGCTGGGAAGAGGGCTCAGAGGACCGGACGCCGTGCCCCGCACCCCGCTAGCCCTGACAGCGGCAAGAGACCGGCCAGGAGGAGTTCTTCCAGAGCGGCCTCGGCTCTAGTAGGCAAGCCGCCGAGGCTCTCCCAACTGCCGGGCTCGCGGGAGGACGCAGACGGGAAGCCTCCGCCGGACAGCCGGCCGGGACCCCGCGGAGCGGGGAGTGGCCGGCGCCCGCCCCGCCCCTCTCCTCGGGGATGCCGGGATGTTTACACTCCAGACAGCCGCGGCCGCAGGAGGAGGAGCAGGAGCCGCGGGAGGATGGGCCGCCACTAGGCTCGCACTCGGGACGCGCCTCGGAGTGCGCAGGGTGGGTGCCCGCGCCTGCAGTGTCCGCGGGGACGGCGCGGCAGGAGGTGGCTGATAGCTTCCGGGCCTCGCAGCCACAGCTCCCGGCCCAGCGCGGTTTCCGACGGCGGCGCCGGGCCGAGCCACCCCGTCTGCCCAAGGTCCCTCGCGAGCGGGAGAACGGAAAACTCCTAACTTCCTGGTGAGTCGCTGCTCAGGGCTCAGGCGCCCGGCCTGGGTAGCTCCTGCCGGGTGGGGCGGCCTGCGGGAGTCGGGCCGGGGGAGTGGGAGGTCGGCACCGCGCGGGGCGGCCTCCGGGATCCCCTTGCTCGGGGTAGGTGGGGCGGGGCGCGCCGCGCTTCAGTCGTCCGGGGTTTTCGGTCCTATTCGTCCGCATTGGTGGGAGGCGGCGGCGGCGGGAAACTTCATACCTGGCACCGACTCTGGCGGGCCGAGGCCGCCAAGGGCGCCGCGGTAACTAAGAAACTCCGCGGCCAGCGCCGCGGCGGCTGCAACAGGTCTTTGGTTTCTGGACCGGAGGAACTTAAGCGAAGTCCCGCCTCCCGGCGGATGCTCATTGGCGACGTCGGTTATTTATCCCTCGCGGATTGGCGAGGTCCGTCTGTCAGGATTCGGTCGCAGCCCGACCTAGGAAAGTGAAGTGCGCTGGAGAGAGTGGGTGGTGGGAGCCAGCAGACGGGAGATTCCGAAGTGGCCTGAGAAGTACAGGGAGCGTGAGAGGTCTGTTGGAGAATGAACTTGGGAGGGGCTGGAGATGACAAAATGTCGGCCAGAGGGATCGAGAGGCAATAGCGAACATTGCCGGTGATGGTGGCAGTGGAAAAGAAATTGAAAACTGAGGCCACAGTCAGAGAAGGGGAGCCAGATGAAGACGGAGAAAAGTGACATGACCGTATGACCGCAGAACAGTGCAAAGACGCGAACACAACCTAGAGGATGCTACCTTGAGAGCTAAAGAACTTCCTTGCCTCCTTTGCGCTGTAGGCCTTCACTCTTAAAACCGCAGCATCCGCTATTTAGTCTTGCACTTGGAGCGTAGTGGGGTGGTAGAGATGATGCATCAACCAATGAATCGTGTTCTCGCATAGCTGTAGTCCTCATTGGGGAGAAATACTAAAAATATACTTAGTTTACAGTAAGATACATGCTGCCATCCTTGCGCAATTCTGGTGACTGAACTGAAAATCTGAAATAAAATTATTTTTTCTCCTTTGAGGTTACTGAGCTCAAGGATGCGGTTGAAAACATCAAATTTCCGTTGTTTGTAGGGCCTTATGTACCTATCATAATTGGAACTACTATTTTTAATTCCTCCTCCAAGGAATTACAGTTTCAGGAGTATGCACACTCCCTCCAAGCGACAGCAGTATGTCTGGTCAGGTTGCATTAGAGAATAAAGTACAGAGCATGTGTGTTATAAATATGTTCTGTTAAGGACCTTGAGGTGCTGCTGATGTGGTCGAAGAATGACACAGTACTTGCACTAAAAAACTACAGTATGCTTAGGACAATCGGTCAAACCTTGCAAATGGCGAACAGTTAAACGACACATACAATTAACCCATGCTTTGTGGCAAGTCTTGTTCAATGGCCGCTATTTTTGATTTGTAACACGTGGCGATGGCCAAGTGCTCTTGAAACAGTTAACTTAAAATCTCAGCAGTTATTTCCAGAGAAAGTAAGCCTGTCTCCCTTGGCGAGATCCAGTCCACAGCTCGCTTCCCTCCTAAAACCGCGGCATCCTCTGTTGGGTCTTGCACCGGGAGTTTGCTGGGGTAGGGGGAGAGGTGTTGGAGCTTTGAAAACGCTTTGCCCCTCGGAGGAGTCAAAGGGGCAGAAACTGCATGGGGTGAGAGGAAGGCCTGAGAAATAAAGGCAGAGGAACCCTTTGAGGAGGCTAGTTGCCTTCTCGGGGCCGGTGTGTGTGCGTGTGCCTGGCTAGTGTTAAGGGTGAGGAAGGAGCCCGGGAGCCTGCGGTACCCTCCCGGAGGTGCGGGCCTGAGATTCCGCTGGGTGGCGAGAGTCTCCGCCCTCCGGAGCACTGACGGCCTTCGCAGCCAATGGGCGGCGAGGACATCGCGTTTGAGAGGGCGGGTACTTCCTACTCCGGCCCTGGGCTCGTAGAAGGACGCGCAAGTTGTTTCTCCAGGGATGTCTGCAGGAGGGATGCCAGGCTGAGGTCCGGCGTCGAGAAATAAATAAATAAAAGGTAGCGGGCTTCGGTTTCCCCTGAGCCGTCCTAGGTGTCCTGTTTCGTGATTCAGCTGTACCTCGAACTTAACTACTTCTACTGAAAGTTTATAGTAGATAAGTGAAATTGGTCAGCAAACTGAATGTAGTCCATGTGACTGACGGGGGTTTACTCTGAAATTATAAGAAAATGAAAACCAAGAAATGTCAGAATCTAGATCGTTAGCTGTTTTACAACTTTTGGGGAATCTTTCCATGGTTAAAACTCTTACCAATTTAACAAGACTATTTTCAAGCATACAGGCTCATTTTATAACCTGAACTATTTGGGTTTATTTATTTAGCTAATACATGTAGCACCCAGCATTCCTTTCCCCCTTCCATATTTTCCTGGCTAGACAATTTCAAGAGTTCATTTTCGTCCCAGTAAAACAGCACTTACCCCAAGAATGGGAAAAGCATGTCTGGTATAATAGCAGCGTCCTAGCGGAGGAGGGGAGATTTGATGCCCCCGTAACTAACGTACCTGATTAATAAGCAAAAAACCAGCATTGTATTGTAATGACCAGTGCAGTTACAGTTTGTGTAAATAAGTACTTAAACTCATAACCACCCATCCCCAAATCTTCCTGGAGTTTGCAGTTGATAGTTTTGGGCTCTGACTTATTGTAAACATTCAAGTATTCCTTTTTTTGTTTTCTCTTGATTATTTCACATTTACTGAAATGTAGACTTATTTTTTTTACTTAACTATATGGTCCGAGGTAATCATTAGAGACTTCTACGGTGTTTCCAGAACCAAACACTATTTTATCCTAGGAACTATCTGGTGTTTTAAGAATGTATCTTTGTAGTATTACAAATGTCACCACCTTTAAGGGCACCTGAGAACGAGGTAATAGTGATTATGCAGTTTTGGGAAAAAGAAAGGTAGATAATTACAAAATTTCGTTCAGGTTTTCTTTCTCTTGATTTTTATTGTTTTTTTAGAAAGTCGGCTTTGGTATTTTTAAAATGCATGGTGTAGTGTTTAAAAAATGCACACAACTCTTCGTCCTCATTCCCGGCTTCATCCAAATTAAAGTATTTGCCCTTTCGAATATTTGTTGGAAGACTTCTAGGGTAGGTATTTCAGGGCGTCGTCTATAAAACATGATACCAAACTTAATGTACTACTTAAGGGTGTCTTGGAAATGACATGTATGATTACTGTTTGCTCTGAATTGTTGTGTCAGCACTTTATCAGCATTTATATAAATATATAGCAAGATGTTTTAAGACGCATTTCTTTACCCTTTTGAGAGTTTCAATTTAATTCTCCCCCCTTGCCCATTTTTATAGGGAATATGGATGAATAACATTTGGTGGTATAATTGTAAGCAAATGTATACATTTATAAGATATAATGGCAGTTCAGAATTTTTAAATTGATGCAATTTAATGTCAGAGTTATAAAACTTCTAAACTGCTGATTTCTCCTTTGGTAATTAATAGTTTGATTAGTCCTAGATTTCTCCTTTGGTAATTAATAGTTTGATTATTCCTAGGTATTATATATTTTCACAAAATATTTTTTTATTCTGAAGAAAACACTTAGAGAATGCATTTCATGTTTTCTAGTGGGTAGTGGGAATGAGAAGGACAGACGATCATGAAGCATTCCTTAATTAATACTTTTGAGCAGGATAACTTCTTTTTTAACCTTTGTCAAAATAACCTCCCTGTCATACGATTTATGTAACGCGATTATACAATGAGTGGTTTTGTTGTAATAGCTATCAAAGTGTTAAGAAGAACAGTGTATACATGAACGAAACTGATTATAGTGGTCTGTAAAAATTTACAAATATATATTTTCTGTTACATAACAGAAATAGGCCTTTTTGTAAATCTTGCCACTAGTGTTTTGCCGATAGTAGGTAAGAGCTAGTTTTTCAATCCAGTGTGCTTTTGTGTTGAACAGTGGTTCACAAATTTTTTTCTCTGAAGGGTCAGATAGTAAATATTTCTGGCTTTGTGAGCCATGTAGTTGCATTTGCTGCTGTTGTAGCCAAAGACAGTACCTGACAAAGTGGCCATAGGTGTGTTCAAATAAAACTTTATTTATACAAATAGGTTGGTGGCTTTCCCCTGCTCAGAAGATAATACCAAAGGTCTAAATGGTTCTATGCCATTGATATTTGGGTTGATGTGGAATTCTCCACAACAGAGTTTTATAATTTTTTTGGTCCTTAGACTCTTGTGACAATTTGTTGATCTTCTACACTTCCCTCAGAATAATGCCTAGCTATCCATTCCCAAATTTTGTGTTTCATTTCAGAGTTTGTCAACATATGAACCTCTTTTAGGTTCATTCACCTTTTCAGGTTTCTTCACCATTCTTTGCTTCCGGGGGTTCCTTCTTCTATCCTTTGACATTGAATGAAAGCCTCTCTGTGGCTCCCTGCTTCTTACTAAACTGACATAGAATCTAATGTCAGTCATTTGTCTTTACTAAATGAAAACTACTAGACAAAGAAACATACCAAAACTCACTCATGTTTCTTTGTCTAGTAGTTTTTTATTTTTGTATTTCTGTATTTTTTTGGCTTTTTAATATGAGAATATTCTGTATACTCTAGTTTATATTATTATTATTTTTTTACTTTTTTTAAATCTTTGATTGCATTTTAGGTTTTGGGGTACCTGTGAAGAACATGCAGGATTGTTGCATAGGTATATACATGGCAATGTGGTTTGCTGCCTTCCTCCCCGTCACTATCTGGCGTTTCTCCCCATGTTACTGGTAGGACTGCCTTTGTCTCCTTTAGAGGGAATTTTTGACATGAGCTATAGGGTGGGCACATTGTTGGTCTTTTAGGAAACATTAACTTAGTCTTTCATAAAAAGGCTCCCCCCACAACCCCCCACCCAGTAAAAGAATACTGGAAAGAGCCTGTGCTTCGGTAGAGGGCCTACAGTCAAGGTGTTTTTGGCCTGGGGTAGAGGTACCTCTGACTTTTGCTCTGAGAAGAATTAGCTGTAGGCTTACCTGGGTGTAGCTACTGAGCAGCATAGAGCAGAATGGAAAATACAACGGCTTTGTAGTTACACAGTGACTTTCTCAGCTCTAGCCAGGAGTGGGTTTTGTGTGTGCCAGACTTTTGACCCCTTAGCCTTTGGGGAAACCCAGGTGGGACCTGGGACAATCAGACTTCCTGTCTAGTTGCCACCAGCTACAAGCAGTCTCTTCTCTTTATCTGACTCTGCTGCGCATATATTATCATTATCTGTGTTTACCATGATGTGGAAAAGACTAGGCACCAAGCCCCAGGGTCCTCGCTTCCTGCTTTGTAACCTTGGTTGAGCTGCTTATTTTGTTCAGACTGTAGTTGTCCCAACTCATAAAGTTGCCTTGAGAAGTAAATGAAAACATCTTCATAAATTTATTGTAGCAGGTCCAGTAAGTGTTAGTTTCATTTCACTTTTTTCTCTATTCTTTGGACGTTCAGGGGTGGGAAATACATCTCCTGTTGTCAGTTTCTTCTGATGACAGACCCTGTCACCCACTCTGCCTAGGCCCAGTTTTGTCTTAATGGACTACTTCCCACTTGTGCCATTTCTGCTTCCTCTGCTTGAATGCTCCTTTTCATTTGTCCTGTGATTTTTATATTCAAAATTTAATTTTTCCCACATTTGGGTTAGTTTTTTTGACTTTTTGGAGCATGGGGAGAGTCAGCAATCCTTAGTTTCTCAGGCAGGAAAAGCCACAGGAGGCTTGGGGGGTTATGTTATGGACTACAAATAATGTGAGTTGCAAAAAGATCTTTAAATATTGATTTTAAAAAATGGTGAAATTAAAAATATTCTTCCTAGCATGCTTAAAATTGTTTCTTTTTTTATTGTTGAAATATTTCCCCTATATCCTTATATTTACCTAAATGAATTACTACACATTTATTATGGTATAATCATAATAAAGCTGTATGTCCTTTATTATATTATGGTTGGAAAAATTGAGTAGATGTGTTTATGAAAAATTGTTATACTTTTAAAATGTAAGGAATGCCTAATCTTATACTGCCTTTATATCTAACTTCTGGACCATATAATGAAATAATATGATACGGGCACAGTGGCTCATACTTGTAATCTCAGCACTTTGGAAGGCGAAGGCAGGAAGATTGCTGGAGGCCTGGAGTTCAAGGCTAGCCTGGTCAACATAGTGAAACCCTCGTCTCTACCAAAAAAAAAAAAAATTGGGCTTGGTGGCATGCACCTGTAATCCCAGCTAAGGCAGGAGGATTGCTTGATCCTGGAGGATGGCTTGAGCCTACAATTTCAAGGCTGCAGTGAGCTGTGATGATGCCACTGCACTCCAGCCTGGTGACAAGAGTGAGACCCTATCCCCACAAAAAATTTAAAAATAAATAAAGACACCTAGAATAGGCTATTTGTTTTAGGCAAATAGTATATCTTTATTCCAAACAGTTTATTTCTAGGCATGGTTTGTTAGTCAGTAAATCATGTAAATGGAAAGGTCTTATACAAGAAGATTTTGCCAGGGGAGGATTGGTTTATGGAAAGAATTATTTATTTTTCACGGCAACTTACAAATTGACTTCCTTTGTTTTCATCATCGTCTTTGGTGTTAAAATACGTTTAGAATAGTCTGGTGGCAGGTATGGTATTCAGTGAAAACTGCCATTTTTTTCCATTTTCAAATACATTTAAAATAAAGTTTTAATAAGGTATTTACATTTGAGAAATATTTTTTATTGTTGAATGACATTATTTTCACCTTCACTTTCTTATTTTATGGCTTTGAGTATTTACAATATCAGCTGTTAGCTGGGCACTGTGGCTCACACCTGTAATCCCAGCGCTTTGGTGGCCGAGGTTGAGTGGATTACTTGAGCCCAAGAGTTTGAGACCAGCCTGGGGAAAACACGATGAAACCCCATCTCTACAAAAAATACAACAACAACAACAACAACAAATCAGCTGTCGATAACGATTGTCTTTACATAGTTCTTCCTTTTACTCCTCTAATCACTTTTTTTAAAGTGGAAAGGAATTTGTTACTGAACATTTTATAGTATTTAATGGTTGTGGGGAGCTTGAGTTTCCAGGAAAATGTCCCAATACCAGGTCCCCAAGGGAGTTACTGCCTCTTCTGTGATTGATCAGAAAGCCACCAGTCTAGGGCCATATAGCCACTGCTCTGATCAAGACACAGTAACAGTAAAAAAAATGCTATTTGGGGGACTCTAGAACCATACCCTGCCTGTTACAGTTCAGGAAATGATGCTCTAGGCCCTGACTCTATACAGACACAATTCAGAGATACTGCAGGTTCTATTCTAGACCACTGCCATAAAGTGAATCTTGCAATAAAGTAAGCCAGATGAATTTTTTGGTTTCCAAGTGCATATAAAAATTAGCTTTACACTATACTGTAGTCTATGAAGTATGCAATAGTAAATGTCTAACAATATACATATCTAAATTGAAAATATTTTTTTACCAAAAAGTGCTAATGATCATCTGAACTTTCAGCAGTTAGTAATATTTTTTGTTGGTAGAGGGTCTTGCCTCAGTGTTGATGGCTGCCAAATGATCAGGGTGATGGTCGCTGAACACTGGTGGCTGTGCCATTTTATTAAAATTAGACAACCATAAAGCTAGCCGTATCAATTGACTCTTTCATGAAAGATTTTTCTGTAGCATATGATGCTGTTTGATAGTATTTTACCCAAAGTAGAACATCTTTTACAGTTAGAGTCATTCCTCTCAAACCCTGCTGCTGCCTATAAGTTTGTGGAATATTCTAATCCTTTGTTGTCATTTTGGCCACGTTCACAGCGTCTTCACCAGGAGTAGATTCCACCTCAAGACATCATTTTCTTTGCTCATTTGTAAAAAGCGACTCCTCATTCATTAAAGTTTACCATGGGATTGTAGCAATTCAGTTACATCTTCACGTTCACTTTAAATTGTAGTTCTCACTGTTTCCACCATGTTTGTAGTGACTTCCTTCACTGAAATCTTGAATCCCTTCAAGTCACCCATGAGGGTTGGAACCAACATCTTCCAAACTCCTATCGATGTTGATATTTTGACTTTCTCCCCTGAAGGCCAATTGTTTTTAATGGCATCTAGAGTGGTGAATTCTTTTCAGAAGATTTTCAGTTTACTTTGGCCAGATCTATCGGGAGTAATCACTGTTTATGGCAGCTATAGACTTAGGAAATGTATTTCTTATTTTTAGATAAGAAGACTTGAAAGTAGAAATTATTCTTTGATTCATAGGCTGTAGAATGGATGTTGTGTCAGTAGGCATGAAAACAACATTAATGATCTTGTATATTTCCATTGGAGCTCTTGGTGACTAGGTACATTGTTAGTAGTTATATTTTGAAAGAAGTCTTTTTCTGAGCAGTTGGTCTCAACAGTGGGCTTAAAATACTCAAAAAACCATGCTGTAAACAGATGTGCTGTTGTCCAGGCTTTGTTTTTTCACTTATAGTGCATAGAGTAGTTTTAGCATAATACTTAAGGGCCCTATGATTTTCAGGGGTTGTTAAATGAGCATTGGCTTCACCAGCTCTGTCAGCATCTATCGAGACCCTGTTCTTGAAGGGTTGAAGCTTTTTTTTTTTGAGACGGAGTTTCGCTCTTGTTACCCAGGCTGGAGTGCAATGGTGTGATCTTGGCTCACCGCAACCTCCGCCTCCTGGGTTCAGGCAATTCTCCTGCCTCAGCCTCCTGAGTAGCTGGGATTACAGGCACGCGCCACCAGGCCCAGCTAATTGAAGCGTTGAAGCTTTGAAGCCAGTTACTGGGTTCTCTCTAGTTATGAACATCCTAGATGGCATCTTTTTCAAATAGAAGGCTGTTTTATCTATATTGGAACTATGTTGTTTAGTGTAGCCACCTTTATCAATGATCTTAGCTAGATATTCTAGATAACTTGTTGTAGCTTCTACTTCAACAATTGCTGCTTTCAACTTGCATTTTTATATGATAGAGTTGGCATATTTCCTTGAATTTCCTGGACCAACCACTGTTAACTCCAACATTTCTTCTGCAGCTTCCTTACCACTCGCAGCCTTTGTAGAGTTGAAGGGAGTTAGGGCCTGGCCCTGAATTAGGCTTTGGTTTAAGGAAATGTGACTGGTTTGGTCTATCCAGACCACTGAAACTTACTGTTATTCATGTATTCACTGTGTTTTACTTTTTTCTTTGTCTTTTTTTTATTTTTTGAGACGGAGTTTCGCTTTTGTTACCCAGGCTGGAGTGCAATGGCACGATCTCAGCTCACCGCAACCTCCGCCTCCTGGATTCAGGCATTTCTCCTGCCTCAGCCTCCTGAGTAGCTGGGATTACAGGCACCCGCCACCATGCCCAGCCACTTTTTTTTGTATCTTTAGTAGAGATGGGGTTTCACCATTTTGACCAGGATGGTCTCAATCTCTTGACCTCGTGATCCACCCGCTTTGGCCTCCCAAAGTGCTGGGATTACAGGCTTGAGCCACCACACCCGGCCCCCTTTGTCTTTTTATACAGATGTTTTACTCATAGAAGATTTTAAACGTGTATAATAAACAAAATAGTGTAATAGACTAGCACTGAGCTTCAGCAACCACCGATAATGTACCGTTTTGGACTAGCACTTTTAATTTCCTCAAGAACTTCTCTTTTGCATTCACAGCTTGGCTGTTTGGCTCCAGAGCTTCTGACCTACTAGCTTCTGACCTGTCTTGGCCTTTGACATGCCTTTCTCACTAAGCTTAATCATTTCTACCTTTTGATTTAAAGTGAGAGATGTGTGACTCTTCCTTTTACTTGAACTCTTGGAGGCCATTGTAGGGTTATTAATTGACTTAAATTTCATTATTGTTGTGTCTCAGGGAATAGTGAGGCCCAAGGAGAGGGAGAAAGATGGGAACAGCTGGTGCAGCAAAGCAGTAACAACACACATACCATGTATCATTAAGTTTACTGTTTTATATGGACGTGATTCATGGTGCCCTAAAACAATTACAGTAGCATCAAAGATTCTGATCACAGACCACCATAAAAGATATAATAATAGTGAAATAGTTTGAATTATTGCAAGAATTACCAAAATGTTGCCACAAACCTTCAGTTTGTAAAAAACACAATGTGTGAAGCACAATAAAATGAGACATGCTGTTAGTTTTAATACACTGTGTTAATTTCCTGTAACTGCTGTATCAAAGTATTGCAAACTGAATGGTTTAAAACAATAGAAATTTATTCTGTCACAATTTGCAGGTCAGAGGTCAGAAGTCAGGGTGTTGACAGTGCTGTGTTCTCTGACGGCTTAAGAGAGAATGTGGCTCATGCCTTAAGGGAGAATGTGGCTCATGCCTTTCTCTTAGCTTCTGGGGTTGGCAGCAATCCTTGTCTTTCCTTGGCTTGTAGACATATCACTTCCTTCTCTGCCTCTGACATGCAGGTTCTTCCTATGTGTTTTCCATTTGTGTCTCTTCTCTTATAAGGACAGCATGACCTCATCTCTGCTTATTATCATGCTTATACTTAAAATTCAACAAGCAGAATCTATGCTTTTCTGTTCAGATTCTTTACTTAGGAAAGATTTTTAAATTTCTGATGTTTTTGTTCTTAACAGCAGATTTTAAGATTGTGCAGGGGTTGTGGTCTGGGAGATAAAGGCACCCAAGACATCTTTTACATGTATGATATGCAGTCATTAACATGATAATGATAATAACAGGAGAGAAACTGCCACTTCAAGCAAGGTGAAAGAAAATAGTACATCTAAGTGTTAGTTTTAGTTCCTTCTCAACCAAACCGTCCCTTGTTATTGGACTGCTTAGGCTGTGTGCTGTTCTCACCATTTTTGGCATTTTTACAGAATTTCTCTCATCTGGGTGTGAAAGCTTACCACTTCCCTTGCTTCTGAGGTGCTTTTTTGCACAGGGGCAGAAGCTCTTTGCCTTGCCACTTGGGGTTTTTGCCTCTGGTTGCCATTACCTACCTGTAGTTCTCTGTCTTGTTTCACAGCTCGACTGCACCAAACTTTCCTGTCTTGCATGTCGACATTGGCCAAGAACATTATGATGAGTAACCTGTTCCTTTTTCCATGACTGTCTTATTTCCATCTGGGACTTTGATAACAAGTCACAGGCACTTGAGTCCCTTCTAACTTCCTTCCTTGTCATTAGATAGATACAAGCCTCTGCATTGCAAGTGATGCTTTTTATTCAAAAGCCTGTTGGGCAATTTTAAAACTGTTTTCTATCAGCAATTTGTTTTCACCTTTTTAAAAAATTTGGAGTTTATAAACAGCACAAGCCCTTGCTGTTCATGACCATTTTCCCGTCTCTCTTTTTTTTTGTTTTTTTGAGGCAGAATCTTGCTCTGTCACCAGGCACCAGGCTGGAATGCAGTGGTGCAATCTTGGCTCACTGCAGTCTCTGCCTCCTGGATTCAAGCAGTTCTTCTGCCTCAGCCTCCCGAGTAGCTGGGACTACAGGTGTTCGCCACAATGCCCAGCTAATTTTTGTATTTTGTAGTAGAGACAGGGTTTCACCGTGTTGGCCAGGATAGTCTTGATCTCTTGACCTCCTGATCTGCCTGCCTTGGCCTCCCAAAGTGCTGGAATTACAGGCGTGTGCCACTGCGCCCAGCCCTCTTTTATTTATTTTAAGAAGGTGCAGCTTGACATAGAGGGGTCAAGTTGTGGGTCAAGTCAAGGTGTATTTTTTTTTTTTCAAATACCAAACATAAGTTCTGACACTTAGTGTGAGCTAAATCTAATATATATGGTACTCAGTTTAGGAGTTGAATGCCTGGCCTAGGGGAGAGTAATGATGGTGTGGTTAATGATTAAGATAATAGAAGAAGCATAGGCTGTAATAATGTACTAACAGTATCTGGTTAGAAAATGTTGAGACTTTTGTCTCTTAGAGTGTGGTCCCTGGCAGGGCAGTACTACCATTCCTACACCTTTTTTTGTTTGTATAGTGAGTTGTCATCCCTAGCATTTCCACATTTTTTAACTTGTGAACTTTGTGGGGTATTTGCATATGCATTTTGAGAATGTTTAAAAGATTATCCAGTTGACTGGGCAGACTTGGTATAAAATCAGTTTCAAATCGAGGCGAGCCCTCTCTGAACTTGGGAGGCATACTTGCCTGAAATTGGAGGACAGACCATGTGGATCTTTGGAGCCTTCTGGCAGCTATAAGATGAATGACTCTGTGATTATTGTTAGATATAGTGAACCCCAAGTTTCTCCTCAAAGAATTAGTATGTCAATATGTTCAGCTGTCTTATTCTTTAATTCTCCATTTTAAAATTTAACTTCCTTGTAGTTTCAGTAAACAATCTTTTCCACAGTCCTAATCAGTAGTTTGTATCTCTTCCCCTGGTCCCCTGCTCAGTCCTGACTCATTCTAGTCACCTGCTTTGACCTCTGGTTACCTGCTCTGACCTGCCCGTATCTCTCCTTCCCACCAAACTGCCCACCGCACCACTCCGGCTCGTTCCCCTGCTCCCTTTAAAATATACAGTTGGAATAAGACTAGACTGTGTGGTCTATCCCTAGCCAATAGGGGAACGACACAGCAGTAGTGGTGACCTCTGTCAGGAGTAAGTACCACTTCCCCTCCCTTGTCCAGGTGTGCACTTGCTATTGTTCTGTCTGTGAACCTCACCCTTCTATAGAAATAAATTGCCTTGCTGAGGAAATTTATATTCGAGTGCTACTGCTTTTGTGGCACCAAAAATTTTATATATAACATGACTTTCCTTTGTAATCCATCTTTTTCTATTTCTTTATGTTTCTTCCCATTTTCCTACTTGGTCTCATCAATTCACAGACCAAAGAAAGAGAAATTTGGGAGGTAGCTGAAAGTGAGTGAAATGATTACAATTAAGGAAGGTACCGTAACAGGAGTGAGAGAGAAAAACCTAGATAGCAGTGTCAAGTTCAAGGAAGATGTAAGGGCTGGAATAAAGTAGGAGGAAGAAAAGAAACTTTTAAAAACAAAGAAGAGGAGTAGGCAGAACATATGGGAAAGGAATATGGGGAAGTAGCTTTCTGTAATGTTCACTCATTTGAAAAGATTATTCTGAGGTTTCTCTGTATTATAAAATTAGTATATAGGTCGTACAGCTGATTCATGTGCATAATTTATAGTTTAGAAGTAAGGTGGGCCGGGCACGGTGGCTCACGCCTGTAATCCCAGCACTTTGGGAGGCCGAGGCGGGTGAATCACGAGGTCCAGAGATCGAGACCATCCTGGTCAACACGGTGAAACCCCGTCTCTACTAAAAATACAGAAAATTAGCTGGGCACGGTGGCGCGTGTCTGTAATCCCAGCTACTCAGGAGGCTGAGGCAGGAGAATTGCCTGAACCCAGGAGGCGGAGGTTGCGGTGAGCCGAGATCGTGCCATTGCACTCCAGCCTGGGTAACAAGAGTGAAACTCCGTCTCAAAAAAAAAAAAAGAAGTAAGGTGGTCCATACATGTGGCTTAGATTTATGTGTTAGTTTTTAAAAAATATATTGTTTTTTGTGTTTGTTTATGAATGGATTATGGATATAACTGCTGCTCAGTAACTCGTTCATCTACTGGTTGAGCATGGAAGGAAGATCAATTTTTCAATCAATAGAAATAGGTAGCTAAATGAGATGCTTCATATTTTTGTTTGGAGATGCCAGGTGTATTTGCCAACTTTCCACAGTTAGAAACCACTTTGGATCATGACTGTCAGATATTTAAATTTATTTTTGAGTCTGGAGGATTGTGTTTCATATCAAAACATATATCCAACTTTATGCTTTAAAATACTTTAGTTTTTATTAATTGCAGAATATGAGAATAAAGGAATGATCAAATGCTGTAGCATATTGCCTGGCTCGCCTATCTTGGCGGCTCCTCTGCCAGTAAATGGAGCCCCACTTGCTCCTGACCTGCCTTTCTAGATTATTTATTTCCCATATATTCCCCTACATATTAGTCACATCTAACAAACAACTGGGGTTTTTTTGGATGAATTTTGTACCCTTTTCTGGCTTCTCCACTCTATGCTTTTCTCACCACTTTAAATGTCTATTTTCTATACTTCACTGTCCAATCTCAGTGCATTAAAATAATCTTTTTTCTTTAAGGTCCTGCTCAAGTACTATACAAAAAAATACAAATCAACCTCTTTCTTCTGCTTCTTTAAGCCTTTAGTATATATTGATTCTTGCTGCAGTTATACTTATCTTAGCTTCCTCGCTGGAGCATAAGCTTCTGGAAGGTATGAATCATGTCTGTACAGATTTGTGTTTTCTGTAGGACCTAGGACCATTCTTGTCAGAACTGGCCATTTAAAGAATCTCAGATGACTGCTTCCCAGAGACTACACTTGGCAGAAGGTCTTAGGTAGGTCTTAGCAGTAAGAGAATGTCCAGAACAATTGAGCTGTTGGTTTCAGGGAAGGTCTAGGATGCATGCCAGGTACATGTCTCTGCCAGGCCCATAGAACATGGTATGAAGGAGGTCTTACTGTTTGAAATAGGTAAAAGTCTAATCTGCGAATGGCCGCTGTCAGGATATTCAGGCATCTAGTCTGAGATGCTTGGTTTTGTATCTGAATTCTGAATTCCAGGTTCTGAAAGATCTCAGAGTGGAGTGAGATGGGAATCAGGACTAGGAAAAACAGGGGTGTGTCAGGCATGAACTTGATGTGAGTGGGGAGCCATGTGGAGACCAGACAGAGACCGGTTTGGCAATTAAGTCTAAGTTAGAGGCTTGAGCAACAGGTCATAAAGTGAGAGAGAAGTTCGTAGTATTAAGACATGATACTAAAACATGACCAGCAGTTAGATTAAATTGACTTGAAGCTGATTTACTAAGCTGTTCACTGAGTATACTTACATTTCCTTTCCTTAGAGGCCAGTTCATTCCTAGTTCAAGTTGAGTGGTGGCTTTGCGTAAAGGGGTAGGAACCTTTTACTCATTAAACGTATGACGATCTCTTTGCCAGTTAATTCTATGTTCCAAGAATCCCCTCATGGAGAAAATGTTGCACTGAGTTAAACAAAGAATGACTAGATCAATACTTGAGATAATTCCCTTCATAAGAATAATTACTAATTGTGAATTGATGGTTTTAACACCATGCTAAAAAGATTGAACTCTTCTCTTGGGAAGTGATTGTGAAGTTACTTATAGCTTTATGTTTTCAAAATTTGGTGGTAATAACAATAAAAGCTTTAATGCTTTATGATCTCTTTATTTGGTTGGTAGTTATGGCACATGAGAAACTTGCTTCAAAACAGAATCAAGATTATTGTTAAGGGGACCTCAAAGGTAGATTTCTTTAAAAAATGGTTTTTATTTTCTGGGAGGCTGAGGCAGGAGAATTCCTTCAACCCAGGAAGCAGAGGTTGCAGTGAGCTGAGATTGCGCCACTCCTTTTCAAGATGGAGTCTTGCTGTGTTGCTCAGGCTAGTCTTAAACTCTTGGCCTCAAACTGCCCTCCCCACCTTACCCTTCTGAAGTGTTGAGATTACAGGCATGAGCCACTGCAGCTGGCCAAAACACGTATTAAAATAAGTTTGATTTATGAGGTATATGAAGGAATTAAGTTCAGACTTGAAAATTCATATTTCAGTGAGACTACAGTGTATTTAAAAATTACCAAAAAAAGGAGTTATGTCTTTTTTATAAATAGAACTCTCTGTAATGTCTTTTCTTTTTTTCTCCTTTATGTTTAAAATTGAGTTGGATTTATTTCTGCTTTTTAATTTTTTTTTAAAGAAATGCCCCCTAGCCAATTCTAACTTGGTTTTTTCCTTGCTTAAAGTCCTTTGGTTACTGCTTTCAGAGTAACTTCTAACCACTTAGTCTCTTAAAAATACTTTGTTATTTGGGCCTTGGCACTTTCCTCTGCTTCGTCCCATGCTCCTGTGTTAGGGCATTGCTTGTAGTTCCCTAGTTATTCCATGATTGAGTCTGGAATGCACCTCCTCTTCTCCTTTGCCTGGTTAGCTCCCACATGTCCCTAAGACTCACCTTGGGTGTCTTTTCTGCAAGGCCTGCCTGACCCTGATGGCTTGCTTAGACCCTGACATCCTTCCTGTGAACTCTTGTAGTAGCAATACCCAGTGATGGTGTCTGTCATCGTACTTGCTTCCTTATATTGTAAAAGTCGGTTTTTGTATGTCTCCCCTGGGAATAACTTGAGCTATCAGAATTGCCTTGGTTCTTTTTGTATTCCTAGCAGCTCAGTGGTAGACATATCAGTAGTACTGAAAAAAAAAAATGAGTTAATGAATGAGCTGGAGAAGATAAGAGAGGCAGGAGTCTAGGATAGCCCACAGTGTTTTAGCTGGGGTGTGGATTGGTGCTCTGAGTAGATGATATCAGCACTCTTTTCTCCCTCTCCTTCTCCCCTATCTTTGAGTAGCTGTGACTTTTTATTGAAATGGCATGAAATAAATTAGAAACTTAACTGTGTTGCAGATTCCTTGGACCTTTAATTTATGTCAGGGTGTTTACTGCCTCATTGAGGACAAGGATGTCTTTTCACCAGAGATAAAGAGCTCTGTTCTTTCCTGTTGGAATATTTTCTAACTCTTTTTCAGTTTTGACACTCTAGTCTTTCATGAGCAGTAGGAGCATTATCATGAGACTTAGGAGGAACAAACTTTGTCCCAATGTAGTTTAAGAAATCTCCTATCTTTATATAAAATATGTTTACAGCTGGCCTTGGCAAACCATCTTGGTGCTCAGTCAGTCAGATAGGTCCTCCTCTGTACAGTGCCTACAAATCCCAGGAATGTCAAAATTGTTCGGATTCCTAGCCTCTGTATTCCTAGTATTTCAACTAGGGAAGTGAGAGTTGAAATACTCTTTTCCCTTAGTTACAGATGAAGTTGTCATCTTAGAGCCTAGTGCTGAAGAGCAAAGGAGAAGAAATATTAACCAGTTCAGCTTAGAATTTAGAGTCCTATTTAAGCAGATAGTTTAGAATTATACCCTCAATTCTTGATTAAACCTATATTGATCGTAACTAAGTTAATAAGTAACAGTTTCTTTGCGTGGTGGTAAGACGATGCATCTGTGATGCTGAGTTTGGAATATCATGGGATATGTAGGTGACACTGTCTAACAGGCAATTGATTGTGCGTCTTAGGCTCAGCAGAGAGGTGTGTTCCTGGAGTAGAGCTCTGGTGTCATCCGTAGAGAGACTCGTGTAGCAGCAGAGGAGTCTGTCTAGAGAAGGTGTGTTGGGGGTCTTGTTCATTAACTCCCACTTAAAAGGGCAGTTTTTCGGATGTTGTGGCTCATGCCTTTAATTCTACCACTTTGGGAGGCTGAAGTGGGAGGATCACTTGAGAATGGGGGTTCAAGATTAGCTTGAATAGCATAGGGAGACCCCATCTCTACAAAAAAAAAAAAATGAGCCAGGCATGGTTTGGTTACTTGGGAGGCTGAGGTGGGAGGATTGCTTGAGCTCAGGAGTTTGAGGTTTTAGTGATTGTGCCATTTTACTCTGGCCTGGATGTCAAAGGGAGACCGTCTTTACAAAAAAAAAAAAAAAAAAAAAAAAGGACAGTTTTATTGAAAGATAAATGAATACCCAATGAATCAGTGAATACTGGGGGAAAGTAAAATTTACCTGTTACTTGCTGCCTAAGTATAATATGTAAGGTATTTTTCTTGTCAACCTAACATAATCACATTTCCAGTCTTAATAAATCTGTTTTTAAAGCCTCTTATTGTAGACCATCTTTCTGACACTTGACCATTCTCTAGTTGGAATATGGTCAACTATTCAACTAGTTGAAACAGATTCAGAAGATTTCACAAAACAAAATTTAACAGTCTATCAATTATATAATTTCATTTTGAAAGCCTATAGTCAGTATTAATTAGGTTTTCATTTATTTGGTCAGAGTCCTTTATATTTAAAGACTTTATAGAACATCCTAGATAGCTTCATCAGTATAACATTATGTTATTCCTACGTTTAATTTTTCTTATTCTTTGGATAGTATTTCCGTAAAATAATAATTTTACATGTAAGTATGCCAGAGAAAGCACATTAGTTTCAAGTATATGTTTATGTATGTTAAAAGACATTCACATAGAGTTTGGCATGATTTTATGGTCTGTGCTCAAAAGAGCAAGAGAGGAATTCCAAGATAGTGCAGGTCAGGATTGAAATAATTTGACAGAGTTTGGTGAGAAAGTTTGCTTAGCAGCTGCCTAAGTTAACTTTGCACAGTCCATTCAAAGCATAGTTTAGCTCTGAGATATAAAGAATATATAACCAATTAAATTTAGTTTCCCAGAAGGTAAATTTTCAAACATAAAATATAGCTTTGATTTACGTTGCAAATCCAGCACGTAAGGTATTTTTTTTGTCAACCTAAAATAATCTTATTTCCATTCTTAATAAGACTTTTTAAAACCTCTTATTATAGACCATCTTTCTGACACTTGACCATTTTTAATTTGGAATATGGAGTTTCACAGATTCAGAAAGTTTGTGAAAACAAAATTTAACTGGCTATCAATTATATAATTTCACTTTGAAAGTCTGTAGTCAGTATTACTTTGTACATTGAAAAATCTTGTTATTAAGTACAAGGATAGTTTTTTGTAACTATTAGGTAGTGGCTTTCATATACTTGATTTTTTTCCTTCCTTAATTTTACCTTTTTGAAATCTTAATTTGCATTGACGTTTATGCTTGGTTAAAAAAAAAAAAGAGAGAGGAAACAAAGGTATAAGTGTTATGCCTCTTTGTTTTTTGTTCACGTGGAGATGTAGGTGGGAAGAGGAAGAAGGCAATGAGTTTTCCAAGAAGCAACAGACTTAGTTTCTTTTGCGAAACATTCATTGTGTCCTGCTAACCGAATTATACATTAAATCGACTCTTGTTCTGACTAACTCAGGTCTTAAGAATTCATCCAGGGCCTAAGTAAGGGATAGTGAAAAAGTTCATTGTAGAGGACATCAGAAGACCTGAGTAGCTCTCGGAGTCAGACATTGCTTTACCACTGAGATCAAGTTTCCTTGCCCAGTTTTTAGCAGCATCAAGAAGAGTAATTGATAGGAGAGCTTTTTTTTTCTGAGGCAGAGTCTTGCTCTTTTGCCCAGGCTGGAGTAGTAGTATTGTTGCAGGATCATAGTTTGCTGCAGCTTCAACCTCCTGGGCTCAAGTGCTCCTCCTAACTACCTCCCAGGTAGCTGGGACCACAGGTGCAAACCACCATACTGGGCTAATAGTTTAATATTTTGTAGAGATGGGGTCTCGCTATGTTGTTTAGGCTGGTCTCAAACTCCAGGACTCAAGTGAGCCTCTTATTATAGGCATGAGGCACCATACCCACATGATAGGAAAAGCTTTTAAAACTACTTTATATTACACAGACTTTTAGTAAGTAACTCATGACTAGAAAATAAACTGGATGCTTAGGAGAGAGTGTCAGATTTGTAAGATGCTAATAAAACCTGTTTAACATTTTTAAAAAACTACGATTTATTTAAACTAGTATGTAAAGAAAGCATTTTGAAAGTTCAGGAATAATCAATACATAGAACGGTGTCTGCAATAGATTAGGCATTCAAAAAATATTTGTTAATGAATAAATATGAGCAGTTGATAAGTCTTTCTGTAAGGATTAAATATATTTTCTAAATTAATTTAGAAAATTTCATTAAAATTTTCTTTTATTTAAATGTGTTTTTCATTTTTGGTGTGTGATTTTTCTGTTAGTGAGTACTTGTTACAGACCAAAGGCTCTTAAAAATGAAGACTTCATTATAACCTTACCATAAATAATTCATACTAACGAAAGTATTTCCAGGTACTAGCCTGTATTCCATAGGGTCTTATCAACTTTGTTATGATAGAATTCATACTATGACTTAGTTAGTACAAGGAATGCAGTAGAATGCTTTTTAAAATCTGGTTTTGAAAATGGTTCCAAGCTGTTTATCTCAGCTCTTGGCATCAGTTTGGTGGTCATGATTTTTCTAGTATTGCCCTGAATGATTAGCTTAGTGAGCATGTGCTTTGGCCAGACTTTAGTTGTTGCTCTGTGAGTAACTGAAGGGCATATACAAACACAAGGGGAATTTGTCGTAGCATTCTGTGTCCACAGTTAACCTAAACAAATACAGAGTGCATCAAAAGCTTTTTGGATATACTTTAAAAGGGCTGAATAAGTATCACTTGTCTTTCACATCCTTGTAGGGAAGCTCTTCTGTAAAGCTAAACAGAAGAAATAATACCATCTTGCATTTGCATGCCACTTAACACTCTTGAGAACTGTTAATACTTGATTCTTCCAGCCATTCTTTTACAGTAGAAAGTGCCCTGTTTTGATTTATTTCAGAGATAATGATGTGAGACATGAGATGTCTTCTCATGCTGTGTACTCATTATGAACTTTCCATAAGAGGGAGGGAACTGAGACACAGGGCGGATATGTTGTCCTTAATCGAAAGTAGGTGCTCATGTGAATTTGAACTAAGGTTTCCTGATGGTTGGACCTGTAGTCTTTTAATCTCTCGTTTTGTTTTCTAAATGTGTTTAGTTATTCAACAAATATTTATGGGATCTTCATGTGTGCTGGAGGTATAAAAATGAAGAACAAACAGATTCAGCCCTTGAGTAGTAGTTGCTAATCTGTAGGTAATGGGTAGAGCCTAAGATCGACAGACAACTGATTCATTGAAATACATGAGACAGATGCTTAAAATAAGTATTTTACGGAGGGCTACCTGAGTACCAAGCAAGATTGACCAGGCCGACTAGCTGGGTTGAGTATTTCAGTAAGATGTCATAGTCAGTGTCAGAGGCACATAGATATGAAATAATTTGGCATTTGGAGGAATTATAAATGGTTCACATTAAGGCCAGAGCATGGTACTTATGTGGGGGAAAGTGCTGGCAAGTAAAGAGTGAGGCCGAGGAAATTACGTTTTATTCATTAAAGGGTTTTAAGGAGGCTTATGACATAGATTTTCATCTTAGATTTATCTCATGTGTGTGTATATATATAAAATGGGTATTAAAGGATTTCATTACTAACATCAGGAAGGGCAGTTAATAGCAAGGATCACGAGGGTCTGGGATAAGCAGAGTGATGAAGTTTGTGAGGTAGAATTAGTAGTTGAGGACTTATGTGGAGGTAAAGGAGTATAAGAATCTGGTATGGGGCCGGGCGCGGTGGCTCAAGCCTGTCATCCCAGCACTTTGGGAGGCCGAGGCGGGTGGATCACGAGGTCAAGAGATCGAGACCATCCTTGTCAACATGGTAAAACCCCATCTCTACTAAAAATACAAAAAAAATTAGCTGGGCATAGTGGCGCGTGCCTGTAATCCCAGCTACTCAGGAGGCTGAGGCAGGAGAATTGCCCGAACCCAGGAGGCGGAGGTTGCGGTGAGCTGAGATTGCTCCATTGCACTCCAGCCTGGGTAACAAGAGCGAAACTCCATCAAAAAAAAAAAAAAAAAAAAAAAAGCATCTGGTATGACCTAGGGACTATAGGGGATGACTGGATGAAAATGTCATTCAGTAAGAAAAGAAATACAGAGTAGAAACAGTTTACAGTGTTCAAGATTTTACACATGTTGGGTTTGAGATATCAGGCGGAAAGAAGAGTTAGAAATGAGATTCTGGAGCTACACGTTTATAAATCATTGGTATGTATGACACAGGTTATGTGCCAGCTGAAAATGGGTGATTATTGATTTAAATAACCAAGGGACTTACTATTAAAGGAAACTTCAGAGAATCAGCAGACTTGTTTATCGATCACAGAGCAAAAGACTCATTTTTTTGTAGAAATAATAAAAGTAGATAAAATAATTTCCTTATCGTATTCTTTATTTAGTGATTCATATTGCTAGCTTGATTTACTTCAAGCAAGTACTAGATTAAGTAGTAGTAGGTAAACACACAGTTCTGAACCAGTAATTGATGAAAGTAAATTACTGTTCTTCAGCCAAGAAATGGAAGGGATCAAAGTATTCTCTTCAATATCATGAAATGCCAGAAGTCATGGAACAATTACTTCAGAGATCTAACAAAATTAAAGTTGAGGATTGTGGCTAAAAAAGGGCATACACAGCCAAATTATCGTTCATGTATCATGGCAACAGAATATTTTTTTATTTTCAACTTTCAGAGAAAATGTATCACATATGAGCTTTATAAAAAATTACTTAAAGATATACTATTAAGAGTTTGGGAAGGGGACATGTTTGTACAAAAGCATTGAGAAAAAGCATTGAAATAAATGTAGAAGCAAGACTAAACAGTTTGTTATGCAAGATGGGAAATAGTACTAAATGTCAGAATAACTTAGGTTATGGTTATAAAATCTATAATCTGAGAACTGGGAATGGAGTGCCAGGGAAAGGGAAAAGTGATGGCATGATTAGTTCCTCACCTAACCTCGGATTGTGTGCCAGAAGAAGGAAACCAAAATCTTGTTAAAGGAGGCCTTTAAGCAGCTTGGAATCGCCATTAGTGGAATTAAGATAAGGAAAGATATGTTTGTTTTTCAAATGGCTAGACAAAATCAAGCAAGCAAACATCCTCCATGTGGCAAGAGGTGAAAAAAAAATAGCAAGGAAACATAAGAAATAAGAATATAAAAGACAAGTGTCAACAAAACAATGTGTAGACGGTATATTAAATTTTCATTTAAAAGAAGGACTCAGATTAAAGAGAGGTCCTCAACTATGTGCTACTTTCAAAAGATGTTCTTAGAAAAAATCAACCTAGAAAGGTTAAAAATAAAAAAGTAGCCAAGATTTATAAGGAAAATACATCAGAAAACACAGAGGAGTAGCAATATAAATTTCAGAGTAGATTTTAATGAAGAAAAGCACTAAATAAGATAAAGAACAACTTTATAAATCAGCTCAAGCCCTCATAAGGAATAGACTGACTATGGAAGAATTAAATTAATATGAGTTGCCTTCCCAATCAGACTGGTAATCCTGTTTTCAACATTTTTTACTTTTAAATTGAGATGAATAGGAATCTTTGAATTCATGCTCTTGAGTTACTACATTAATACCAAAGCCTGGTATTAATACCAAAGCCTGGTATTGGCCCAAAGGAGGATATTTTGGTCAAATATTGACCAGACTATGTTCAATAGATTACCAGACTTTTCCAAGCTAATATAAATTCTATAGGAGAATTTTGTGGTTAGACAAGTTTGGAAAAATCTGCATACGGTACTCTTTGGGGGTTTATAGTGCACTTTAGTGTAATTGAATCCCTAAGAAGTGTTACAGCAAAGAAACCAACTTGACTTTATTCTACAGATTCATTTGACCATGGACCTTCTACCTGCTACTTTTTTTTTTTTTTCTTTTTTTGTCATGGAAGACAGATTAACAACTTCTGGAATTCTAATGTTTTCAAGAGCAGAGTTTGAAGAGCACTTTTGGATATAGATATAGAATGCTTCAATAAAATTAAAAGGAATGGTACAGTTAAAGAGTCATTAGTCATTGCCAACCAAGGTTTATCTGAGTATGTAAAGATGATGCAGTGGAAGAGATCTAGTTATTTGATTCATTATCTCATTTGGTTCAGTAAGAAAATTTGTGAGATAAGATTAGTAGAGCAGAAAAGCATTTGATATCATTTGATACATACCCCCTCCTTTTTTTTTTTCTTTTTTAAAGGAAGAGCCTCTTAGAAAAATGAGACTTGTTTGATATGGAACATGGTCACTATAAAAACATACTGTAATTTCATATAAGTTTGTCCTTATTTCTTCTCAGCTGCTATAATTTAAACTCACTGAATACAGGAAATTTATTAATTTTTACATTTTCTGTTGCCAATTCTAATATAAAGCCTTGCATTTTTAGGCATTCTATACTATAGTGATTCTTAGATGAAAACATTATTTGGAAACATATCCTTATGTGGTTTTTAGATTACAGTGGATTTTAGGAAGTGTGTGTGTGTGTGTGTGTGTGTTGTGTGTGTGTGTGTGTGTTGTGTGTGTGTGTGTGTGAAACTTTTTTTTAAATGTAAAACGTACATGGCTTTTCAAAACTGAAATAGACATTCTTCATTATGGGCCTTTATGTTTGCTTTATTTTTTTGAATTCTTAAGCTGAATTTTAATTTTGTCTAACAGGTAAGTGACAGAATTAATAATGATTCTTGAACAGTGAAGGGGTGTAATAAATACTCTAAAAAAAAGGATTATTTTTGGTGTAGAGCAAGATGCATGAGGATGGCTCCCACAGAATAGAACTGTTCATTTAGGAAAATCAAGGGACTTTGGGACCTGAGGTTGGCACAGACTGTCCAGGATGTGGTTGGATTTTGGGCTAAACAGTTTCTCTGTGGTCTTGAGGACTGCCTTTATAGTCTATGAAACCCTAGCCTTCAACTGTGGTTTTACAGAGTTTAAGAAAATTTTATTTGTATGCAGATTTCTGCAGTCTTCCTATTGCCAGGAAGAAGCTACAGTTAGAAGAGAGAGAGAGAGAGAGAGAGAGAGAGAGACTGTGTGTGTGTGTGTGTGTGTGTGTGTGTACGCCATGCATGTGTGCAGACATGTATGTGTAAACACACTTAACTTAATCCTGATTTATAAGAGTCAGGAAACCTGAGTTCCTTTGTGTTCTCCTTTTGTAATTTTGGTTAAGTTGTATAACTTTTTTCTTTGGAGTTTCTTGTCTGTAATCTGGAAATTATGTCCCACTCCACTGTGAAGTTTTGAGAAGATATCAGTGGAAACTTTTTGAAAAATACAAAATTATAAGTGTAAAATGTCAATAAAGCATATTGATACTCATTTTGCTAGAAGAGTACATATAAACATAAAATTGAGAAATCTTAAAAATCATGGCCAGAGAGAATCATGATTTCTACCCCTCCGTTTTTTGGGGGATTTTCAGTTAAAAGTAAGCATTCAGTTTGAACTAATATTTAAAAGCCTTTGCATTATAGAGGAATTTAATCAATAATGAAGTTGTATCATAGTTTAGAATCATTGTTACTAACATTTTATTCCTTAAAGTAATTTATTCAGGATGTATGCTGAGACCTATTGTTTTAACTGTATAGCTAGATGAAAATATAAGAAGAGGTTTGGATGAGGTTTCTTTCCTTTGTAACAGTTTGCTTGAGGAATGGGCAAGACTTTCCTCACATGACAGATGGTATAGGAAGGGCATTGAGAAGCTTGCATTTGCTTGGTGGTGATAGAGTCAGGGCTGGAATTCATAATTTTTGTTGTTATTTAACACATTTTTCCCCTTTGGGTACAGCATTTTCTTGCTGATAATTTTGACCTTGTAATAATTTTTGATAATTATCATAATCTTTTAGGGAGGTAGTGAAATGATGTGTTACTTTTGCTTGTTGAAGAATCACAATGAGTACAAACATGGAATATTTTCAGTAAGAGGACATTTAGTCTTTACTTTGAGAAAATAAATTCACAGCCTTATTAAATAAATTATGTCCATATAGTCATTTACTAAAAATAAAAGTGTGAATAAGTAATGGGCTTATAGCTCACACATTTTTCAATGTTGATTTCTAATAGGAAAAACTGTCTATAAAATGCTTTATAAAATGATGCCTTAAATATACATTCATAATATGATTGACTTAATTTCTAATGTAAGAGAGATATCTAAATGGAAAAGGTCAAAATGGGACAAGTTATCAAACCAAGAAGTTCACCCATTTTATATAGTTTTCCTGCTAACTTTAAACAAATGATAATTACCATGCTACTTTGATGAGATAACTAATTACAAATTGGACTCTTAGACCATGGCATCATCTTTAAATAGTTGAGAAAAACAACAACAAATCCAGCAAAACTAAGCATTAGCTTAGTTTTTTTGTTACGTCAATCATATACTTGACATGTCACTCTAAGCAGATGAAAACTTTATCCTTCCTGGTATTTTAGATTTCAAATTAATTGATCATTGACTTTTTTTTTATACCATAGTACCATAGTATAGTATAGGGCTGCTACAGGGATGTCATAGGAAGGGGATGTCTGCTTTGGTTTGAATGAGACCTCATGGAAGCATAGGGATTTGTGCTGGGCTTTGAGAGGCAGCCATTGTGGTAGGTGAAATTGTAATAGGATTTCTGAAGCTCAGAAATGGGCCAGTTTGGCAGAAGTAAGTTGGACATGAGGTTCTGATTCATTCTGTTTATAGCTGCCAAAACAGTGGTATTTGTAAAATGAAAAATCAGCCCTATAACTCCCATCTGAAAAATCAGTCTTTAGAGCTTACACTGTTAGTCTGAAACTTCAGATTTTTCTTGATTTTTCATGTGGCCATGTCTCTGGCAGATGTTTGAGAATACAACTTCCTCATTAGGCTGTGAGCTCTTTAATGGAACCATTCTGAGTACCTGCCTGGTTCAAAGAAGGAGTTTAGTAAATTTCTGTTGAATAGATAGGGGCCTGTAATTTCAGGGAAAGGAATTTATTGTAAAGATTTTGCAGAATCATCAGAAATGTTTTTTAAAAAAGAATGATACAGTGAAAGATATGGTGAAAGAGGTACTCTAGGATGATTTAATTTAATTGAAGCCAATTGAATATTATGCATGCTGACCCTCTAAATGTTATACTTTGAAATGTTTCTGACTTATAGTAAATAAACATTTTTAGTTAATAATGTCCTAAACGTGTTAGTCAATTGACACAACAAATGTTCAAATTTCTGCTTTGTTTTTACTCTAAATTAGTATTTAGAGGCAGTTTTTACCAATGTTTTATAAGTTTATCAAGATGAAGCAAACTGAAGCAGGCATTATTTTTTCATTCATTCAGCAAATACTTACATGCCTACTATGTGCCTATGGTGTTCTGAGCATTGGAAACACAGTGGTGATAAATATAGCATGTGACTCTAGGAGGCATTTTTAATGGTCTGATGTCATTCATAACGCTGAAGTGGTTCAAAAAAAACAGGTGAAGAAAATGTAAAACCAATTTTTTTGTCTTTCCTTTATTCCATTTTATCCTAACAGATATTGTAAGTGGAAATCTTGGAATGTAGGTGCCTACCCTGGGCTTATTTGAACAGTAGGTATGTTCGTGGTATCTGGTCTGTTTAACAGTCGGATGTTTGTTTAACAGCAGCTTGCTTTAAAATGATTTTATAATGAGATTGTACATGCCAGATTTTAGAGTTTTCGAAGAACATTTGTTATTACTGCGCTATATTTTAAAAATGGTAATTTTTCACACCGTACTGTGTACCCTTGTAGCATATATGGATTTGACTTTATTCACTGGGCAGTTTTTCACAAATGACAAACACAGTATAAGTAAATGTATGCAATGTTTCACTTATTCAGACACAAGAATTCTTTATAACAATTGGCTTATGACTTTATGATTCTGCGATTTTTCTTGAAGGAGTAGATGAAATAGCATTTAGCAGTTCTAAATTTTATCTCGTCAGTTGATTGGCTTGACTTCCTGTCAATCTGTTTGACAGACGAATTTTACATGGCTATTGTTGGAAAATTTAGTATATTTTATTTTAAATAGTCAGACTGCTTACAAATTCATAGAACTGTTTCATTATTTTTCTAGGTCATTCAAAGATCAAGGGGATTTGTGACTGATGGTTGATGCAAGAATTCTTAAATAAAATTGATTTGTGTTTAAAGCATGTTTACCAACATTGAAACACACATGCACACAATGCAACAACCATGGCAACTACAGCAAGATTACCCCTACCTCCATTAATGAAATCACAATATGTATATTTTAAGACGGGATCTTGCTGCGTTGCCCAGGCTAGAGAGTAGTGGTGCCGTTATGGCTTACTGCAGCTTCAAACTCCAGGGCTAAAGTGATTCTTTTGCCTTGGCCTCCCAAGTAGCTGGGACCAAAGTTGCACACCACAATGCCTGGCTAATTAATTTTTTTTTTTTGTAGAGACAAGGTTTCACTATGTTGTTCAGGCTGGTGTCGAATTTCTGGCTTCCAGCAATTCTCTTCCCTTGGCATCCCCAACAAAATATTTTTAACCGAAGTAGATAGTGTTGATTTTGGGAGAGTCTTGTGGCAAGACAGTTTTGAAAGGTACTAGGAAAACTTAAAGTAAAAACAGTGTCTTTACTGTTGTTTTTAGTGTACAAGCAAGCATCTAATATAGACACTGGACACACTATTATAGATGTCTGCTTATCCTCTCTGAGGCACTTCTTTCACATATTAGTCCATTCTCTCTCTCTCCCTTTTTCTTTTTTTGTCAGAAGAGAAAGCTTTTTGCTTGGTGAATCTGTGTTTGAACTTTGTTCTTCATAAATAGTGTCCATCAGTTGAGATAAACCAGATTTTTCTGCCAGATACTGTGTTTTTAAAGAAGTGCTTTCAATGATTGCTGTCATCTTTTATGTGTTGTCCAGATTTGTGAAACTGCATATGAAATAATTTTTTAACTTTATATTCCTTTAGTAGGGAGCAAATGAATTATCTCACATCTAAAAATGCCTCAGTAGAGCTTTATTGGTAGATCTATGAAAGTCTTACTCTGACTTGTAGAACTAGTATCTAATTTTTTAAGTTACAGTATTCTAATATTTAAAAAATTAGAAATTTAAGAAATACCTTATTCTGACATATTGAAAATTGCCAGTCACCTCTGACCATCCATGAAATGTAAGCTTTATAATGAGTGTGAGGACCAAACATTATCTCCCATCTATAGGTAATGCTGCCTGAAATGCTTTCTCTGCCCCATATTCTCTTCTCTTGATTTTATTAAAATTGGGGCAAGGAGTGCTGAGTACCAGGCTGGCGAGGAGTACTGAGACTTAACTATTTTATTAAAATTGAGAGAAGAGGAAATGGGGCAGAGAAGGCATTATTTGTTCAGTCTGGTTGGTGATTAGTTGCTGGTTGTCTTCCGGATTAGTTGTCATTTCTATTTCATTTTCATTAGGCTGTACCAGTAGGCACATTCTGAAATACTAAAAGTGAAAATGAAAATCTGTAAATCATCTTTTTTTGCTAATACTCACACACATAGTCTTCTATCTAGGAGATAACCTTATCTCAAAGGAGGTATGTAATGCAAAGAAAGAGACAATATGTACAATCCCTTAACTAGCTGGAAGATTGATTTTAGCAGATCACCTTTCTAGTGGTCATATTACTTAACTTATGGTAAATATGTTTAGAACAGTAAAATGATTAACAAATCATTTTTACTTGTGAAAGGATGTACTTGAAATTATTTCTATAGCTATTGAAATATTTCTGCTTATTTTCTGTTTAGCAATGAATTCAAGTGATGTTAAGGCATATCAGTTGTATGTGATATTTGGCAGAATAGAATATTGAATCCATTAAAATAAATAGATTTATTGAACTTCCCTTTGCCTTTAGAATTTCCTTTAAAGGTTTCAAAGGTGAGGATATTAAAAGGAGCAAGTTTTTGTTTTGTTATTTGCCAGTTATGATACAGGCTGGCAAGGAATGCTGAGACCTACTTTGTAGTTCTTTGACCTACTGGATTGCCTACATAACTAGCTACAGAAGTAGCTCAAAGTTAGAGGATGGCTGGTGCATTTGTTATTTGGCATAGTTGGTAAGGATGTACAAGGATGTTTGGGCCCTTGACAGACAGCCTTTCCCAGCAGTCCATCCTTTGCCCATACACATTCTTGGTTGAACTCAAATTTTTATATGGTTATACCACCCTATCAGCAGCTTAGATTAGATATGCTGTCAGGTGCTGAGACAAAATTCATTCAGTTTATCTCATACAACACTTGATGAAGACAGTTATCAACAGAATGAGGCCAACCTGCAGGATTCACCTCAACCAGGCACCTTAGTATTCTGGACTCAACAAATTGGGTCAAGTCCCAGAGACTATTAGTAGGTCTTTTTTCAGATAATCATTTAGCTCCCTTCCTTATGGGAAGTTTGGATTGTTCCACCTGACTGGTGGTATTAATTCATACATACATATCTTGGTCGGCCAGGACATAGTTTAGGCCAGTATGTTAATGCATTACGACTTGTGCAAAGGAATTTTAAGCTGACCTGCTGATTTTCCAGAGTTTGCACAGCCCCGTCAACTGTGGTAAATAAAGTTAAGGATGGATTTCTGACCATTCGCTCTATGGCATGAGCTCCATTGTCAAGGAAGAGTACTTGCACTGCTATGTGGAACCAGAAGTCTGCATGTCCTCTGGGTAGTTTAGCCTAGATGAGGCACATGTGGTCTTTAATACCCAAATGGTCCAATTATCTGCCAGGCTCCCGTTTTGGGGGCTGGAGGGTGAGTAATTTTTCCTTTTGGTCTCCGGGGAGCCAGCATTGTTCCTGAGAATTTGACTTGGATGGCTAGTCCCTATATCTCGTCAGAATTAATGAACCACCCTGGCCCCTCATGTGAGTCAACATCTTGTCCAAAGCCATTACCACCTGTTCTTCATTTGCACCTATCCATCAGCATGGCATCATCGATATAGTGGAACCAAGTCATTCCACTACAAGGGAGGAAGGCTTGTTCCACATCTCTGCATTGACGCAAACAGCAGAATTCAGGTACCCCCGTGGCTGCTCAGTAAATCTGTTTTGGAACCTGAAGATAAAGTGATCTTAATTTTCTGGTACCCAAGGGATTGAAAAAGATGCATTAGCAATATCCAGAATGGCATACCAGGTGTCATTAGTTTGTGCAGTTGATTCCGTCATGGTCACAATGTCTGGAACAGCCAGAGCAACAGGGATAGCAACTGATTTCAGTTGATGAGAATCCATTGTAGGCTGCCAGCTCTCATTAGTATCAGTATCTAAAAGCACCATGCAAGTTTACATTCCCCACCCTGACCTTTCTTCCTGAAGTCTTCCCTGCAGGTGGAAAGACTTTGGCCACATCTGTGGTCACCTTTATCTTTAAAGGATAGCAAATCAGAGTACGGAGGTACAAGGTTATGTAATGGAGGCACTGCAGGAGTAATTTATGCTAAGTGTAGGAAATAAGAATAAATAAATGGTTCCAGTTCAAAGCTTTCCTCTTAGTTCAGTATGAATAAATAATAGTTTATTCAAAGGTTAATTTACTTTAAAGCTTTTGCTAATAATCTTAAATAGCTGTTAGTCATAGTAAAGAAATTAATGCATTCCGTGTTCTTAGTTCTTACACTTTAACCTAGATGTTTGCTCTGACATGCCTGGACAAGCCCAGGGAAGTCTTAGGTCATAGCTTACTCCCCTTCCTTATTTGGAAATTTTATCTCTTCTTTAAGCATTCCTCAGTTGCTTCCTCTTTTCCTTTGTTCTCCTCTGCCTTTACCTCTTTAGAAAATTTCCAAGTTTTTAGCCAATCGGGACAAGCATAGAATGTGAGGTCCTGTTCTGGCCAATGGAAACTAGACACAGCAGTAGGGCAATTGCATCAGGTTATCAAAGTTGTAAATGTCCTTGTCTCCTTTGTTCAGGAGTGCTCTCATGGCAAGATCGCTGGCGAGTATCACCCTTCCTGCAGGAAGTAAAACTAGCCTTGCTGAGTGATCCATTGTCTCGGTGTGGATTTTCCCCCGACGTTATAAACCCATTTCCAACACTAAGGTTGCCACTCAGCTTCTTTGTTCCTCTAGTAGAGGGGGATTGAATTCCATGGAGGATCTGGCTCTATAGAGGCACTTCTGGTTTTAATCAGACTGCATTGTTTTCAACCAGCTATCTGCTTCGGGTCTCCCATAGCTCAATTTCTGGCCCCAAATTTTTGGGTGCTGAGCCCATCTTTATTTGCTTAGGGAATCCTTGTCTTAATAGTTATAGTCACAATGCCTTTGGGCTTTTCAAAAAGTCATTGTCTATCTCAGCACACTGCTTTTTTTTTTTTTAGGTGAGAACCTGGATTTCATAGAGAATGCAGAGTAACAGTTTTAGAGGAAATGACTAAGTAAGCTGATTGGCTTACTACAACTTTAAAAGTAAGTGAGACTTAGTGATCAAAGCAAGACAGTTTTATAAAGCTCAGCAAACAGCAGGAGTATCAGCATAGTAGTACCAGTTTTCTTGCCCATAAGTTCAGTGGAGAGAAGTGATGGGCCTGCATGGTGGTTATGCTTGCATGAGTTATGTGGCAGCTGAGGAACCCAGAGCTAAGGGCTCAGTACTTTTTGTAGCAGCTAGCAAGCAAGCCTGACACCCTTGGTCAGGGAGTGAGCAGTTGCACTGAAGTACCTGTAGTTACCTTGACCTGTGCCACTAGCTATATAGAAAGGGGTCAGGGACAGAAGATGCTTAGTCCTTGTAGTTTTGTTTGCTTTTTGAAACTGTGCTGGAACACTTACCTCTCCTGATACATTATTATCAATATGAAAACACCTTAAATATTATAAGAATAGGTGTTTTTCAAATAATGTGCATGAAATAATATAGTAATACTGTATTTGAGTTCTGCTTTTAGAGTTAATAAAAGACTTGTATAATTTATGTCACTGAGTCATCCTGACTACTTGGTGTAGTAGGCCAGGAAAGTTCATTATCTCCATTTTGCAGAAAAGAAAACTGATGTTCAGAGAGGCTGAGTGGCACATGGCAAATTATATATGAAAGTGGTGCAACCAGGCATTGGATCCCATCTGTTCTACTACCCTGAATTAAGTGCCCTTGAATGAGTAGAAAATGATAATTTGTAGGTTATGGATAATATTTATATGTCTGAATATTTCAGTAAAATTGTTACTCCCTTGAGACTTCAAAATCCTAAGTTAACAGTTTGCTTACGAAATACATCAGTGTTAAAATTTAGTTCAGTTCATATGTGGCATATTACATATTTTGAATATAAGTCTGAATTAAGATTTTGTGGGTATTAGTGTTACATAGGAAAAGAGTGGAAAAGAATGTTATTTGAAAGGATTTTTTAAAAACATTGTTAATTTTTGCTTAATTTTGATGTCATAAGTCCCTGGTTGTATGAACCTACATCTTACAATTTGGTAAGTTATATTTAAAGCACAATTGAGATAAAAAGTTGACAATTATTTGCATCTTTCAAGTTAAAAGAACTAAAGATTCATTCTAGCTCTGAGTGGTATGAACAATAACCGGTAGGATACTATTAAGTTAGAAGATCACAGTAGTCAGACCAGTGTTAGGTCAGACTTTCCATTATTAATCCTTCTTCTGGTATTTATAACTTTTGGTTGAAAATTCTTTCCAGAGAACAATTTGTATATAGATTTTCGGCCTGGGAACAAATATGTCATAACCCACTTATAGGCCTCATTAAACATTTGGATTCATGTTAAGGGCTTTTAAGATGAAGGCATATTTTATGTTTTAGAGTATGTTTGCAAAATATTTGTTCTTTTGGGGCAAACAACTTAAAGTTATGTTATTTCTTCCTTCTGGGGCTGCTTTATTTTTAGTGTTACATTCAGAATACCTACTAAGCTCAAATGGTAAACTTTAAAGTAATTATAAATTGTAATATGAATCAAAACAGCATTTAATCTCAAGAACATATTGGATGTGAATAAAGAATTTGTATATTAACTGATTAAAAAGTGAAACTTAATCTCTGTGTTTCAACGATATTTTTAAAAAGAGAGGAGGGTATTATTTTGGGGTTACTTAATTATTTAATTTGTATTGCCATATAGGCAGATGTTAAGAATGCAACATCCTGAATAATTCTTTCCTATACTTTGAGTAATTTGATTTAGAAAAATGCTTGTATTTTATTTGAAAGGCATGAATTAGATATAAATATTTTAATGAATATATTACTGCAGCATTAAGTTTTCTGTTCTTCAAGGTGTATAAACAGTATCCAGTTTTAACTCCCTAACACTATCAGAGTTGCCATCAAAATCCACTGTGAAAACTTGTCATTTAATGCATATTAAAGCATTCATCTGGGAACATGTTGTCAGTTTTCAGTCAGTTGCAACAAACCACAGACTTTTAGAGACTCCTCTCAATTTCAGCATGCCTCCATCTTCTTTTTTTTTTTAGGTCAGTGGGAAATAATTTTAATCAAACAAGTGTACGTTTTCTTCCCACATATGCTGCCTTGTCTTAGGAAAGGACACTGTGATCCATTTCATTACAAGTAAAATATTATGAAATATTTACAGCAAAATATTAAAAATAGCTTAAACACAAAAGGCAAGATGAAATAAACTGTTTTTGTCAGAAATCTCTACTCCAGTGCCCACAGCACACAAAAAGAGAATCAAAACAAAATAAGCAACTAAGATCCCTCTGATCACAAATTTCCAAAGAACTGGAGAAGGGGAAGAAACAGGATGAAAATGGTGGTGTGAAAGGGAATGATTTTAGCAGCACTGCTTCAATAACTGATCTGTTCTCAATGAAATATTCTCTTTTATGTGCAGTAAATTCTGGACAAGGCTAAATTTTAGGATATTCCTTGAACTGAAATTAGAAAATACCCTGACAATGGAAGCAGCTCTTTCCTCTAAGTTTAATAAGAGCCTCTTTCTCCATGGGCCACTGTTATGAACAAGAAGCCTGTTCTGGCATCAAAAGCTGTCACAGTAGCCCTTCCATCTCCTTCATGAAAGCCTCATAGACATCATCCTTAGTTTGTACTGAGACAGGAACAGAAGGACCAGATTTGGGTGATGCTTTGGCAAGAGGCGCAGCAGAATCATCCTCTGACTTTCTTTGGGGAGCAGCAGTAGCCCCTTTAGTCTCCCGACATACTCTCAGTGCAGTGGGCACAAATCGAGTAATCTCTGCCTTGGGGTGATGTGTGGCTTGGCGCTGATGGTTGCTGTGGCTTTCTTCTCAATGGTGGCTGCACTCGTATCAACCACCTTGGGTCTCTGAATCAAGTTGGGTGGGGCACTTAAAACCCCAGGGTTTGGCAAGGGAGCTGGTGGGAAAAGCCCAGGGTGGTGGGGGCAGGTCCAAGGGGAGGCACCAAAGGTGGGTGCATCATGCCAGGACGAGGTGGAGGAGCAATACCTGGAGGTGCAGGGGGAGGTATCCTTGGTGGGGGTCCTCAAGGAGGGGTGCCAGGAGGCAGACCTGGAGGTGGACCTCAGGGAGGGCCAGCGGGTCAGCCTGTTGGTGGTCCTGGAGGTAAAAGTCGGGGTAAAGGCCCTTGGAGTCCTGGCATTCCAGGTGGCCTCAGGAATGGAGGAGCTCTGGGAGATGGACCAGGAGGAAGGCCTGTAGGTGGCCCAGAAGGCCGTAATGGTGGAGCAGGTGGTGGTCCAAGAGGTGGTGGTCCTGGCTTGGGAATGCTTGTATCTGAGAAGGAGGAAGGATGTGCCATCGGAATGGGATTCCTCTCTATGTTGTTTTTGTGGTTGCTTTTCTGCTTCAGAGTCATCAGAGTCATCATCATTATTTTCTGAAAATTCCTCTGCTTCCCATCCCTCAGGGATTTCTTGACCTGCCATACATAGCATCATGGCTTGAAGAGGAGTCAGTTCCTTCCTATTCTTTTTTTTTCTTCCTTGATTTTCCAGGCATATCTGTAAACCGTACACTCACACCTTCTTTTCTTCATTGTTCTCTTTCACCATCATCACAGTGCACAAATTCATCCCCCTCACTTTCTCCATCTGATTTGTCAGTGTCACTGCCATCAGTACTGTCAACATGCTTATCTTGATCCATGTCCTCAGGATAGCCATCATCTTCACTGGTGCTAGAAACATCATCATCATGGCCTCGCTGGGCAAGTTCAGGACTATATAACACGTCTTCATCTCGCCTACGAGGGGTAAGATCTAGGGCAAAACCAACTTTACGGCCATACATCTGCACAACTTGGAGGAGGTGGACCAGAGGAGGGCCCGGAGGTTTTCTGCCAGGGGGCAAATGTGGAACACCATCTCCAAGAAGAGGAAGGATAGAAACTGCCCAAATTGGAGGTCCATGGCCTGAGGTTTTCTTTAGGGTGGAGGGTGGCTGGGAGCTAGGAAGTGGAATGTCCTGGATCAAAATGTTGGAAGGAGCATGTGGCATATCTGGCAAAGGAATACTCTCCACTTCCACGCGCTGAGCATTCTTGACAGCATCAAAATACTGACTAAGTTGAGCCCTCTTCTGTTCTTACTCTACTTCTAGCGCTCTCAATTCTTTGTAGATATCTGGATTCTCTTTTTCATAGAGTCGTAGAATACATTCAGAGGTTTCACGCAGCTTTTTACGCTGGTCTTTTCAGTACTTTCTCATTTAATTGTGGCTGTTGCACTGGGTTAAACTCCATTTCATCCAGTTTCTCCATGTCTCAGATAATCTGTTTTGGATCCTTCATCTTTAAAACTGCAGCTTGAACCATCGTGCGCTTATTTTTGTTCTTTAATTCTCTCTTCTGGGCTTCCTTTCAGGCTTGGTCTGTGGGGTTCATAAATTTTCCACTCTTAGTGGATAATGTAGATCTCTGTCCCATGTTGACAATTTGTTTGGTTTACTTGTTCATTAAAAAAAGAAAAACACTTCTGCTGTGCTCCCAGGACCGTGAGAAGCGGGGAGAGAGCGATTCCTGACCTCTTTTACTTGATAAGGGCCTTCAACGTGGTGTCTCGGTCAACCCAGCGTACAACTTTTTAAATCTATACCCCTGATACGTTCTCACACAGCAAGTAAACCATCCTCTACTGGCAGAGAGGTGGAATTTTTATGCCAGTATTTTTGGATGACATAAATAAAATGAATGTTATTTAATAAAATGAATATTATTTAATAAAATAAATAAAATGAATATCATTTAATAAAATGAATATTATTTAGAGTATACTGTTTTATGGACTGCTAGAATAAAAATATAGTTTTAGTAAATAAAATTGAAAAGAATTAATCAGATATTATAGAGAAGATACACATCTCTGTGTATTTAGATGATAGTCTCTAAAGTCCTTGCAACTCTGAATTTAAAAATCTGTGACTCATTCTGGTCCTAGATCTTTTTTTTTGCATTCTTATAAATTCAAATGTATTTGTAATCAAGTAATTATTAATGAAATTACAAATTGAGAAATTTAGTATCTTTTCCTAGGAATAGTTTGTTTCTTATTTCTACCATTTATTAGGAGCGTGGCCCCAGAAGAGAAGGATGATCTTTTTTTTTTTTTGCTTTTATTTCCAACAAATGGAATTTGTTATAATCTTACTTGAATCTTGACTTTTCTAAACCAGTAGAAAGTTTTTGTTATGCTTCCTATTGGATAAACAGTAAGGAGGTAATCATGAGTTTTATATAGTATTTTGTTCCTTTACTTTTATTTCATACTTTGATGTATTAATGTTACCATTTTTATAGTTGTTAGAGTGTTTTGAAACAAGGAGTAACATCAACATTTAAGTTTATAAAATATTTTTTTCCAGCTCAGTAGATTAGGGACCCTCAAACAGGGAAACTAACATGAGGGGTCCTAAGTTTTTAATCCCCCTGGGTCCTGGGAGAAGTGAAATGCTGTTTCCATTATGTTGCTATTACAAACTGTGCTGTCCTGAACATCCTTGTGTGTCTTTGTGCGCATATTTGAGTTTTTTTAGAGTATATGTCTAGGAGGGGAATTAGTGGGTTGTGGGGACGTTGTCCTTCAAATATTCCTACCTGTAGTATATGTGAGTTCCAGCTGCTCCATATCCTGGTTTTATTTTGGCAGAATTTAGTTTCTTTTTAGCCTACCTTATGAGTATGAAGTGCTATCCTGTTGTTTAATTTGCATCTTTTTGATTTGTGATGAGATTGAGTATATTTTCATATGTTTTTCTGAAAATTACTTGTTAATATTCCCACCTGTAGTATATGTGAGTTCCAGCTGCTCCATATCCTAGTTTTATTTTGGCAGAATTTAGTTTCTTTTTGGCCTACCTGATGAGTATGAAGTGGTATCCTGATGTTTAATTTGCATCTTTTTGATTTGTGATGAGATTGAGTATATTTTCATATGTTCTTCTAAAAATTACTTGTTAATGTCTTTTGCCAATTGAAAAAAGTTAGGTTGCCTTTTATTGATTTTTTTTCACCTAGAAATGAATTCTCAGTTGTATGCATTGTACATATTCTTTTTATTGATCTGTGACTTTTCTTTGAACTTTTTAAATTATCTCTCTTGATGAACAGATATTTCTAATTTCAATGTAATTGAATTTGTTAATCTTTTGTATAGTTTGTAATAGTTGTCCGGAAGTGTATTTTTCTTTACCTAGATGTTGTGAATCAATACTTGTCTGTTTTCTTTAAAATGTTGTAAAATTCTACTTTTCATATTTGATTCTTTGATCTGCTCTATATATTACAAGGTGGTAATCCTTTGTGTCTCTGTGTACACATGTGTGTACGTATTTATTAATTCAAAATAATTGATAACCAGCTATCCTGATACCATTGATTGAATAGTCTATACCTTATCCACTTGCCTATAATGCCACTTCTCTCAGAAGCTGTTTCATGCATGAGTAGTTCCATTGTTCTCCCTGTCTTCCTGCTTCAATTGCACTTTCAGTAAATTTTGATATTTAGGAAAGGCCATTTTCCTTGGTAGTGTTTTTCAAAAATTTCTTCACTATTTCTGACACCCTGTTTACATATTTTAGAATTTTTTTTATATGTACAAATATACATGCATACTTTTTTTATAGGACCTTGTTCATTTTAACTATGTTTTCAGATTTACGGATGTAAAACTTACCTTTTTATATATTCTTCCTTTCTTCCCCCAACCAAAAAAAGCCCAGGACCACACAGAGTAATAGCTGAAATCCATGAGAGGTACAAAAAGGAGCTTGTACAATTTCTACTGAGACTATTCAAACATTTGAAAAGGAAGTACTCCTCCGTAACTCATATTTGAGGTCAACATCATCCTGATACCAAAACCTGACAGAAATAAAACAAAAAAAGAAAACTTCGGGCCAATATCCCTGATGAATATTGATGCAAAAATCCTCAACAAAATACTGGCAAACTGAATCCAGCAGCACACCAAAAAGCTTATCTACCATGATCAAGTTGACTTCATCCCTGGGGATGCAAGATTGGTTCAACATATGCAAATCAATAAATGCAACCTACCACATAAACAGAACCAAACACAAAAACCACATCATTATCTCAATAGATGCAGAAAAGGCCTTCAATAAAATTCAACATCCTTCATGTTAAAAACTCTCAGTAAACTAGGTAGTGAAGGAACATCCCTCAGAATAAGAGTCATATGTGCCAAAGCCATATATGACAGAAAAGCCACATATGACAGCCAAAAGCTTAAGCGTTTCACCTGAAAACCTGCACAAGACAAGGATACCCTCTCTCACCACTTCTATTCAGCATCTTATTGGAAGTTCTGGCCAGGGCAGTCAGGCAAGTGAAGGAAATAAAGTGTATTCAAACAGAAAGAGAGGAAGTTAAATTATCTTTGTTTGCAGATGGCATGATCCTATGTCTACAACACCCCATAGTCTCAGCCCAAAAGCTTCTTAAGCTGATAGGCAACTTCAGCAAAATCGCAAGTTACAAAATCATTTCTGGATTCTGAGTTTTATGAAGTTTATTGGAAATACAGGTGGAGGTCTTTAGGGGAGAGGTTGAACTTGAGATGAAGACTCTAGTTTTTATTTTTAAATTAGATTTTTTAAAATTTTGTCTTCTGGAATTTCTAGCTCTTTGGATTTTCTTTTTTTTAAGTTCGGGGTACATGGCAGGTTTCTTATATAGGTAAACTTGTTACATGGGAGTTTATTGTATACATTATTTTGTCACCGGGTATTAAACCTAGTACCCGTTGTGTTTTCTGATTTTCTCCCTCTCTCCCACTCTCCACTCTCCAATAGGCCCCAGTGTCTGTTGTTTCCTCATTTAGGTCCCACTTATAGAGGCGGACATGTGGTATTTGGTTTTCTGTTCCTGAATCAGTTTTCTAAGGTCAGTGGCCTCCAACTCCATCCATATTCCCACAAAGGACATGACCTCATTCTTTTTTATGGCTGCATGGTATTCCAGGGTGTATATGTACCACATTTTCCTTATCTAGTCTACCAATAATGGGCATTTAGGTTGATTCTGTATATTTGCTGTTGTGAATAGTGCTGCAGTGAAATGCATGTGTCTTTATGATAGAACAATTTATATTCCTTTGGGTAGATAACCAGTAATGGGATTGCTGGGTTGTATGGTATTTTTGTTTTTAGGTTTTTGAGGAATTGTCACACTGTTTTCCACAGTCGTTGAATGAATTTATACTCCCACCAACAGTGTATAAATGTTACTTTTTCTCCACAACCTTGCCGGCACCTGTTGTTTTTTGGCTTTTTGATAATAGCCATTCTAACTGGTGTGAGATGAATATATTGATATTTGATATTGATATTGATGGTAGAGAGTAGTGGGAAGAAGGGGGAAGACAAAAGAAGGTTTTTACGGGAAGGTTTAGTGGGAAGCATTTTTGGCTTGTCACCATCTGTAATTTCTATTTTATTAAAAAAAAGTCTGTATTGCTAGGGCACTTGGGCACATATTTTCAATAATTGACATATAAATACCTGTCGGTAGATGAACAAAGCAGGGAATTGTCAACTTCTCCTAGGGCCTAGCACAGCTGAAGCATTTGAAATGTGTTTGTGGAATCAACCCTTGACTCTCACAAGAGTATACATACTGTGTTGTCACATACACATGATTTAAAAGGAATGTATTATGGATGCTCATTCTAGAGGATTCTAGAAAATTACCCATTTAACCATATAATCCCCATTGGCTTGAGCTGATTGTTAAATGTAAACAGAGAGCAAAGATTGACTTTTTAGATCAAGTCAATTTAATTTGATTTTGAAATTTAACCTGAATGTGGGCTGGACACGGTGGCTCATGACTGCGATCCCAGCACTTTGGGAGGCCGAGTGGGGCAGATCGCCTGAGGTCAGGAGTTCAAGACCAGCCTGGCCAACATGCTGAAACCCCATCTCTACTAAAACACATATAGAAAAATTAGCCAGGCATGGTGGTGCACATCTGTAATCCCAGCTACTTGGGAGAATCACTTGAACCTAGGAGGCAGAAGTTGCAGTGAGCCGAGTTCACACCACTGCACTCCAGCCTGGGTGCCTGAGTGAGACTCTCAAAAAGAAATTTAACCTGAATATGCACTAATATTTTTAAATGTATTATGATTTATATTATAATTTAATAAATAGATATTTATTAATTTATATTTAAGGAAGATAAGTAATTTTCTTCCAGTGGTCTGATATATTTCTTTTAATGAAAAGTTATCTATAAATATGTCTTTGGTATTGTTCCTGCTACCAGAAGAAATTTTCCTTCTCAGATTTTGGTTTTAATATGATGATTAAAGTTAATTTGTTAATTGAAAGTGAATCACTCTTATCCATTCCTATATTCTAGGACAATTGGAAAGTTTAATGTTATTAATTCTAAAGCTGAATGCTTCTGAGACACTCAAAGGGCATTTTTGCTTATAGACCAATGTCTACAAAGCTGTGTTTAAAACTTAGGAAAGGGTCATCATAGGCTTACTTAGTGCCACAACCAAGTAAGAATGCACTAGAACAGAGTTCTTTGGTAGCTTCTTGATGTTTCTGTAAATTATCTATCTGGCTTGGGAATAAGCAGTTATTTGTGGAAAATATATTATTTACAGTTTGAAGTAAATGTTCATAGAAAAGTTGTCCAGTTTGATGCTTTGTCAAGAGCTGGATTTAAGTTTAAATCTTGGTTCCCTACTTGCTAGCTGTGTGACATATCTGTTAGGAATGCATTTAGCTTTAAGTAACAACAGTGGCACACCTACAAAGGGGTTTATTTTTCACATAATGAGAAATCTTTTTCAGTGACAGTAATGATAGTAATGTTCGGTGATGCTAGGGCTGGAATCTCTGTAATTTTTTGGCCTTTTTCTCATACAGAAAAAAAACTTGTCTGCTGCAGCTTGAGACAGCATATCCACATGGTAGGCTGGGAGAAAGGAGGGAAGGGCAAAGGCAGCTTTTATCATCACAAGAAACTTTTGCTTGTGTCTTTGGCCAAATCTAGGTTATGTGGTCAAGTCGAGCTGAAAGACTGGCTGGGAGAAGACTAAGTAGCTTTTTAGTGACTGAGGTAGAGAGGCATGCAAGGAAGAGGTTGGGAACGGATGTGGCATTGGTCAGTCTACAGAGTCTGCCACAGTGACCATGGGTGCCACTTGTAACCTGAATAAGCCTCACTTTTGTTTTGTGTGTAGTAATAGAACCGCTGGGGGTGGGACTTGAAATTTTTGTGTAACACTGAAGCTCTAGCATCTAACACAAGGCCTGGCAGATGTATTTGTTTCGTGAATAATTACATGGAGATTATTATGAGAATTATATGAGTATTGCATATAAGGCACCTGGTCCAGAACTTGGCACATAGTACTATATAAATGATATCTACTTTAGTGTTCAAGCTATGCACAAATATAAATTTCCACAATATAATTATATTTGTTATATTAGTCATTTACTGTATAATACAGAAGTTTCATTAGTTTCTTGACAGTTAACATTTCTAATAAAGAGTAGTTTTTTACTGGTGTGGTCTTTGCTACTGTGTTGATATGGTAGCAATGATCATAAATATATATGCACCCAATATAGGAACACCCAGATACATAAGACAAGTTGTTAATGACTTATAAAGAGACTTGGTCTCCTGCACAATAATAGCGGGAGACTTTGACACCACATTGTTAATATTCGACAGATCAACGAGATAGAAAATCAGGGACATCTATGATTTGAACTCAGACCTGGAACAAGTAAACTCAGTGAATATTTATAGAATTCTTCACCCCAGATCCAGAGAACATACATTTTTCTCAGTATTACATTACACCTATTTTGAAAGTGAACACATAATTGGAAGTAAATCACTCTTCAGCATTTGCATAGCATTTCACCATATTGGCCAGGCTGGTCTCGAGCTGAACCTCAGGTGATCCACCCATCTTGGCCTCCCAAAGTGTTGGGATTATAGGCATGACCCACCATGCCCAGCCCTTTGGTGCTTTCTATACTCCACTTTTGTGTCCCTAGCACTGAGTCTGCCAGAATCTTGGCTTTGCTTTTTATCCTGTTAGCAGTGCTTTTGCTTTAGTTTCTTGGATTATTTGGGATATTATAGATTTAATGGGTGCCCTCTCTCTGGAGATTATGTATTCATGTTGGCTTGTTGAGGTTCATAGGATTTTAGGTAGAGAGTGATTATTGTGTATATGTAATGTGTGGAGTATGTTTTCATTGTATATAATTTCTTAATTTCTACTTTTTTTTTTTTAAGGTGGAAGCAGGTGCTGTTTTTGTGTGTGGTGGTGACAAGGGTATAACAGATGCATAAATTAATGAGTCCCACCAGAATTTACTCCATAGGTCATATCTAAATTTATACAGTGGTTAGGATGGCCACAAAGTATTTGAGTTTTATTTTAGGATATACTGAATAGGTCTGGATTCTGTTCTGTCTCTTAGAATTGTTTTATTAATTTCATTTGAAAACCCAGGAGTATATAGTGGTTTTTTAACATATAAAATTTTATGTTCTGTGCCAGTTTTTGTAAATAAAGTATTATTGGCACATAGTCACTTCTGTCCCTTTATGTATTTTTATGGCTGTTTTGACAGTAGAGTTGAACAATTGGAACAGAGAGCGTTTGATGCCTGTGAAGCTTAAAATACTTCCTCTCTGACCCTTTACACAAAGGTTGCTGATTCCTGCTTTAGATAGCAAACTAAAGTGATTCAGTTCTTTTTATAGAATTCATCATTAATATTCTAAGGAATTGGTTGTAGCTTAAGGAATATGTCTTCTCTCTCTTCTTTCCTTTCGTCCTTATATAATTTTAAAAATTGCTTTTCTGCTCCCATTTTCTTCTCTTTCTGGAGCCTTACCCTGTTGATAGTGTTTTAGGAAAATCCAGGTGACACCAACACACACTCGGGGTGTTTGCACCAGAGATTTTAAGTATAGAGTAGGAGGCATGTCTTCCCACATAGTGACCATAAACAAGAAACACTTGAAGGTCACAGTCAAGCTTTATTAAAAAATATAGCATATATTAAGATTGGTTTGAGAATTGGGGAACCCTTTTTTCAGCAAAGGCTTTTAATAAACTGTGGCAATCACAAAGAGCACTGTAGTTTGGATTTAGCATCAAGCTAAAGTTTCAGGTCTCAGGACAGTTTATTACAGTCATTCATCCCAGGGCATCTAGTCTGCTGACTCTTTTTGGCTTTACCTAAAAAGTCAGAGGTACTTCAGCCACGTCTGTGTCCAAAAACCAGAAATAACTCAGACGTAGCCTCAGCAGCACTGGAGATCCACATTAGTTACACTGGCTTAAGATTTAAATGTTCACAGGCATCAATCATCATGTTAATGTTTTAGTGCCGTTGTAGGTGTTGCCAGGAATATGAAAAAAATAATGTGACCCAGCCTTTGTTCACAAGGAGGACTGGAGAGGGCTGGTTTGACGCTTTCCTCACTTTAGCAATCCCCTGTCAGTTATTGAGTAACTTGCCCAAAGTCCTGTGTGGAAACTCATTACTGTGGAAGGTGTTATTTTTGGATAGAAGCAGATGATTGTAGCAACTGTGTAATGTATGCACAGCCTCTCAGGCAGGTTGTGTTCTGCTTCCACGTTCTTTCTTCCAGTTCCATTGCGAAGTGCTACCAGAAATCACAGTGGCTATGCTGGTGCTGCTTTTTCCAGAATCTCTCTGTATTAGTCTGTTCTGAAAAAGATGTCTAATGGAATCACGGTTCCACATGGCTGGGAAGGCCTCACAATCATGGTGGAAAGTGAAAGGCATGTCTTACTTGGCAGCAGATAAGAGAGAATGAGAGCTAAGCCAAACGGGAAACCCTTTATAAAACCATCAGATCTCGTGAGACATACTCACTACCATGAGAACAACATGGGGGAATCTGCCCCATGATTCAGTTATCTCCCACTGGGTCCCTCTCACAGCACATGAGAATTATGGGAGCTACAATTCAAGATGAGATTTGGATGGGACACAGCCAAATCATGTAACTCTCCCTTATCCCAAATGACTCTAGGATCAGGGATGGGAAGGCTGGAGAAAAAAAATGGAAACAGTAATACATTGGGAAAATGCCTTTCTACCACTTCTTTTGGTGTTTTATTGAATTTTGGAGGATAAAGCCCCTTTTCATCCAGTGAGGACTCTGAGAAGTAACATCATGTGTTTGAAAACACTTCCTAATCAGTAAAAACAGGGGCAGTCATGACAAATAATAGAACTAATGGAAGAATGAGCCTCACCCCCACATCTAAAGCAGGGACTGCTAATAATGAGAGCTCAGAAAAAGAGGCTTTGGTTTGACCTGTGGCCTAGAAAGTGATAGGTTGAGTTCGTTGGGGTTTTACTGGTTTCTTTCCTTCCTTCCTGTTTTCTTTTATAAAATATTTTTCATAGATCCTTCTTAAGGAAAGTAGTAGTCTTGTATTTTGAGGATACAGTGGAGAATTTTAGAGATGACAGTGGCCAGTTGCAGTGGCTCATGCCCATATCTCAGCACTTTGGGAGGCCGACATGGAAGGATGACTTGAGGCCGGGAATTTGAGACCAGCCTGGGCAACATAGCGAGAGATCTGTCTTGCAAAAAATTTTTTTAAAAATTAGCTGGGCATGTTGCTGGGTGCCTATGATCCTAGCTACTTGGGAGGCTGGAGCAGGAGGATTTCTCGAGCCCAGGAGTTAGAGGCTGTGGTGAGCTGTGATTGCACCACTGCACTCCAGCCCTTGCAACAGAGTAAGATTCTGATACAAAAGAATAATAAAAAAATAGATAAATAAGTATGAGAGCAAGTCATAACACTTATTTTTTGCTGTGCTGTAATGTTGTCACATCTCCTAAACTGCTATATGTTAAGATGTTTTTTTGTTTTTAAAGTTCAATAGGTTAAATCTATATTTGTTATTTAAAAAATGAAACTTAGGTATTTTATTTACAGATATTGGGTGAAATAACTATTCCAAACATTGCAATTTGAGGAGCAAAACACGTTTCATATTGATTTGAAACTGATATTTAACTTGAGATCTGTTTTAAAAAAGGAGTGGGGAAATATTCAAGAGACATGGTATGTGCCTGAAAGGTTTGTGCTCCCTCCCAATTTTCCTTTTTCTTTTAAAATATAATGTATAATAATAACAATATTAACAACAACTGAAATACCCCAGGAATAGTCCAAGCCCCTGCTTCTGGTGCTGCTCCCCTTCCTCCCTTCCTTCTTCTCCTGCTTCCACTGAGTCATAATTCAGTGTCTTTGAATAAAAACCCCATTGCTTATTTTTGTTTGGCTCCAGTTTAGACTCAGAAAGGCACTGAGCATGAGCTGCTGCTTTCATGTTCTTTGCCTGAGTCTAAAACAGCTTCATTAGTGGGGCCAAAAACAGTGGCAGTTTTGGCAGGCATTGCCAACTGCTCATCACTTTCAGCTGCAGTGATACATCTGGATGCAAAGAACTAAACTGAAAATAGCATGAACCTCCACTAGCTATTAAATGAAAATACGGTGTCAGTCTGAAACAACTGTGCATGATAATCATCTCTGTACCTTTCTATTTTGAAATACAGAAATGTAGGCCCTACTTCAGACTTATCTAATTATAATCAGGGGTGAAGGCACTGGGTGGTACAATCAGCTATATTTAAACAAAAAAATCTTCATGGATGATTCTGATAGCCAAGTAGGGATTTGAACTATTCGTTTATAGTATGCACTCAGGATTATTCTGCCAAAAATAATTAGGTTTAAATAACTGTATTTGCTCTGAGAGAAACAGATCTAATGTGTAATTAATAAATGAAAAATATTTACTCATGGCATCCACTGCACACACTTTTTCTTCCCCACTTTTTCATACACATCCTAAGGTATAGTCTCAGATTTGAGTTAATCCTTTTGCCTATTTAATAATGGTATATGGAGTCTCTTACTAGGTTTGCAAAGCTACAGAGTAGGAGCCGTTAAAAAGATCAGTAAAAAGGCAGTTAACTGTAGTTTTTTTCCCTTTAAAGTCAGTTTATAATTTTTTTTAATGTTAGGAATATGAAACAGAAGTTTCTAGAAAGAGGACAGTATCTCTTCTCTTCCATTGTGTTACAGTGGGTTTAGGAGGAAAGAGGAGGGAAAGAAGAAAGGGAAATTTTAAGGATTCAGTAAGGATGATATACATTATTTATTGTCTTATTTCATCAGTATAGGATTTGGGGTTTGCTTAAATAAAAGTAGTACCTTGTGTAATATTTTTAAATACATTGATGTTTGTCTATTTTTGAGTTCTGTTAATATGGACTGCTGGCATTTGCAGTTTAAGCTAAAAAAATTGTAACTTCAGTTAAATATTTAAAATCCGTAATGTAGCAATGTATAGTAAGGAAGAAGATAAAATTGGACCAGCAGGTGTCAGCAAGAACCAAAATAAAGAACATTAATCCTGATTATCTCAACATTTATTTTATTACTTTTCAGTGATGCTGCAGGTGTAAAACAACTTTAAAATGATATTTTAGTGGATATATGCCTGCATTCTAATGTAGAATCTTTGTGTCAGTATATTGCTCTAATGGGAAATGATCAGATGTTTTAGAGAATTGTCTGAAATACAGCAATAGCTCCAAAAAGATTTAAAGAAACAGACAAGTGCTATGAATTTTTTCTCATTTCAGTACCTTGAAAAATTTTTTTACATAAATTATTCTATATCAAAAAGCTTATATTTAACAGTTTTAATATTTCTGGAGTTACTTGTTACGCTTTTTTCAGTATTCCACTTCTGTTTATTAGTTAATATTCATAGGCATTTTATAGAAATAGGAGTAGGAATTTATAAACAACCGTCTTCATAGTGGGCTTAATTTTCTGATGAAAATAGGGCATATATATGCTTTCAGCATACAATTAAAGATTTTGTTTTAAGTCCATTCTAATTCAATGAATAGTCAGGGGAAGGTAATGTCTGCTTTTCCAAAGAATTGAAAGGTTCATTACATTTCTCAATTTGTCAAAATTTTTATTAGAAATTATTACTTTTTTCTTCCTTCTCACTTGATGAATTGATCAAAATACAAATTCAGTAGGCAAATGTGATATCCAGTATTTTTGTTAATCTTATTAGAGTAGTAATCAGTAAAATAATGAGTGACAGGAACATTGCTGAGACCACACAGAAGATATGTGATAATTCAGGCCAGTCTGAGATACTTAGATTCTCTATGTTTTATTTCTTGTTATACCAAATAAAGACCTTCTATTTTACATTTATCCTTAATTTATTAAATCTAGTGCTACCCAGAAGTTTGATTTCTAGATATTTATCAGAGTGTGTTGAAAACTTATGTGTGGACCTGTTTGCAAATATTCCTAATGGCTTTGTTCATAATTATTCTGAACTGGAAACAATGCAGATAATGGCTTTGTTCATAATTATTCTGAACTGGAAACAATGCAGACACCCCTCAGTTGGAGAATGAATATTGAGATACATCCATTCAGTGGAGTACTACTCAGCCATAAAAATGAACCAACTGTATAACCTTGTTGAATCTCAAATGCACCATGCTAAGTGAAAGAAGTCACATTCAAAGGGCTTCATTTATGTGACATCCTAGAAAGGTTAAAACCTTGTAAGGACAGAATGCAGATTAGTGGCTGTCAAGGGTTGGAGGAGGATTTGACACTGAAAGGACACAGGGGACTTGTATGGACTGATGGAACTGTTCTATATGTTGATTCTAGTGGATGATTTCATTACTCAGTTTGTTAAACTTGTAGGAATTATACACTAAAAATGACAGTTTATTTGTATGTTATACCTTAATTTAAAAAGTTCTAAAAATAAATGTTAAAAAAGGTACATAGACTGAAAAATAAAATGAAATAGAGATAATAATTCATACTTCATTTATCTGTTTGTTGGTTGTCACGTATTTCTGTAATTATTTTTTCTGTAATTTTTCTGTAATTACAGAAATTATTTCTGTAATAATTCATACTTCATTTAGATACATTTCTAACACTACAATCATGTTTATCTCTGGTTTCATGTAGATAATTAAATTTGCCCTGTTACCATGCTCTTTATTTAACATTTCTTCCTATATCTTTAGCCTTCTATCTAAGAGGTCATTTTGATTCTTCCAATTCTCTTTGCTATTTTTTGTTCATGTAGGCTTACTTGCTTGAGTGTCTGGCTATTTTTTATAATGTATTGGGTATTATATGTACAAAAGTATTTGTACAAATAATCTGGAGCCTAAGACGTTATATCTTCCTTTAGAGAATTTTTATATTTTTGTCTAGGTAGCTGGGGGCAGTAGCTATCAGACACTACTTTAATTTTAAGGTTTGAATAAACGTATGAAGTATAATGTGTTTGTTTATTTTGCATCAGGCTCTTGCCCTGTCACCCAGTCTGGAATGCAGTGGTACAATTGGTGCTGCAACCTGAACCTCCCAAGCTCAAGCAGTCCTCTCATCTCAGCCTCCTGAGGAGCTGAGACCACAGGCACCTGCTACCGTGCCGGGCTAACTATTTTTATTGTTATTTTTTGCAGAGACTATCTCCCTCTGTCGCCCAGACTGGAAATGCACTTATTAATTAGCTTGATTGAGCTATTGCACAGTGTGTGCATATTTCAGTATATGTTTGTATGATAAATATATACAGCTTTTGTCAGTTAAAATACTTTTAGTATTTGAGATGATTTAATGCTGTGAGAAGGCTTGTTTATTATGTTTAGGGCTTTTGAGGTCCTTGTTCAAATCGTGGAGATGTTCCTGGTAGTCCTTTGTTGAACTCTAGACTACAGTTAATGAAAAATAAAAATGAAATAGAGATAATATTAATACAGTTTTTCTTTCTCTGTTTCCAAGAGACTGTAAGAAATGCCATACAGCCTCGTAGCATCTCAACTGTATTTCCACAGTCAGCACTGATTGTTAAATCAGTGGAAAAAACAGGCTTAGATGCTGGCTTGTTTCTCTTGACTTCTTTTAGCCCTCAGATACTCTGGACCTCTAACTTGTTTCTATTTCCTTAGCTCTATGATGCATTAAAGCAGACACACACACACACACACACACACACACACGTATATGTGCACACATATATGTATATACACACATATGACATATATGTATGTTTATATATGTATGCATATATATATTTTTTGGTAAAACTATACTCGGAGAGTTGTCTGAATTATTTTGCCACTATGGAAGCAAAGATTGCCTATACTGTTTTTTATGCTCATACACACATACAAATGTGCTTTTCTTAAAAACAGTGTTAAGATAATTTTGTACATTTTATTATGCAAAGTGATGTTTTTCATTTAATATATTACAAATTCATATAATAATTAAGAAAATATTTATTTACTTTATTCCTGTGCCAAGCACTATAGGGATAAAGTGATACAGAAAAGAATTTCCTAACCTTATTTGGCTTATATTTTGGCAAGGTAGATAGCTTCAACAGATAAATATACAATTAACTAAATGTAATTTTGATAATGACAAGAATAATGTCCTTTGATATTATATGGAAATTTTTTTTTGAGTCTTTGTCATTTCACATTTTCATACCTTTAAAAATATCACTAAAATATTTTCTTTTTCTTTCTTTCTTTACTTTCTCTCTTTTTTTTAAATAACAAAGAAGGAGTCTCGCTGTGTTGCCCAGGCCGGTACTGAATTCCTAGGCTCAAGCAATCCTTCTGCCTTGCCCTCCCAAAGTGCTGAGATTACAGGTATGAGCTACCATGCCAGGTCTAATATTTATTTTTATTTATATATTTATTTATTTGGAGATTGAGTCTTGCTCTCTAACCCAGGCTAGAGTGCAGTGGCACGATCTCGACTCACTGCAACCTTTGCCTCCTGTGTTCAAGCAATTCTCATGTGTCAGCCTCCCTAATAGCCGGGACTACAGGTGCCCACCACATGTGGTTAATTTTTTGTACTTTAGTAGAGACGGAGTTTCATCATGTTGCCCAGGCTGGTCTTGAACTCCTGAGCTCAGGCAGTTCGCCTGCCTGGGCCTCCCAAGGTTCTAGGATTACAGGTGTGAACCACCTCGTCCAGCTTATTTTAAATTTTTTTAGAGACAGGGTCCCACTCTGTCACTTAGGCACAGTGGTGTTATCATATTAAACTCCTGGACTCACGTGATCCTGCTGCCTCAGCCTCCTGAGTAGCTAGGATTGCAGGTACATGTCACCATGCCCAGCTGTTTCTTGGGTGTCTGTAGAAATGGGGTCTTGCTATGTTGCCAAGGCAGGTCTTGAATTCCTGTCCCGCAAAATTTCCCCGCTTTGGGCTCCTAAAGTGCTGAGTTGTAGGAGTATGCCACTGTACCTAGCCTAAAAATTTTAATAAGCATTTTCAATCTAGTGTTCTGTTTTATGTATTTGTTATAATTTATTTAGCCATTCTTATGAGGTTAGACTTATCCTTTATTTCCAGTTTTTTAAAACGATAAATGCTTTTATAATGTGTACATTCTTATACATAATCCCAAATTCAGTCACTGATTAATTTTTTTAGAAGAGAATTGTGGGATTAAGAGTAGTGAGTTAAAGTATATGAAAAATTCTTGATATTTATTGTCATATTTTTTCTGGAAAGGTTATACATCTATGTAGGCATTATGTATACTTTTATAGTATTTATTATTTTGATAGGTTATCAGCTGTAATATATGTCCTTGTCCCTTAAATTTGTATTTCTTCATGAGTGGTATTCCACATGCTTTATGACTATTTCCAATATGTACTTTTTGTGCCTATTAGTTTATTAAGGAAGCTAAGAAAAAATTATGAAGAGAACTGTGGGGTTAAAATTACAGTAGGATTAGGTCTTCTAATTCTTTTTCAGTTCTGTGATTTTATTATTTTATATTTGGATTATCATTTTTAACTTTTTTGTTGAGAATACTTTTGAAAAACTTTTAGCAATGAGTGGCAGGAAGCAGATTCCAGAGCCTTATTATTATAGGAAATTATGTATTAGATGAACAATACTGTAGTTATCACTGTTACAAAAGAATGAGATGTGAAAATCCTACACACAGATCTGTTTTCCATTGATTACACTCACAGATTACATAGTTTTAAATCTTCTTGGGATCTCAGGCCATTTCAAATGGGTCATTCTGATTTGTGACATGTGTGTACACATGTGCTTACTTTTCATTATTTTGAGGTGTTTTAACATTTATAGGGATTTATAGTACCAAAATAGTATAAATAATATTTTTAGGAGACAAAGTTAGCATAAGAATCAAGAAAGTGTAAAAAACAATAGGTTATTGAATTAGAACAGTGATTGAAGAATTTGAAAACTGTTATATTTTTTGGCGTTAATAATACACTTCTAATGGAAAGAAATGCAGTTTTTTTACAAGATGGTAGACTGGAGGGATCATTAGCATGCCTTTTCCACTTGGAAAGAGAAAATAGTGTGTAAACATTCATGCTGTGAACTTTTTTCCAAGAAGCAACATAGGAACTTAACAGAAAAACTGAAAGAAATCAGAGACCCTTTGAAAGGAGCAGTGGACAGCACTCTACACCATGAACTGAAAGGAAAACTGTTTCCAGACTGCTACACACACTCCTGCAGGGGAACAGAACAATCCAGGCCATAGGGGAAGATAACCCTACCAGCGCTGGAGCTGATGTTCTGAGCAGTGGGGAGTATATGAGAATGAGTGACATCCGATGTGCCTTGTGTGCATTGCCAGATTCCAGTGGGGGCGGAGGGAAGCCATTCCTGATCCTGTCTCACAGGGGACCTTACGGAAGTCTGCCAGCTAACTCAGATTCTGTTCACAGGTTGAGAGAAGCTCCCAACTGAGATTTGTGTGGGGATGAACTTCATCGTCTGTAACTGATGAGTGAATGAAAGGTGTGCTATAGCCACAGGTGCAGGAGCTAGATGCCCCTGCCTCACTGGTAGTGGATCAGGAGAGTCATTGCCTGAAAGCCAAAAGGCATATATGGCCTGGGGCAGTTTTGTGTTCTGAGCACAGGCTGCCTGGAATTCAGCTAGCTGATGTTAGCAAAACACTGCGGGTGTGAGACCTGCCTTGCCAGGTACAGGGGAGTAGGGTGGGGCTTACTGCCACCTGCTAATCTCTACTCCCAATTCAGATTCTTCTATGCAGCATAGGCAGCTGCACTCCTCCCATGAACATTACCCCAGCGGCCAGGGAACTGCCCTCCGATCCCCACTGGGGCCACTGCTTGTGCCTGCACGTGGGGAGCCAGAGCATGGACTTGCCTGACCCAGCCCACACCTGGCTTTGTTCCTCTACCTGCCCTGGTAGCGCGACACAGTGGACAGGGACATTTGGGAGCTCCATGGCCCTGCCCATTGCCTGAAATACCAGAGTGCCACCCGTGGGTAACGTAAGACAAGCAAAAAATCTGCTGTTACCGCTACAGCTGATCCTCTTTCATAAGCGCCACCTCGTGGCTGTCCATTTCAACATCTGCAGTCACAAAAACACAGCAGTTAGGCAGAAGAAAGCATTTGCGTGATCTCAGCCCATTGCCTGACTCGCTCCGGCTAACCAGGAGATCTTAAGTCTCTCCACATGCCCAAGACGTTACTGTTACAGCTGGTATTTGAGAAAGCCAACACACAAAGGGGATTTATAATCAAGGAAATCTTCGTGTCTACATCTCCCCTCCCACCCCCATCAGAGGTGGTTGTGGTACCTGCTGCTGGGAGACTAGAAGACAGGTCACATGTCTGGATTTTTTGCAGGCATTCCATAGCACCTGTCTGGAGTGTGACAGCATCACTTGATGGCTAGACCCAGAGCCACAGCAGGATTCGCAGTAGTCTGGCCTTTAGGGACTATTAATCCTAAGGGAAGGGGGAGTGTACCACATTAAGGGAGCACACTGTGGGACAAAAGAAACTAGACTGCAGGCCTTGAGCCTTTGAACTTTGCAGCTGTGGAAACTTTCAGCAGAGGCACAGATGCAGTGCTGGGCTCACTGGGGCAAGTCTATGGCTTTACCCCAACAGTCAGGCGGCCCTTGTGCTTATGAAGGGTCTTGGAGAATGGGGCTTATTCTCCCCTTTGCCTACCACTGCAGAAACAGCTGGGGCTTCTCCTACAGGAGCTCAGCATGGGTGCATCTGTAGACAGCCTTCCTGGAATACTTCAGGGTTACTGTATCCTCAGAGGAGGAGTAGTCTCCATGTTCAGGCTTGCATGAGAGGTAGAGTAACGACCTCTCTCTACGTGGAACATAAGCATTCCTGAAGATGAAAAGAGGTGCCTGTCTGATCTTAGTAGCCAGAACACTGGGTTAGGAGTGTTACTGGGAGGTGGATTGCTTTCCTACTGGCCTGGAAGGAGAGCTGTGGTGGCTTCCTTCTTTGTCCCTGAAAGATGTCAGTGGATTTCACCAAGCACTTCCCCAGCCACCTCTGTCAAGGGTAGGACCTCTGCCCACCATTGGGATATTGCATTTATCACCTGCTTTAGCTATAGCCAGTTTTACTGATGGGCATGTCCTACTAGCCTGAAGCCTGAACTGTTCAACCTGGAGAACAAAATACTGAAGAGAGAAATTTTAAAATGTACACACCACTGGGGAATGAGATAAGCTTCATGAGACCTCTGCTATTCCAGCCCCACAGGAGTCAGTGAAACTGCTCATATAACCAGTATGTTGCTACTACAACCAGCATCTGAGAAAGGCAGCATCTTGCACAAAGATTCTCTGTAACCACGGAACTCATACAGAGTCTTTGCCACTGAAAGCCCCCAGAGCTGAAGCTAGATGACAATAAAGTCACATCTTGAAGGGGTGAATGTAACCCAGTTAAATAAAAATTAAATATAAAAATAGTTTACCAAATGAGAAGGAACCTGAAAAATAATTCTGGCAATATGAAAACTTAGGTTCTATCACACCCCTAAAAGATCACATTAACTCTCCAGCAGTTGATGCAAATCAAGGTGAAATCTTTGAAATACCAGGCAAAGAATTCAAAACGTTGATTATTAAGTTACTCAAGATACGAGAGAGATGCAAACCAACATAAGTTTTAAAAACGATTCTGGCTATGGATGAAAAATGTTCTAAAAGATGGATATTTTAATGAAAAATTAATCAGAACTTCTGGAAAAGACAGACATATTTAGGGAACTACAAAATGCAGTAGGAAAGTTGTAACAATAGACCAAGTAGAAAAAAGAATTTCAGAGCTTGAAGACAAGGCTTTTGAATTAACCCAGTGAGACAAAAATAAAGGACAAAGAATTAAAAGAAATGAACAAAGTCTCCAAGAAATATGGGATTATATAAAATGGCCAAACCTTAGAATTATAGGTATTTCTGAAGGAGAAGGAAAAATAATGTTTGGAAAACCTATTTGAGGGAATAATTGAGGAAAACTTCCTTGGCCTTACTAGAGATTTAGACATCCAAATACAAGAAGCTCAAAGAACTCCTGGGAAACTTATTTTAAGAAGGATATCACCAAGGCATATAGTCATTAGGTATCTAAAGTCAATGTGAAGGAAAGAATCCTAACAATGGTGAGACAAAAGCATTAGGTAACCTACAAAGGAAACCCTATCAGATGAACAGCAGAGTTCTCAGTAGAAATGTTACAAGCCAGAAGGGTCTTATCTTTAGTCTCCTTAAAAAGAATAAGCGACAGCCAAGAATTTTGTATTGAACAAAACTAGTTTTTATAAATAAAGGAGAAATAGTCTTTGTCAGACAAGCATTGCTGAAGGAATTTGTCAGTACTAGGTACTAGACCCACCATACAAGAAATTCTAAAAAGAATTCTAAGTCTTGAAAGAAAAGGTTGACACACATGAGAATAGAAACTCCTGAAAGCATAGAATTCACAAGGTTCATAAAACCATAACAAAATGAAGTAAACAAACTCGCTGGTTAACAATGTGATAACTGGAACAGTATGTCACATCTCAGTGTTAATATTAAACGAAAATAGTTTAAATGCTCCACATAAAACAAACTTGTCTAGTCCATGTCCTGTGCACAACATGCAGCCCAGGATGGCTTTGAATGCAGCCCAACACAAATTCTTAAACTTTCTTAAGAATTATAAGATATTTTTGTGATCTTATTTTATTTATTTTTATTTTGCTCATCAACTATCATTAGTGTTAGTTTATGTATGGCCCAAGAAAATTCTTCTTCTTCCATTGTGGCCTAAATGAAAAGATTGGACACATCTTACTTAAAAGATACAGATTGGCAGAATGGATAAAAAAATCAAAAGCCAAATAGCTATTGTTTTCAGGAGACACACCTAACACATAAGGATTCTTATGGACTTAAAGGAGTGGAAAAAGATATTTCATACAGATGGAAACCAAAAGTGAGTAGGGGTGGCTATTCTTGAATTAAAAAGTCTTTAAAACAGTAACAGTAAAAAAGACGAAGATCATTATAGGATGATGAAAGAATTGATTCACCCAGAAGATATAACAATCCTAAATATATATGTACCCTACTCCCGAGTTCGCAGATTCATAAAGCCAGCGATTACCACTAGATTTAAGAAAAGAGATAGCAACACAACAATAGCGGTGACTTTTAACACTCCACTGACAGTGCTAGACAGATCACTGAAGCAGAAATTCAACAAGGAAACGCTGGACTTAAACTGCATTCTAGACCAAATGAGCCTGCACTGTAGAACAAATGAACCTAATAGATATTCACAGAACATTCTACCCAAGAACTGCAGAATATACATTCTTCTCATCAGCACAAGGTATAATACATTCTCCAATAAAGACCCTGTGATAGGCCACAAAATGAGTCTCAATAAATTTATAAAAACAGAAATCACATCAAGTATATTCTCAGACCGCAGTGAAATAAAACTAGAAGTCAATTCCAGAAGGAACCATCAAAACTGTACAAATACATGGAAATTAAGCAATCTGCTTCTGAATGATTTTTGGGTTAACCATGAGATCAAGATAGAAATTTAAAAACTTTTCAGAATCAATGGTAACAGTGGCACAAGTTATCAAAATCTCCAGGATACAGCAATAACAGTATTAAGAGGAAATTTTATTGCACTAAATGCCTATATCAAAAAGTCTGAAAGATCACAAATTGACAACCTAATGTCACACCTTCTTCTTAGAGAAACAAGAACAAACCAAAGCTAAGCTAATAGAAGAAGAGAAATAACAAAGATCAGGGAAGAAACGAAATGAAATTGGACCAAAAAAATATAAAAGATCAATGAAACAAAAGCTGTTCTTTGAAAAGATAAAATCAATAGACCACTAGCTAGATTAACCAGGAAAAGAAGAGAAAAGATCCAAATAAGCTCAATTAAAAGTGAAACTGGAGACATTACAGTCAATAGCACAGAAATACAAAAGATCATTTAACGTTATGAACACATTTATGTGCACAAAATAGAAAACCTAGATGAAAGGGATAAAGTTTTGAAAAAAATACAACTCTCCTAGATTGAATCAAGAACAAATAGAAATTCCGAACAAACCAATCACAAGCAGTAAGACTGAGTCAATCATTAAAAAAAACAAAAAACAGCTGCCAAGAAAAATTAGCCCAGGGCCAGATAGATTCACAGCCAAATTCTACCAGATATTCAAAGAAGAATTAGTATCAATTCTACTGAAACTGTTTCTGAAGATTGAGAAGGAGGGAATCCTCCTTAACTCATTCTATGAAGCCAGTATCACCCTGATATCAAAGCCAGGAAAGGACATAACTGAAAAAGTAAACTACAGACCAATATATGTAAAATACAGATTCAAAAATCCTCAACAAAGTGTTAGCCAACCAAACTCAACAGCACAACAAAAGAAATAAAAATTCAGCATGAGGCCAGGCACTGTGGCTCACGCCTGTAATCCCAGCACTTTGGGAGGCGGAGGTGGGTGAATCACGAGGACAAGAGATCAAGACCATCTTGGTCAACATGGTGAAACCCCGTCTCTACTAAAAATGCAAAACTTAGCTGGGCATGGTGGTGTGTGCCTGTAATCCCAGCTACTCAGGAGACTGAGGCAGGAGAATTGCCTGAACCCAGGAGGCAGAGGTTGCGGTGAGCCGGGATTGTGCCATTGCACTCCAGCCTGGTTAACAAGAGCGAAACTCTGTCTCAAAAATAAAATAAAATAAAATAAAATTCAGCATGATCAAGTTGGTTGCACAGGGCTGGTTCAGCATATACAAGTCAATAAATGTGATTGACACATGAACAGAATTGAAAACAAAACCACATAATCATCTCAGTAAATGCAGAAAAAGCATTTGATAAAATGCTTTTGATAAAATCCTTGATAAAGAAACAAACCTCAACGTAATAAAAGCCATATATGACAAACCCACAGCCAACATCATACTGAATGGGACAGAGTTGAAAGCATTCCCTCTAAGAACTGGAACAAGATAAAAATGCCTACTTTTACCACTCCGTTCAACATTGTACTTGAAGACTTAGCCAGAGCTATCAGGCAAAAGATGGAGTAAAGGACATCCAAATTGGAAAAGAGGAAGCCAGACTATCTCTGTGCTGATGATATATTGTATACCTAGAAAACCCTAAAGACTCTTCCAAAAGACTTGTAGATCTGATAAACGAATTAAGTATCAGGTTGCAAATCAATGTAAATAAATCAGTAACATGGCTATACACCAACAATGAACAGGCTAATAATCAAATCCAGAACACAATCCCTTTTACAATAGCTATGAGAAAAGAAAAAAAAAGCCCCAAGTCTAGGAATATTCTTAACCAAGTAGGTGAAAGAGTTCTACAAGGAGAACTATAAAACACTGCTGAAATGAATAAAACAAATGGAAATACATCCCATGCTCAGTGATTGGAAAATCAATATTGTGAAATGACTATACTGCCCAAAGCAATCTACAGATTTAATGCAAATCCTATCAGAATACCAGTATTTTTTTTACAGAATTAGGAAGAACAATCCTCATATTTATATGGAACCAAAAAAGGAGCCCAGATAGCTAAAGCAGTCTTAAGCAAAAAGCATAAGCCTGGAAACATTATGTTACCTGACTTCAAATCATACTGCAAGGCTATAATAATCCAAACTGGTATAAAAGTAGATGCAAAGACCAATGGACAGAATAGAGAACCCCAAAGTAAAGCCAGACACTAACTGATCTTCAACAAAGAATACAAAAACGTAAACTGGGAAATGGACACCCTATTTGATAAATGGTGCTGGGAAAATTGGATAGCTACATGTAGAAGAATGAAACTGGATCCCTGTCTCTCACCGTATTACAAAAGTTAACTCAAAATGGATTAAAGATTTAAATCTAAGACCTTAAACAATAAAACTTCTAGAAGAAAACCTAGGAAAAAACTCTTCTGGACAGTGACTTAGCCAAAGAATTTATGATGACCCCAAAAACAAATGTAACAAAAAATAAATAAATGAGGCCGGGTGCGGTGGCTCACGCCTATGATCCCAGCACTTTGGGAGGCCAAGGTGGGTGGATCACGAGGTCAAGAGATTGAGACCATCTTGGTCAACATGGTGAAACTCCATCTCTACTAAAAATACAAAAATTAGCTGGGCATGGTGGTGCACGCCTGTAGTCCCAGCTGTTTGGGAGGCTGAGGCAGGAGAATTGCTTGAACCCAGGAGGCAGACGTTACGGTGAGCCGAGATTGCACCATTGCACTCCAGCCTGGGTAACGAGCAAAACTTTGTCTCAAAAATTAATAAATAATAAATTAACGAGACCAAATTAAATTAAAAAGCTTCTACACAGCAAAAGAAATAATCATAAGAATAAGTAGACAACCTGTAGAATGGGACAAAATATTGCAAATTATGAACCAACAAAGGACTGATATGCAGAATGTACAAAGAACTCAAACAAATCGGCAAGAAAAAAATCTAATTAATGTTTTTTTGGCCAAGAAACATGAATAGACATTTCTCCAAAGAAGATATACAAGTGGCCAACAAATATGCGGAAATGCTCAACATCACTTACCATCAGGGAAGTGCAAATTAAACCCACAATGAGATACCACCTTACCCCAGCCAGAATGGCTATTATTTGAAAAGTCAAAAAGCAGTAGATACTGGCATGGGTATGGTGAAGAAGGAACACTTATACACTGCTGGTGGAAATGTAAATTAGTACCATCTCTATGGAGAACAGTGTGGAAATATCTCAAAACTCAAAGTAAATCTCTTTGATCTAGTAATTCCACTGATGGGTGTCTACTCAAAGGACAAGTCACTGTATCAAAAAGAACTTGCACGTGTATGTTTATTACAGCACAGTTCACAATTAGAAAGAAATGGAATCAACCTAAATGCCCCTCAGCTGATGAATGGATAAAGAAAATGTGTGTGTGTGTGTATATATAGATATATATGTTATATATTATTTTATATATATATTAAATATAACATTTTATATATACACACATTTTATATATACACATACATTTTAATATATATATTTATATATATATAATTTAATATATATATATTAAGTTTATATATTTCATGTAAATATATATAATTAATATTAGTTTATATATAATTCATATATTAAAATGTGTGTGTATATATATGCACACACACACACACACACACACAGAGTGGTATAATGGACATTGGAGACTCAGAATGGGGTAGGAGGGAAGGAGGGATGTGAGGGATGAAAAAGTACTTTTTTGGGCACAATGTACACTACTCCAGTGGCAGGTGCATTAAAATCTCAGACTTCACCACTGTACACACATTTTAAAACATCATTATTGTGCACAATAGATATAGAATTTTTGTCAATTAAAATAAGTTGAAACAATTCAGGGTTTACATTTTTGGCATGAACATCACAGAGGTGATGTTTTCTGCTAACTGTATTGTGTTTGGAGGCACATATCTGCATGTTCTATATGGAGGCACATTACTGCTGATGTTAACTTTTGATTATTTGGCTAATGTGATGTCTGCCAAGCTCTCTACTATGAAATCACTCCTTTTCCCCTTTGTAATTAATGTGTTTTTTATTTATGTATTTTTTTGTGGGGGACGGTTGGAAATACTGTGGGACACTATATAAAATTTGCTACACTGATCATCCATTGATGATTCTTACCTGAATCAGTTATTTCTGTGATGACTGGCAAATACTGATTTTTATATCCCATTGTTCTTTATTAGGTGGCGTTCTTTTATAAGAAGTAGTTTCCCCATTTTCACTATTTATTAATTTGTATTGGTATGAACTCATGGATTCTTATTTTATTCAATGGATGGATTATAATTTGTTACTCTCTCAAATTGTGCCAAATGTGGCTGGTGGGAACCCATTCAAGCTGGCTTTTATGTCTTTTGTACATGTCCAAAAGCCACTCAAAGAACCCACATTGTTCTTTGAGTACTACCTTGTCTTTGGCACAACAAAATATTACAGGCTCAGCTTATACTTTCTCAGCCTGGGTCCTGGAACCAATCATTTCTCCAAAGAGCCCTAATTCCTTTAAGTGAAGAAGGGCTTTAGACACCAAGATTGGTACTAGGCTAGTTTAATGTGTTTAACTATAAATGTTGAGACTGAGATACTACAGACACTCATCGTTCTCTTCAGAGATCTGATAGTTATCCTCGTAGTTCTTAAAAACTCACTCATTATAACATAGAAATGTAAGAATGAACTGTCAACTCTAAGCACTTAATTTTCTGGGGTTGTCTGATATAGACATGTCATTTACTTGATTATGGGAAGTACTGGGCAACTCAGTTAAATGCAGGCAGAAGAGATAGGTCAGGAATATTCCTGCTGAATGGAGGCTTGGGGCCAAGAAAAATATTAGTTCTGGATTTGAGTGTTCAGACTAATACTCTGCCAAGTATCAGTCACTGTAAAGTTTCCATGATACCCTTTCATTTTTTAGGTATCACATGTACATACTGCTCAGTCAATAATTTTCTTTTGGATGGAAGTAGTGTTGCTACTTAAATATGATTGATCCTCTTTTTTGTTATTTATGAGCTGTAGTTGTAATCAATGAATTGTCTTATTAATATTCTCAGGATATTTAAATGGTACATATAACTAGAAGGAATATTGAAGAGTTTATGACTAACCTTGAAGATTGAAAAAGCACTTTATTTCAAGAAAAGGAAACTATTAAATAAGTTTGGATTAATGTGCTTCAACTCTTTAGAATTCTGAAGAAATCAGAAAACCAAAACTTCTGAAGTTCTATTTGAAATACCTCTTTAAATTGGTATGGAAATAGTTTGATATGTAAGATTTCATACTGTGTCAGTGATCCATTTTAAGGAAACTTTGATCACATGGAATCATTAGTTGGAAGCATTAAAGAGGAAGTCTATTTAAATAATATTTGGAAACATAAAGAGGAAGTCCACTTAAACAAATAGAATCTATAGATATTCTTGGTTAAATTTAATTTACTTTACATTTTAAGTTAAAAGTTGAATTTGAAAGATGAGATTGGTTTTTAAATCTTGCTTCATTAAGTACTTTTTATTGTAGAATGAAGTATTTTTCTTTAGTTTTATATTCTTTTATACAATTAAATCTTTTTTCTGCCTAAAGGCTAGTTATTAAGTTTTTTTTGACAAAAATTATCATAGGTAAAATTCACCGATGATTTTTCTTAAAAACTTATTTTTAAGCCTCATTAAATAAAAAACCTTTCTATTAAATGTGTTTTTAATACTATGTAATGGGCCAATATCAGATTAATGTTTGGGAATATATATTGGTTTATTTTAGGTCAATTTCTGCAAAATAAATTTTCAAAGATGAAATTCACCGAAGATGTCTATAGATATAGATTAAAGCTTCTTGTTTTAAGATTTTAGCTATGGTAAATATGTTAGCTCTAGTTTTTCAATTCAAATGATATTCAGGAAAAGGTATATACTTAGCATGATTTAATTTGCTGATAATTTTCTAAGGATTTTAGCTTTATAAAATATATTTAACTTATTGAATATCAGAGGAGGAACTAGGAAAGGCATTTTTATTTAGGGAACCTTGTAATAATGTTATTTCAGTTTTTAAATGAAGGTGTTTATCTAGTATAGTGTCATTGAGGACTGTATTTTTTATAATATATACAGTATATTGTGCTTTGTTTAATAGTTTTCTTATCAGGGTCACATAAATTGTGAAAATTCAGTCCACTGGGAAACAGATCTGATGTCTTAAAACTAAATGGTTTTGTATTTTAATTAGTGTTTGTGTCTGATATTCAGATTCCTAATTTTGTTCTTTTATTTTCCATGAAATATAGACTAAACACAAAACTAGCATAAGAAGATTGTTTTTCTTTAATGTGTATTGAGTTTCTGGGTATATGTGAAAATATCTGTAGTACTTAAAAGATTTGGGGTTTCCATAATATGCTTAAGAGAAGATTTTTTCAATCACATTAAAAAGCTTTAGATGATAAACAACTAACTGGTTTGAGACTTTCAAGACAATATATTGAACTCCCCTTCCCCAAAGAAATTTTGACTGTTCTAAAACCGTTCTTCATGAGGTTTTTCTGTGTGAATCTCATTCTGTACTTTATCCTTCCTGACACTCCACCCACCTTACTCCGGTTTTTATTTCTCCTCTATTACCTATTTTGGATGTTGGTAACGGCATGTGCTCTTTCCCCCAAGCTAAAATCATGGAATCATTTTTATCTTCCGTTTTCCATCACTAACCATATCTAATCAGTCACAAGTCCTAAAAGCCAAAACAAGCAATGCTAACATCGATCCTGTATTCTCCATTTTCGTTCATGTTTTATTCATTCAGCGATGTTTATTGAGTGCCCATTATATGCCACGTAATTGCTGATGAATACAGCAGGGAACAAAATGACAGTCTCACCCTGTTACTTATATCATAGCAGAGGAGATACACAATAAATAAGTAACAAGAAAATTACAAATCGTTATAACTGCTGTGTAGAAACTAAAGAGTAAAGATACGAATCATGAGGGTCAGCACACTACTTTGGCAAGGGCAGTTAGGGTAGGGCTGATTTTTGAAGCAGCCATTCAGGGATTTTGGGTCTAGAGGATAGCCAAGTGCAAGGCCTGATGCCAGAAGGGATTTCAGAGGTTTCAAGAACAGAAAGGAGTTCAGTGCCGATGGAAGGCAGTCAGTGAGAAGACTGGGCTGGTAATGCGGAGGTTATTTACAGAATCCTACTGTGTTTCAGAAAGGAGTTTGAATTTTATTCTAAGAACAATGAGGATGTTATAATTTGATTTATGTTTTCAAAATGTCATTTGGAGAGAATGATAGAAACAGAGAAATCCATTAATAGGCTATTACAGTAGTCCCAGGTGGAGACATAATAACTTGTAGATTGGTGTTAGTTGGTAATGGAGGAACGTGAACAAATTTCAGATATATTTTGGAAGTAGAACAAATGACACTTACTGATGTGTTGGACATGGGGAACAAGTTTCATTTTAAAATCTCCTTGATGAAGGGGTAAAAGTATATTCTTATCAAATCTCAACTTTTAAGTATACATCTTTTAGTATGTGTGAAATAGGAAGTATGCTTGAAGCACAACTGCAGCAAATCAAAGTTATCTCAGGGAAAAGAAAGCAAGGTACGTAGCTACTGTTTTCATGGAACACCATGTTTATTTGAAAGCAAGACAATATTCAGACAGGAATTTTATAGATATTTTTAGGAAAACCAACTGCCCATCCTTTAAAGGAAAACAACTGACGTTATTTCTTGCTAATGATATTTGAGCTTTTAAAGTGAAAATTAAAGAGTTTTGGGAAACTTAGAGTATGACCTTGATACCCTCTGAATATTTAAAGACATTTTTGGATGCGATTAGTGGTGATGTTGATTCTTATGACTATTTTTAATGTTATAATGAAATAGTCAACATTTAGAAAATATAAGTAACTCAGGAACTAAAAATTTTCAGATGACCGATGTAAAAATCTTGCACAATTAAAGATCTATGCAAAGGGAAAGACAGACCAATGGATTTTAAGAGTCTGAAGGTTCATTGATGCAATTTCAATGTACATACTGCAGTTTAGGAACCTGCCACCTGTCAAGTTTGGTATAGTATAAAAGAAGAATATTCACAGTGATATGAAATGTTTATTGAAATACTTCTCTTTTTTCACCTATGCATTTGTGGAATGTATAGGTGATTTTTTAATACATAGACTTGCGGCACATAATGATGCTTAATGAACTGCATATAAAACTTATGCTTTCTTAAGATTATAATGAAGCTGAGAAATTTGTATTGCCCAGTGATATCGTAGGGGTTATAATGTTTGTAGTACAACGCATTACCTTTTCCATGTTTAGATAGTATTATACTTGTCTGTGGTATTCAGTGCAATAACAAGCTACAGAGGTTTGTAACCTCGGAGCAGTAGGTTATACCATATAGTCTAGTTGTGTACTAGGCTATACCATCTAGGTTTGTGGAAGTACACTCCATGATGTTCATACGATGACAGAATCAACTGAGAATGTATTTCTGAGCACATGTCCTCTTCACTGGGCAACATTTGTCTGTACTTCAAAACAGTGTGTCTCATTGTAGAAACTGCTTCTATGAGGATATATATTAAATTTTCAAAATGTAAAACTATGGTTCCCTCCTAATTTTTGGAAAATACAGCTATTTATGAATATATAAATAAATATAAATATAAATATATATATATATATATATATATATATATATATATATATATATATAATGGGCTATGTTTATTGGTAAATAAATTAGTATGTATTTTTAAAATTTCTGAGTTTTAATTCCCAGTATGGAGAATATAGATGGATATAACTCACATAAACAAAAGGTCTTTAGAGACCTCAGGTAAAGAAATGTAGAGACCTAAATGTTTGAGAATTGTGGGGCTGGGTCAACTGAGTAGATGGTAATACATGTAGAAATTAAAAAAAAAAAAAATTGGAGGAGGGCTGGGCACGGTGGCTCAAGCTTGTAATCCCAGCACTTTGGGAGGCCGAGGTGGGTGGATCAGGAGGTCAAGAGATCGAGACCATCCTGGTCAACATGGTGAAACCCTGTCTCTACTAAAGATACAAAAAAAAAAAAATTAGCTGGGCTTGGTGGCGCGTGCCTGTAGTCCCAGCTACTCGGGAGGCAGAGGCAGGAGAATTGTTTGAACTCAGGAAGTGGAGGTTGCGGTGAGCTGAAATCACATCATTGCACTCCAGCCTGGGTAACAAGAGCGAAACTCCGTTTCAAAAAAAAAGAATTGGAGGAAAAGCAAATTTTGTAGTGCATGGGAAGTGAAATCTTTTATTTCGATGGAAACACCAAGTGTGCCATTGGATATAGGTGTTTGCAGTTCAGAGCTCAGGATTGATGCCTGTAGTGAAGATACAAATTTCAGAGTAATCATATACCAGTAGTATTCAAGGCCATGATCCTGGTCGGACATGGTGGCTCACGCCTGAAATCCCAGCACTGTGGGAGGCTGAGGTGGGAGGATCACTTGAGCCTAGGAGTTCAAGACCAGCCTGGACAACATAGTGTCTAATGATACTCCATCTCTACAAAAAGTGAAAATTAAAAAAATTTTAAAAATTTAAAAGGCCATTATTCTGGATGACTTGAAAAGTATGTAGGTTAAAAAAAAAAAAAGATTCAAGTCTTGGAGCACTCCAGCATATATAAGTTAAACAGAAAAGAGAACTTAGGATAGCTAGGAAAAAAACCAGGAGAATGTGAGATTACAGAACATTTCAGGAAAGTGGGTTAGTCAGTGGTGTTGACAGCTGGTGGAGGATGAGTAAGAAGACCGTCCTGATGGCTCTTGTCTGTATTGGTACAGAAGCCTTTTAACTGGCCTTCTTGATTATGGTTGTGCCCCTGTCATATTGCTAGAAAGATTGTCTTCCAAAAATAGTGAACTTCTCTCTCAGCTGACTAAAACCCAACAATACCTCTCTCGTATCAACTGGGTATTAAAATTTTTTTCATGAACTGACACTTGTCTATTTTTAGATTAACCTTTTGCTACTAACTCCCCACCTACGGTCTCCCACAGCTCACCAGCTTTAATTTGAAATCACTTATAAGGTGGTGTGTACTATACTTTTTATCGTTTTGATGTGTTCTCTTTCCTCTTCCCAGAATTCCTCTTTTTCCTGGCTCATTATCTTCTCTTGTTTGTTATTTAAAATGCAATTCAGCCAGCACCTTCTTTGGGCAGAAGTTTTTTTTTTTTTTTGCTTGATTGGTTGCCAGACTTGTTGAATTTGATGACAGTTTTTTCATCATTGATTTTATACTTAATATGTAGCAGTAGTTACTTAGTTTTTCTTAACATTTATGCATGCATTCATTCATTAAATACATATTTTTTTCAGCCGCCTATTTTGTACCAGGTATTGACCTAAACATTGGGTGATACAGCTGTGGATGACACAAATGTGTCCCTGACACATGGGATTTACAATCTGAAAGATTGAATCCATATTAAAATATTTTATATATTAAAATATATTTTTCTTTCATTAGTGGTACGAGATAAACTATTTGGTCTTCCGAGGACATGATAAGTAATGGTGTTAAATCAGTATGTAAACATTGACATATCTGAGAACATTAAGAACCCACTGAAGGCTGGGGCACGTTGGCTCACACTTGTAATCCCAGCACTTTTGGAGGCCAAGGTGGTGGATCACCTGAGGTCAGGAGTTCCAGACCAGCCTGACTAACATGGTGAAACCTTGTCTCTACTAAAAATACAAAAATTAGCTGGACATGGTGGCGCACACCTGTAACCCTAGCTACTCAAGAGGCTGAGGCAGGAGAATTACTTGAACCTGAAAGGTGGAGGTTGCAGTGAACCAAGATCATGCTGCTGCACTCCAGCCTGGGCAACAGAGTGAGACTGTCTACAAAAAACAAACAAACCCATTTACATATGGGATTATGTTAGATATTATGCAAAAAGTTTTTATTCATTGTACTTAGTATATTATGTGTATGATTTCATCTATAGTTCCTGCATCATAACTCGCATAACCCTTGATACAGTCTTTTGTTCTAATATTGGGGTACCTGTGGCCTCAGAAGCAGGCCTCAGAAAACAATCTCTCTCTGTGACCCTCTTCTTTTCTTTCTTTCTTTTTTTTTTTAACTGTCTCCTTTTCTTTCCCCTGCTTCCTTCTCTCTTGAAGGCAGGAGTCTTCCCCCGCTTCCTGCCTTGGAAATGGCCATAAAGATTCTCTGACCTGCCTTGTTGGCTGATTGTAGGTCTTAACACCTTCATTTCAGAAGGGATTCTGTCTCATATCCTTGGGGAAGGAATGCTGCACAAAGAGGCCAAGAAGAATCTGAACAGACAGGCTGGCTGGGTTGCCCCACTCAGTCTATTAGTATTAGATCCTATCTTTCTTGTCCAGTCACATTTCTGTATGGTTGTTAGTCACGCCTAGCCAATGAAATCTCCACAGAAGGCCCAAGAGTTCAGTTTCAGGGCATTTCCGGATAGCTGAATACATTGGAGGTTCCTGGAGTGTGGTGCATCCAGGGAGGGTATGGAAGCTCTACACCCCTTTCCCCTATCTGCCCCATGCATCTCTCTGTTCATATGCTTTGTAATATTCTTTATAACAGATGGGTAAATGTATTTCTCTTCCTGAGGTCTGTGAGCCACTCTGGCAAATTAGTCAAACCCAAAGAGGGGGTCATGGGCACCCCAACTTGAAGCGAGTTGGTCAGAAATTCCAGAGGCTTTGACTTGTGACTGGTGGGAAGGGGACAGTGATCTTGTGAGACTGAGCCCTTAACCTGTGGGATCTGGTGCTATCTCCAGGAAGACAGTATTGGAATTGAATTTGAGGGAACTCAGCTGGTGTCCACTGCAGAACTGATTATTTGCTTGATGGGTGGGGAGGAACCTCTACACATTTGGTCACAGAAGTCTTACTGTGATTGCTGTGGTGTGAGAACAGAGGAAAAGCGCAGGTCATATTTATTTTTCTTCATTCTTTTTAAGTTTACATTCATATGAGAAATGTCTTCAGAATTTTCTTTTCCAAGCAGAGGCTCCTTGACCTTCTTTATGGGATACCGCAGAAGTGACTTCTTTATATAAATTTTTACAGTAAAACACTTTAAGTTTCTTTGAGTTTTACGTTTCCTTTTTCATGATTTTGTTTGTTTAGACATTGTCACATATCAGTAGCTATAGTGAAACCACTTTTATTATAACCTAGCATAGAAGTTCTCAAAGTGGCTTCTTTAGTCAAACTGTGGGATATTTTAAAATATTACACAAAGAAAGCAAAAGAAAGTTAAAAAACTTTTACTAATTGCAGGCCTGCTTGGGTCCTTTACTGTGCTATTCACTATGACTCTTAAGAGAGATTCACATAAAAAATAGTATTTCATAGAGGTCTTTGACCAAGAAACTCTTTTCTTTTTTTCATGGAATGTCCTGTGAAATTATCTGTAGGGCAGCAGGTATGAAATGCTGATTTTAATTTAATATTGGATTTCCTGCTAAAAGTTATTTAGATTCACTTCTAGGGTTTTCCTTCATCTTCCTCCCTTCCTTGAAACCAACACTATATAAATATGATTATTCATCATGAACAAGTGGGGTTCATCCTAGAAATGAATACTGGTTTAACATTCCAAATTGAATCAACATAATTCAACATTTTAACAGATTAAAAAAGAAAAACCATGTAATTATTTCAATAGATACAAAAAAATATTTGGCAAAAATCTAACATCTATTCTTTGTAAAAACTTCCAGCAAAGAATGGAAGGGAATTATCAACCTGATAAATCAGGGCATCTCTAAAAAATGTATAGCTAACATAATACTTATTGGTGAAAGATTGAAGACTTTTCTTCTTAAGATTAGGAACAAGGAAAGGATGTTTCTTCTCTACTTCTATTGTACTGGAGGTCCTATCGCAGTAAGTCAGCAAACTACAGAAAAGCCATTTGGACTAATAAGCAACTTTAGGAAGTATGCAAGATACAGGGTCAACATACAGAAATGTTTTATTTCTGTACACTAATAACAATCAGAAAATTGAATTAAAAAACCCAGCATTTACAGTAGTGTCAAAAAATACAAAACATTTAGGAAATAATCTGAAATAAAGATGTGAAAGATCAATATATGAAACTGGAAGCCATTATTGAAAGAAACTTAAATGGGATATTCTGTGTTCAGGGGTTTGAAGACCCCCTATTATTAAGACGTCAGTTCTCCCCAAAGTGAACTTTAAGGTTGACGTAATCGCAATCAAAATCTCAGCAGTCTTTTTATAGAAAATCAAAACAAGCAGACTGATTTTATAACTCATATTAAAAGCAGACGTGATTAACTAGGTATCAAGACTTTATAATAAGCTATAGTAATAAATACTGTAGTTATATGGAGTACTAATAGTACAGTGTAGCAGGTATACTATGCTACACTCTGTAGTGTAGTATTGGTGTTGTGCAGGTGAATAGCCAGTGGAACAGCAACGAAAGTGCAAATACATATATGCGTGTGTATATATGTATATGTGTGTGTATATAAACACACGGTCATTTGGTATATGACAAAGATGACACAGCAGCAGTGCAGTGTGGTAAAGGATAATCTTTTTAATATATCATTTAAGGTCAGTTGGATATCCTTAAAGAAAAACAAAGATTGACTTTGCCTTATATCATTAAAAAAACTTAATTCCAAATGGATTGTAGATCTAAAGGTTAAAAAATAAAGCTTGCATTAGAAAATAATATGAGAACTTAGAGTAGAAAAATAATTTATGAATAGTACACAAAGCATTTATCTTAAAGAAAAAGATTGATTACTTAGACAACATTAAAATTATGAATTTCTCTTTATAGTAGTAGTTCATGGAAAGACACCGTTAGGAATGTTTTAAAAAGACAAGTCGCTAGGTAGAAGAAGAAATTTGTAATACAAATGAACCATGCCCAGAATATTTTTATTGGTTTTTAAAGAGTATGATGAAGTGAAGATGTGTTTTAGTTTTTCCATCAGTTAATCCCATTTAAAAGGAACCCTAGTTCTTTGACTCACAGATTTTGGTCATAAAATAACATTTGTAAAGAACCTAGAAACACTTGGTGTTGAGTAGAATGAGTGCAAATGTAGTTCCTGGAGGGCAAGGGCTGTGTCTCATTAATATTTCAATTATTGAGTCTTGTGAGATGCCTGGCATATAATTACCTTCAGCCTATGTTTACTGAATTAATAGATGAATGCTTTATAATTACGAAGTATGCAGAAAAGAATAAAAACTCTCAGGAAAACTGGCCTTTTAAAGTTTAAGAAATCACAGTAAGCAGTTGGATAAAAGAATAAAAGTACAAACATTTTTAGAATATAAAGTTAAGTTGCATTTTAGAGATGTAAGACATTGGGCATAATTATAGGGAGCTTACTCTGATACTTATCTTCTCATAGTGTCCGGGGAGAGGGAAGTATCTTTCATCTGAAAGGCAGAATGGAGAAGAATTTCATTTCAGGAAACAGGATTTTCTAAACAGTTAATGCTTTTGGAGAAGTAGAAATGGTTGAGACAGTATTTGTGGGAGCTAACTAGAGCTTGGATTTAGCAAACGGCAACAGAGTGTGGTATATCTCAATGAATTTTTGAAGCGTTGGGTAAATCTCTAGCATGTGAATGCATGTGTCGAGCGTCTGATCAATGACGTGAATTGGTAATGATTACATTATTTAAATATCAACTTTACATTTTTGCAGAGTTCTAAAGTTCCTGTTGCTTCAGACAATGGATGAGCAATCACAAGGAATGCAAGGGCCGCCGGTTCCTCAGTTCCAACCACAGGTAATTTATCCTAATCAAGATAGCCAGAAGTATATATAATCTATGTTAAATATGTGTAAGAAGTAGTACATTTATTGTTCCTTTAGGAAATAAAGTAGCCCAAAAATGCTAATTTTGAATTTTCAGGTTTTAATCAGCATTTTTTGTTTGTTTTTCAGTTCTGTTTTATGGCTTTTAGGTATAGTTTTAGGTGTAATTAGTATACTCTTTAGGTGTAATTATTTAGGTGTAATGTATTTATTTTTAATCAATACATTATAATTGTACATATTTATGGGGTGCAGTTTGATGTTTTGATAGAAATATTTATTTTAAAATATTGTTTGATAGTGTTTAGCTCCCATTTACAAACATGGAAACAAAAAGGCAGCTTTAGCTTTTAATTTTATTTGAATGACCTGTAAGCTCTGAGCATTAGTATTAGGTTTAGAGGAAAAAAAAAAAAGGTGAGGCCAGGCACAATGGCTCATGCCTATAATTCCAGCACTTTGGGATGCTGAGGCCAGTGGATCACCTGAGGTCAGGTGTTCAAGACCAGCCTGGGCAACATGATGAAACCCTGTCTCTACTAGAAATAGAAAAAATAGCTGGGCGTGGTGGCACATGCCTATAATCCCAACTACTCTGGAGGCTGAGGTAGGAGAATCACTCAAGCCCAGGAGGCAGAGTTGCAGTGAGCCGAGATTGCGCCATTGCACTCCAGCCTGGGAGACAGAGTAAGACTCCATTTCAAAAAAAAAAAAATTAAAAAGGTGAGGCTGTGCCTATGTTTGGGAATGCCAGTACATTTTGTACCTGCCCTTGCTTTAGTGGGCTGATTTTGCCTTGCCCACAGCTGCCTTCCATGATGGTAACTTTTCTCTCCCTCTCACTTGTAGTTTATTTCTCCTGTTACATATTTGCCTATCTCTTGTATTTAATAAAATAAAATGAAGTAAAAAAAAAGTTTTAGTATAAAATATACACACATTACTGAAATTCATGATTTAGTATCCTGCATTCAATGTGAATGCTCGTGATGAAGCTAATGTGTAATGACATGTTTAAAATAGCAATCGCCGCTCCATGTTGGGGCAGTACCTCATTTTTATTTCTGTTGTTCCTGAAGACTGTATTTCTCAGCTTAGTCTTTGAGGCATTCTGCATTATGTCTCATGTATACTCTGCTAGCCTTGTCCCAATTTTGTTTGGATAGTACTTCTGAAAACATTTGGGCAATTTGCAAGAGTTCTGTAGTCAAATAGGTTTGGGAGACTTGGGGAAAACAGTGACTTTGTGGCAATACTTTCTCAGAGCCTTTCCTACAGTAATGTGCATTGTAAATGAATTTCAAAGAGTAGTGTAGTGTTTTCCAAACTTAATTTGCCTATGGAATCCTTTTTTTATTTTTTGTGCATCTATTGACTTATCACAGAAGCACTGTTCAGAGAATAACTGTCTACCAAAAAAAAAAACCTTTTCTGCTTCTGTGACTTTGCTCATTTTGTCCCCTCCATCTTCCCCTCCAATGTTCTAAATCCTTCACATCCTCAAGGACCATGAAAAAAGCCATATCTACCATAAAGCTGTCTGATCCTCTGAATGCAGTATCTTTCCTTGAAAACGTGACAATGTCTTCTTTGCATCCCTCTTCTGCTGTTTCTGATACTTTTGTGTCATTTTTTATATGGGCATTTTTCTTATCTGTCTTATTAGGTTAAAATCTGCTTGAGGGAAAGGACTGTATCTTACTTACCGTGGATGCCCTGTGGTAATTCAGTGCCCTGAGAAATTGAAGCTTATTGAGCTCCCACTTCTCATTGTAGTAGGAGCTCAATAAGAACATGTATGTAACTGAAACCAACCAGGGACCCATTGAAATTAGTCTTGTACTTAATTGCACTATTACATTGCTTTTCTTTGTTATACCTGTCTGAATTCTCTATATTGATTAAAAAGACCCTTTAGCTTAAAGTAAGGCCAATATTTTAATTTCAAGAAGATTTTTTTAAGTCCTCATTATATTTTATGTGATGATCAGAAATTGTATTATCAAGATTATAATAAACAACTTCCGTCTATTAAATAGAGACCTTTTAATACTCCTTTTACACATATACCAAACATTATTGTTTCATATTATGTTATTTCCAGCAAAGACACCTCCAAAAATTAGGAAGTTCATGTTATGATTTTGAGATTCACAGTTTTTAACAGCCTTGTGTTTCAAAGAGGGAAAAAATAACCACTTTCATTTTTGCCTCCTACTGACTCACCAACCAGGAAAGGTCGGCGTGGCAGTAGGAGGCAAAAATGAAAGTGATTGTTTTCCTGAGACACTGGGCTGCCACACAGTATAAATTTCAAAATTATAGAAGCGGTTCTGCATTTCTTTTCACACGGTTCCTTTCGTTTATGCCTCCTGCTGCTGCTCCTATGTGGGTGAACCTCTTTCCCTGTTGGAAACAGGCAAGTGTCATCCCAGGTTCTAGCTGCCTTGTGGCAGGCGGGGGAAGGGAGAAGGATTTTTTTTCCCTAGTCTGCATTCACACTGATGGTGTGAGACAGTGAGAGAAAGATTACCTGACAAGAGCTTATAGGCATTATTGCTTATTAAGTATTTGAAAATGTTATTGGTCTCAGTAGCATTATTTTAAAAGACTGGGAAAGGACATCCTGTGCTCAGGGTTGACAACCTATTTTTAGTTTTGTTCCACACCACTGGCCTGAGTAATGGGGGTGATAGTAGCAGCAGTACTACTGTCCAGAATGAAGGTGGTAAGAGAGTGAGCCAGGGGTTAAATTTTCAGTTCATGTGAGTGGTAATGAGAGGTCAGAAGATGACAGCAATAAGGAAGGTAAAAGTCCTTTAGTTGAATGGTATAAGCCTCAAAGCTGTGATTCCTCACTGCCCCCTAACCTCGTCTCCCCACTCCCCACACAAAAAAGGAGCAGTAGTGTTCTAGAAGAGGCATTGTGGATGGAGAAGGTTGTGGTTCCGACCTCCTGACCCTATGTATGTGGGCAAGGGAGAATACGTAGCCTCTGCTTGAGAGGGTTACAGGGGAAGCAGTATCCTGGAGGGAAGAGGTATGCTCCAATTGAAGCAAGAATGTGCGGAAAAATTACATGGGGTTAGCCCAGTGACTTTTTTCACTTTCGTAATGCTAATATAAGTCCAGGCATAAACAGAAAACTAAGGAAGTCAGCTTTCTGAGTGTCTGATACCAATTCCATGTTATATGATGAGTGATGTATATTCTTGACATATCCTTTCTTTTTCTTGTATTAGAATGAATATTGTCACCCCATAATGTGGAATATGTGGTCTCATTTTTGGTACAATATAAGTTCCTTTTGTTTTGTTATAGAATGTGAGACTTATGTATCTTTATTAATGTATTCAGAATTTTTTTTATCAGCTCCACTCCCTCCCAGCCTTCCTTCCTTTTCTCCTTTCTTCCTTTCTTGATTCCTTCCACTAATGTCTCTAGAAGGTACTGAAAGGATATTTTGACTAGATGCTTGTTCTATATATTTTCATTGCCTTCGGACTCTCGTTTGTGGAACAGTGGATTTAGCTCTTTTAAAAAAATAAAACTTTAAACTGTATAAAAGGTGGTGATTGGGTATTAGTAAAATTTTTACTCTTTACTATAAGACTAATTTTAAACAATGGAAGTTTACAATTAACATTTTGTATTTTTTTTTTTTTTTTTTTTTTTTTTTTTTTTTTAGACGGAGTTTCACTCTTGTTACCCAGGCTGGAGTGCAATGGCGCAATCTCGGCTCACCGCAACCTCCGCCCCCTGGGTTCAGGCAATTCTCCTGCCTCAGCCTCCCGAGTAGCTGGGACTACAGGCACGCACCACCGTGCCCAGCTAATTTTTTGTAATTTTTAGTAGAGACGGGGTTTCACCATGTTGACCAGGATGGTCTCAATCTGTTGACCTCGTGATCCACCCGCCTCGGCCTCCCAAAGTGCTGGGATTACAGGCTTGAGCCACCGCGCCCGGCCCAACATTTTGTATTTTTATTTATGGTTATTAGATGAAGATGGCCGTGGTACATTCACATTTTTTTCATAAAGTTAACTATAAACCAATTATAATTAGAGTACAATTTTAAGAATTTCTGTGAGTTATTAGAAGGATGATTAATTTTCATTGTGATATGATTAGAGGCCTAGGACATGTTTTGTTTCGTTTTAATTTGAAGCTGGTATAATACTTTGGCTACTTATGAAAGAGAGAAGACGTGTCACTCACGTATGTGGGTAGAAAACAGATATTCCTTATTCTTACAGGAGGACATAATTTAGCACAGTGGGTTAGAGCATGAGCTTGACGTCATATTGCCTGGGATCAGTTCTTAGTCCTTCACTTCCTAGCTGTGTGATGCAGGGGAGGTTATTTAACATCTAGAAACGTCAGTTTTCTTATTGGTAAATGAGATGAACCATAGTTTTTACCTCATAAAGTTGATATGGAGCTTTAGGGTGATGCTTGGCACATAATTAGCACTCATTAAATGTTAGCAAAGATGATGATTATGACTGCAGTGACAACATGCTGCCAATAATTGTCTTGGCCCACATTTCTCTATCCATTGTTTTCTTCCATAGCATCTTACATCATCTTTCTTACCTACCTTCTACCTAGATGGCTTCTCCTTTGGCCTTGTTTTTACCAGTAAATGGCATCACTATTCATCTGTGTGCTTCACCCAAAAATCTCAATTATCCTCAATTTCTTTCTCTCCGTCACTCCTCATATTCAATTTATTGACAAGCTTTTGACTCCTTCTCAAGATTGTATTCTGATTCCTCCTACTGTCCTCATCTCTCTTGCCTCCTCAGGCCATACCCACTACCCCCTGTCCAGTCTCCTTCTTCCATTCTTGCTCTAGTCAGCCTCCTTCCCAGTTCTCCATGCAGCATCATGAGTTATTTTTGTAAAATGTGTATCAGAACACTGAATGGGGCTACCTTGCTTAAAACCCAGACCCCTTACTCTTGCTCTCAAAGCGTAATATGATTTTCTCAATGCTTACCTCTTTGTGTGTGTGTGTGTGTGTGTGTGTGTGTGAGAGAGAGAGAGAGAGAGAGAGAGAGAGAGAGAGAGAGAGAGATTAGGTCTCACTCTGACAGCTTGTGTTTTATTTTATTTTTTTTCTATGTGTTGTATTTTTTTCTTGTTCTTTTTTTTTTTTTTAAGTAGAGACAGATTTTCACCATGTGCCATGTTTCCCAGGTTGGTCTTGAACTTCTGAGCTCAAACGATCTGCCCAGCTTGGCCTCCCAAAGTGCCTGGCCCGAGCCACCTCTCCAGGCCGTTCAATGCTTAGCTCTTTACCTGTGCTCTCCCTTGCTCGCTATACTCCAGTCCAGCCACAGTCCTTTTTGCTGGTCCTTGAACACATGGAGTTCATTTCTTCCTTAAGACATTTTCTCCAGATGTTTTTTCTGCTATGGCTTCTTTCCTTTCGTTTTGTTTTTTAACCTCAGGAAACGTCACATCCTCAGCAAGATCATCCCTAAATCAACCAACCTAAAATAATTACCCACTCATTTTCTGTCACATTCTATGTCATATCACTTATTTTGTTTCTCTGCATAGTACTTATATAGAATATTAGATACTATTATATATTTGTTTATTGCCTTTTTTAGTGTCTTTGTGGTATATGTTATATCCTCCCCCCAGTAATATTTGTGGAATAAATGAATAAATTTTTAACCACTTTTTTCTCTCTTTCAGTAAAAGGCTTTTTCTCTCCATATTTAACTTTGCCAGGTGTAACTGGTAGTGCTCATAGGGAAGCAGAGGAGATGGGAGTATCTTTGACATTAATTAGTTATCTTGCTCATGATAACCTAGGAGAGATAATCAGTATTTTCGGTTACATCATTTGGATGTAGTAATCATTATACTGGTACTCTAACTAGTGACAATTAAATGCTACAAATACCAGGGTCTTATAAATGTTTAATTAGATAGCTGGTTATATTTGGTCACTCATTTTTCTGACACAATTGTGAAATTTTTTCCTTGGATAAAAGCCAGTTTTAATGATTAATGGCATATTGTCTAAACTGATCGAAGTCTCTGACACTTAGGAAACTTTAGGAATAGGTATCATTTGACATAGTTGAAAAATTTAGGGAGATAATTTTTCAAATGGGAAGAATCATGAATAATTAGGTCTTGGTGGCACATGTGGTGTTTTTTTTTTTCTTTGTTGTATTTGCTGTTTTTTGGTTTCCAGTGAAGTCTTTAGAAAAAAATACATGACAGAAAGAATATTCTGGTTTGTGTAATATGGAGGTGAGTAACACCTTTTTAAAGATGAAAGATAATAGCATGAGTTTTATTGCTAAATCAAATTTGAAAGATATTTTAAAGTTTTGTTTTAAATTTTGGAGAAATCTAACAATATTAATATAAAATAAAAGATAGTTTATTTAAGTGGCACAGGAAAATCACCCATAAGAGATGAATTTGCAATAACAATGAAAATCTTATTAATGGTGTTAATTATTGTAATTAATATGGCTTGTATATTAAATCATTGATAACAGTACCTTTAGGAATTATCAGAACGTAATTTTCTCTCTGGGGAGTCTATTGAGTTCATGGTGTGACTCTTCTAATTTCCCCAGAGAGAATTATCATCATACTGTTATCTTGAATTATCTTATTGCTCAGTAAGTGTCCTTGCCTTCAAATTTAAAGCAAATTAAGAAATTAATTTAGTCCTGGGAAGATATTCTTTAAGGAGTCATCACCTGTGAAAATAAGAACCACTGGCAAACAGAATGAATTTTATTTTCAGGTGAAAAGTATCTATGTGAAGGAAGCTCAGTAAACACAGACCGATATGTAGAAGTTAATCCCAATTAGTAAGATCCCTTGTTCATGTGATTAGAGTGTATTCACATCAAAAAAAAAAAAAACGTTTGTTAATAAGAAGCCAGAACATTTAAGGACATTAAGCTTCATTCACTGTAGAGTTTGATTTCTTAGTTTTCATATATGATTTTTGAATATGTATTTTATGTTTCTGAGATCTCAGAATGCTTTTATAATATGGTCTATTAGTATATAGATTTGTATAGCTCAAGAGCCTCAACTTAGTAATTTACCACAAAAATATAATACAAATGCTTCCAAGATCAATTTTAATTATGCCTATTAAGTGAAGAGTTGTGGATGTTTCATGGTAATTAAGAAATAAAGTAATATTAAATAACCTATGTAGGCTTATCTGTGTTATCTATGTGAGTTATATTTGAGAAATCTTTCTAAACTGAGTCAGTTTGAAAATACTTAATGGGGTATATAGTCTTTAGTACTTTCAGAAAATATTGTTTGCTGGATTGGCCATGCTGTCTCTCTGTTTTCATTTGTCCTGAAGAGCATTGTTTCAAACTCATACGGTTTAAAGGCTTTGGACCTGTTATTCTGCTTTGCAGTTTGTGATTTTAAACTTTATTTCAAGCATATTCCAAACAGATAACTTAATTGCTACCAAACATGGTTTTATGTATTAAATGTCCTTCTCTCCCCCAAGAATTGTTAAACAGACTTTGGATAAAATGACTACAGTTACATATTACTACTGTGTTGTCACTCAAGCAGTTTTATAACCAAGGGGTCAGGCTATTTTCATTCCTGAATCCGGATGATAATCTACATGACACATGGGGTAACCTAGTTGAAAGATCACTTGGAACTCCTGTTAAGTATACCAATGGCATATGGGAAATCTAGAAACACGTACAGGCAGACTCCTACTGTGGTCCAGAGAAAAGGAGCCTAGAAAAGAAAGTTGAGGTGGGGACTAAAGAGGAACTTGAGTCCTGAAAACTAGAGTATGTAAAGTAACATCTACAAACACAAGAGCCCTGATAGGAGAGTGAGGTGCTGGAATGTTGCTGCTGCTGGTGTGTGTGTGTATAGGAGGCATCTTCAGTGTTATTGAGTACTTAGTATACTTGGCTATGTTCTGCATGCTTTGTATGCATTATCTGACTCAGACGCAATTCTTAAAGGCTGATTTACAGAAATAGAAAACAGGCTTATATAGCTTGCCCAGCTCAGACATTGAGCATCAGAACTAGGATTTGAGCCTAGGCCTTGCTGATTAACTTGAGAACCTATGCCTTTTCTGCTGGACTCTGGGAGCATAGAAGATTTTTTTGTAAAACCATGCCTGGTCAAGCTTTGGAGCAATATAGATTTGAAGTAGTGTTGTTCAATGCTTCCCCTATCACTTTAGCAGGGACCATGATTTATTACTAAATTCTTCTTTAATAGTAGGGATTAAAGGGAATTGCCTGAATTCACCTGATGGAATGCCGTTCGAGGCCGAGGCAATTGCCTTGCTTTGGTAGGTCTGGTGTTCTTTCTGCTACAGTATACTCCTCTACTAGATTCTACTTAGAGCTTATAGGTTATT